>NC_081776.1:10290378-10622878 GCF_963082965.1 Carassius carassius | reverse complement strand
AACCTCTGGCGAGTTGGAGAGCCCGAGTGGCATCACCAAATATTCAAAGTGCCCTCTAGGGGTGTTAAAGGCGGTTTTCCATTCATCCCCCTTCCTGATGCGGACCAAATGATAAGCGTTATGTAAATCCAATTTTGTGAATACTGATGCTCCCTGTAACCTCTCAAAAGCTGAAGACATCAACGGTAATGGATAGGTGTTCTTTATCGTGATGTTGTTCAGCTCTCGGTAATCAATACAAGGTCGCAGAGAACCATCCTTCTTACCCACAAAAAAGAATCCCGCCCCCGCTGGAGAAGAGGAAGTGCGGATGAACCTCGATGCCAAGGAATCAGAAATGTATTTCTCCATGGCCTCCCTCTCCGCAATAGAAAGACTTTTACCGGGCATGAATGGATGGAATGCTCCGAGCCACCGCAAAATAAACATAGTCCTTGAGACTCCGCCGCTCTCTCTCCCTCCGGGAAAGCCGAGCTCTACCCACCTGCATGGGTTCGTGATCGTAGACGGGACCGACCATGTTCTCTCGACTCGAGCGGCCCCTTTCCGGAGAGACGTAATGGCGTGTAGGACTGACTTGTCTACCCAGGCGGTTAATCCGAGCGTCTACCCGGAGTGCCAGGTCGATAAGGCCGTTGAGCGTTGGGGGCAGCTCGAGGAGGTAGATCTCCTTCTGAACACGGTTGGCCAGCCCATGCAGGAATCGATCCCACTGCGCTGCCTCGGGTGCGGAACTGAATGGAATAGTCCGCCACCGATGATTTTCCTTGTTGGAGGTCCGAGAGCTGGTGAGCGGCCTGCCTGCGGCTCGATCGAAAACCCGTTTCATCTCTTCGGAGAGGGCGTGGAACGAGGCGCAACACGGATGTTGATTCTCCCACACCGCCGTCCCCCATAAGGCGGCCCTGCCAGAGAGTAGGGTAAGAGCAAACGCAACCTTGGACAACCTTGTCGCGAAGGTGTGGGGCTGCAATGCAAAATGCATGGAACATTTGTTAAGGAAAGTCTTGCAAAAGTTTGGCTCACCGGAGTAGCTCTCTGGCGCCGGAAGTCGCGGCTTTGGCCGGAAGTGATCCTGGGAGGTCTCCTGGGGGACGGACGGCGCAGGCAGTGTGGTGGGCGCAGTGGGAGAGGTGAGTTGATGGATCTGCTGGGTGAGCTCGGACACCTGTGTCACCAGCGCTTGGATCGCGCGTCCAGTGTTCACGATGCTTTCCTGCTGCTGATCCATGTGGTTGATGCTGTGAAAAGAAAAAATGAACAGAAAAAAAAAATAACCAGCTTGTTATTGCTTACCAGTACATGCCATTACGAAACGAAAATATATTTACCATTATTGTGATATATTGTAATATATTATTTTCCCTTTTTATTTTCTAATATATTATATATTTGAATACATTTAATAATATATTGATGATACATATATTATATAATATATTGCAAAATATACAAATGATTGCCATTTTCAATATATTGCAATATATTGGAAAAAATAAACATTAAATCCCATATATAAGAATATATGCCTAATATATTACATGATATTTTCCAATATACTGCAATATATTTTTGTTTCATAAGGGTGGAGTAATTATTATTTTATTTATTTGCATTCACTCTTAAAAATATATATTTTTTATTTATTTATTTGGCATTGATGGTTCCATCAAGAATCTTGAACATCCATGGAAACTTTCCATTACACAAAAGGGTAATTTATAGTAGAAAAAAGTTCTTTGGGTCAATAATTGTCCTTTACATAATGAAAAAAGAAGAAGGTTATTTTAGGAAGGGGTTATTGAAAGGTTATTTGATAAACCAAAAGGGGTTCTTCCAAGGCATTGTTGTGAAAACACCCTTTTGGAACCTTTATGTGTTGCATACTGTTACAAAGCAGAAGTAACTGGATGTGCACTGAGATCACTGTCAACCGACTAACAGAATGAAGTACATTATATATTGTGTGAAATGTTCCTGGTTTGTAAATGTGCAAATGCATTTACTAGAACTTTTAACATCTTTAAAGATGTGAAAGTGAATCAACTTCTACTTTCTATTTTTATTTTTACTAGTGTTATTTTATGTAGACCTTGAGGTTTAGTCTATTTCTGCAAAACATTTATGCTGCTTTCACTTTCACCTACTGTAATATTCCCTCTACAATGACTGCCTGGCACTTGGTCCTTTTTAACTTTCCCTTCTCGGCACAGGAAAGCACGGGGATTTTTCTTGATGACCCATAGTGATAACAGCACCTCCCTAGTCTCCTATTGGTTGAGCATCTCATAATGATTAACAGCTGAACTCCCCTGGATTCCTCACCTACAGGACCTTATTTAGAACAGCCTGACACATGACATGCCCAGACAGGCCTCGCATCTGATGAAACATCCTGGCACAGGAGGAAACTAGTACTTCTCACATGTGCATTCAGATCTGTGAGTTTATCACTACCCAAGTGCTTAGTTTTGTTTGGTTTTACAATCATACGGTATTTATTTAGAGTAATTTGTCAATTTTAATATGAAAGAAGTCTCACGCTCACCAAAGCTGCATTTATTTTGTCCAAAATGCTGTAAAAACAGTAATATTGTAAAAAATGATTACAATTTCAAATAACTGTTTTTCTATTTGAATAGATTTCAAATGTAATTTATTCCTGTGATGGCAAAGCTGAATTTTCAGCATCATTACTCCAGTCTTCAGTGTCACATGAGCCTTCAGAAATCATTTTAATATGCTGATTTAGTGATTTTTATTTAGTGATAAAAAAAAAAAATATATATATATATATACATACACACACACACACGCACACGCACACACATAAATCAGCAGCAAAGTTTTCAAGCATTTTCATTTGCATTACTTTAAAGTTACTATGGGTACAGATGATAACTGTAACCTTAACATATTTGAACATGCTAACGTTCACCTTATCAGTGGCCAGGGAACTGCATTTTATTTTCAGTCAGGTACCTAGTCTAGAAACCGTGCCTATTTTTTTTTTTTTTATGCAACGTTGATGTGAAAATACCTTTAAAGGGATAGTCCTTCCAATAATGAATATTGTCATCATGAACTCACCCTCATGTTGTTCCATACCTGATCTCACAAAAAAAAAACACACACAAAAGAAGATATTATGAAGAATGTTGATAACTCAACAGTTTTGATTCCTACTGACTTGTAATGTAAAGACAAAAATACAGTAGACATCAATGGGAACCGAATATGTTTGGTAGTCAACATGGTTCATAAAATCTTCTTTTGTGTTCAGCAAAAGAAATAACTCTTTACAGGTTTGGAACAACCAAAAAACTGTGATTATTAAAATGATTTTAACTTTATGATTGAAAAGGTTTTTTTTATGTTGCAGAAATGTTATGGTGTAGTTAGCATGGATTAAAACATCAAAACCCTTCACAACAAAAAACGAAGATCAAACATGACAAATAGGATAGCATTTTCACAGGTCGTTGTCACTGCAGAGATGGCGTGAAGAGGAGAGAAGGAAAACGTAACATATGTTTATGCTGAGCTAATGGAAAGTTTCTGTGGCCTGTGCAAAAGAGTGGAAAATCAAACAACAACTATCTCCTGAGGAGAAAAGAGTCATTTTGCTCTGTTGCTGTGGTGACTACTCCCAGAGCTCTGTGTACACATACAAGTGTGGGCAAATTCTGGCATGCACCTCACCTCTCCCCTGCCCAGCCAGACAGCAACAAAGCAGAAGCCTGTCCACTGCCCCCCGGTCCACCAAAGCTCTTTTGTGTGGACAGGCCAGTCTTTTTACCAGACGCTCACTGTGTGTTTCTCTATGTGTAGACAGCTCTTGTTTCCAGGGAATGCGTCTGTGCGCAGGACCCCAGGGCAGCTGGAATGATGCCTGACGAGAGTGTAGCTTTGTTACGCTGCTTGTGTGTGTTTGTCAGCCATTGTTTACTTATCTATCTTTTTTGTTCGGAGAGTCTTATGATCCGTTTTAGAAACAGAGATTACAGAAATAGGCCGTCCCGCATACATTTAATACATTGTTGGAATTTTATCTCCATCAATCTGTTGTCTGTCTGTTGTCACCTCTATGAAAACTGACGCTCTGTCACACAGCTAGCTTGACTAATACGAAGTCTATACGAAACAAATCTTTTACTCTTATCAAGATGAAATGATGTCTATAGAATGATGTGCTACTAATTATGTCCTATGTATATGGAAGGGGTCTCCAAACTTTTTAGTTTACATTTAGTCATCAAATTTTTCTTTTGAGAATGGTCATAATTTTTTTTCAAGCATAGATTAGTCTAAGTTAAATACAAAATTATGACAG
Source organism: Carassius carassius (assembly GCF_963082965.1). NCBI lineage: Eukaryota > Metazoa > Chordata > Actinopteri > Cypriniformes > Cyprinidae > Carassius > Carassius carassius. Next base: position 10,618,545 of record NC_081776.1, on the reverse strand, counting down.
ATTACTTTGGCTAACTGCTAGTTGGTCAGACTGTTATAGACACGCTCAACCCAGCAGTTAGGTAGAAACAATAATGTACACAGCATTTTTTACAGTGTACATAAAGTAAATTGCTTTGTTGTTTTTTGTTCTTGTTTATCTTTAAAAAAACTTTTTGAATAAGTTTAAGGTGTATGTTTGGGTTAATTCATAATAGGTATATAATTAACACTATAAAAACAATTGAAGTTAATGGCATGTCCTTATTTGACGAGTGTGTGTGTGTGTGTGTGTGTGTCTGGCCCCTTACTGTGATAGTGTGTGTTAGTGTCACACTCAGAATGAAAGGACTGAGTCAGTTAATTGTAAATAGTTGATGGAACTAGCATGCAGCTAATGCTAACAGCTAAAACTGTGTCCAAAACTGGGCCTTTTAGTCTTTTGAGTGTGTTTTTGCCGCAATATATTGATCGAGATGTTAGTATAAATGTTGGTAGGGTGTGTTTTCGATCAGCATGTGGCCAAACCAGCTAGATAATCAGGAGTGTAAAAACAACAGCGGGTGACTGTAGTCACATGCTACTGGAGTTTACACTTGCCTCTCAGCCAAATCATCATATCACATTACAAACGGACAGCATATGTGTCTCGACATTTCATCTCACACAATGCTTCAATCACCTTCATATGTCCTTAACACTCACATATGTGAACCACTTCAACCACATATATCAGAGATGTAACTGCATTGCATAATTAGCACAAAATCTATACCATACACACTGTACACAAAATCCATAATTTATTGCCTCCCTGTCCTTAAAATGAGACAAATGTATGTTATAATTCATAGACAGTCAGAATATTGTCGAACCCTGAATTGTAATGAAGATATTCAATCTTTCACTGTGGTATACATTAAGGCTCACATATAGAAGTGAAGGTTAATGTGATTTCTCAGTCTTCATCATTTCCATCAGGCCAGCGTTTGTGTGCGTGATGTATGAGAAGCGTGATTGAAGGATATTCATGCATGGGGCAGTGTGATGGATGAGTCTGTGTACCAGCATGTTTCTCTGTGTGATTCTTGCTGTGTGGGTTTGATTGGTATGTGGGTGTGTTGGTTTGTTGTTTGTGTAGTAATTTCTTTGAACCTTCAGGAAGCTGTGCTGATGGGTAAAATAGATATGTATCTGTAAATGAATTCAGAAGAAATTCAGGAGAAGCATGGTCAAATAATGCCATCAATTACCATAATGAGCTTCCCAACAACTCAGTTACAATGAATTGGGACTGGAGCTTCAAAAAACGACACCAAAAGTACCAAAAGTAAGTTAATGTTTTTGAAAGAGTCTCTTATGCTTACCAAGGCTAAGAACAGTAGTATTGTAAAATAATATAAACATTTAAAAACTTTTTTTCTATTTTAATATATTTATAAATATAATTTATTCATGTGATGACAAAATTTATTTTTTTTCTTCAGTGTCACATGATCCTTCAGAAATGATTTTAATATGCTGATTCGTTACTTAATAAACATTTCTTATTTTGAAAAAATTGGAGCTGCTTAATTTTTCTTGTGGTAATCGTGACACTTTTTTCAGCATTGGATTAATAGAAATTATTTGGAATTATACATTTTTTTTTAAATTTAGGACTAAAATTATGCTACTATTTACTGGTCAGAAATTCTGTCAAATAGCTATACGTTAACTGCTGCAACCCGGTAATTGTTTCAGTGAATTAGATTTGTGAATTAATCTTTTTCATACATCAAAATATTCAGCCTGTATTTATCGCAATTGCATGAAAAGATAAAAAAGAACAGTATTCACATCTTCTCCTTACTCTTTTTGTGTTCCATGGAAGAAACAAAGTCATGCAAGTTTGGAACAATGTGAAGATTAAATTTTTTTTGACATTTTTTTTTTTTAAAGCTGTCTCTTTAAGAGCAGTGAGAACATTACATTTTATACCTGCATTGCAGTACGACCTTTTCATAGAAACATTGTAACAGTTACCACAAATATATTTACTTTAATATTGACTATATTAACATAATACTATTTAATATCAGATGCATTCATCTGATATGTGTTACTGGCAGCCATTTGGTAAAGCCCTGTTCTCCTTTTGTATGTCTCTGTGTGTGTGTGTGTGTCTGTGTGTGTGTGTGTGTGTGTGTGTATCCAAAAGACAGTAATTAAAGCAATTGCCATGACTAAACCCACAACAACAATGTCATCTGGGTCTCAATTGTTAATGAGAATGCGGCACACAACCACTGACACTCACATAGATGGAAACTGGATAAATACTTACCTGTCACTGCATCAGATTCCTCAATGATTCAGATCTGCCTGCACTGCTTCCTAAAAACAGCAGCAGATGCAATCGTCATACAGTGCCTCACAGTAGTGTGCACTTAGCGTGTAATATTTTGTATGCTGCATTGCACTGCATACATTTATTCACAATGGCATACTTACCTTATAAGTACTTTTGGTTTGTGACAAGCTGGTGGTTTTATATACTGGATATACTGAGGGCTTTTAAAGAACAACTTTAACAGTGTAGCATATACTGTATTATTTATGGCAGTTATAGCTCTCACATCTCTGCATGCTACATACTTGGCTTGGCAGATTGCAGCCTGCTCTGGGTTTTTCATGTCTTAGTGTAGGTGATTTAAAGTGAGATGCTGAGCATATTACATTTTGTTTTGTTCCTATTGTAACAGCTAGACTGGCTTCATGAAGGATGTATAAGTTGTATACTAGTCTGTGAATGTATAGGGTTGAGTAACCCCCCCCCCCACCCCCCCACCCCAGTCATTTAAATTATTTACTCTGAGATCGGAAGAAATATTCTAACTTTTAAATAAATTAAATTACTATAATAAATGTAAGAACTTGTTTTTGTACATAAGATCAGAGTATAGTGTAATGGTTTGTTAGGTTTTCATATTTTTTAAATTATACTTTTTAAATTATTGCCATTTCTGCCACTATCTCTCGATGCTCCATCAGTTCCATCATGATACCCTAAGGGCTGGGAATGGGATGGGGGTTGTTTATGGATGTGTGTATATCCAGACGGATATGGTGGGGGAAACCAGACAAAACACATTACTTATGGTTGCGGTACAGCCAGGCCCACAGAGAGAAGTTATCTCCAACATCTGATTCAGACAAACATACTCAGACCATCAGTAAGGGAGAGTGGGGTAAGCTCTGCCACTTTATGCCACATTGTCCTCTAAGCAACAAAAAATAAAATAAAATAAAATAAAATAAAATAAAATTATATGCCTAATTATAATTGTCTGGTTTAGGTTAACTGTGCAAAAATACTTTTTCATATTATTCTCTCTAAATCGCAGGTAACTGTATGTGATTGGCCTTTTCTAAATATATAGTTAGATGAAACCATTATCTCCATTTCTCTGTATGCATGTACACACATTTATACAGCAAACACCTTTATGCATTGTTTGATGTCAGTTCCAGTCTCTCTCCTCTCCTCCTCTCTGCTCCTCTCTGATGCAAGTTTGAAAAGCTCCCCTTGTGCAAAGGCTTGATCTGAGTCTTTGTGAGGAGGATGCCTTTTATCTGAGCCACACATGGACTTGTGCATAAACGCATAAACAGACAGACTGTTTGGGTTGACTCCCACTTTGCCTTCCACACACACACACACACACACACACACACACACACACACACACACACACACACACACACACACACACACACACACACACACACACACACACATTATTTCTATCATGATTGGGACTTTTCATCAACTTCTGTTATTTTTCTACTCAGCTAAGATGTTTTCTACACCTTAAACCTAAATCTAACTCTCATAGAAACATTTATGCATTTTTATATTCTAAGTTACAGATCATTTAATGTGTTAATTATTATCATTACAAATAATATTTCCTTTTGGGGAATGGTGTTTTTGTTCTTACTGACTTAACTTGTATGACAGTAACCGTTAAAACATTCTTCAAAATATCTTCTTTCGCATTCAGCAGAAGAAAGAAAGTCTTACAGGGTCAGTAAGTGAGTAAAAAGTTTCACTTTGGATGACTCTTTTGTATTTATGCTTAATTTTATAAAGTTAGCAGGCTCCAGTTTTGTTTTGGACCCCATTATCTTTCATTATATGGACAAAAACAGAGTCTTACAGGAGGAGTAAATGTTCACAAAACTTACATTTTCAGTGAACTGTCCCTTTAACACCAATTTTGAATAATGCATTATGATATAGTTTGCACTTTTTAATCAATATGCTCACTTTTTGTTTGACGAATGTTTTGATGTGCTTGCACAATTGCGTACTTGTGTGCGTATTCTGAGGAGATTTGTGTTTGGAGATTGTGATGACTGTATCTGATTGCTAGTTTCCCCGCTCAGCTAATCTCTCATCTGTACAAATAAGCAATCTTGACAAGGCTAAATGCTCTGTAACAACAACAGTACATCATGCTAAATTGTACGTTTCCATATGAATTATCCTGACTTGACTGTAACTGGAGGGTTAAACTAATGGTTCTGCAGTCACAGACCTCACAGTAACTGCCGTTCATTCGTTTTGCAGCATGCTGTACCTTATCAAAATGGAAGTGTTTGCAAAATAAACACTCCGCATCTTCCTTTTCCATTCCCTCCCACGTAAGTGGCTCTATTTCAAACGCTGTTTGTTGGGGCAGAGGGCTTGGCTTCTAATGGAGAGTGTTTTGTATTAACCCACAGCACAAAATCAATGTGTTTTGATGAGAGGGTGAGCATTAGTGAATGCTAATATATGCAGAAAGCCACACTAAACACCTGCTGTCATGGTTACTGCGAGGGCGTCTGAAGGTCATGGCTGGCCCTCCCACCGAAGGTAGGGCTGAAAGTGGCCTAGGAAACATCAGGTGTTCAAACCACCTGGAGAAAGACAGGCAGACTGAGAGAGATAGATGCTGAGGCTGCTGATTAAGTGTGTAGCATGTGTTCTGTTGACATCATGCAGAGTTTTGGTGTGTGAATACACGGGTGAGCTACTATTTTTGCCAAAATGAGATGTATATGACAAGTATTTTAACGTTAACTAGAACAAACACTATTAAAAATCATTTATGGTAATTGTTTTAAAGGAGTCTTGTAAGTGTTTTTCTTGATCTTACTTTTGTTGTTTTGTATAAGTACAGGGTTTTGTGTGAAACGCTGTGTGCTGCCGTCCTGGAAGAAGAGATTGTGATGTCTCAGCTGAAATAAAATAGAATATAAAATCAGATTAAAAACTTATATGAAAATTAGAAATGTTGCCTTGGAATAAATGAACTGAAGTACTACAGCAGCTAAAATAATTTAAAGAATACAAAAAAATGGCAAAACCACAAAACAAAAGTACTAAAACGTCTTAAAGAATGAGTAAATGTTGCAAAACTTTACCTTTAAGACCACATTTGGATAATGCCTTATAATTGATTTGCCCTTTCCTTTTTAAATAAATGCACTCAAATATTGACAGTTTCACTCATACACAAAAGCTAAATACAAAACAAAAAACTGCAATTAAATGCAAAATAACTCATCATTCTATTTTTCTATCTAATTAAATGTGTTGCAATATGATGAGGCTATGTGATGATGTAGCATACTTCTATATACTACATAAAGATACACTGTCTAAAGACTGAGGACAGATAAACAGAGAATGAGTGCAGATGGATATAGTACGCTTGTTCGCACATTGTCCCAGAAGGCTGTACAGAAGCCAAGCAGCCTGTTCAGGACATACACTGAAGATCACCCAAAACACAGCCCAGTGAACTTATTCACCAACAGACACACACACCTCCATAGGAGCAATGGTTTTTATTCTGTAGAAAACCGCATATTCTGTCACCCTGCATCAATGCCGTGGAACTGTTTTTGGTCTCTCTGTGCTGTAACATTTGAAACCTTTGATGTTCTGTAATTCATCCTATCGATCTTTTTAAATAGAAGTCTGTCCCAATAGCTCAGGGTTTCCACTGAGAATAAAAGCAAGTGGGGATGTCAAGGGAAAATGAGATGAGAATATTCTTGTTTTAGTCTCAGTTTGTTTGTTTTTTGTGAGAATTTTGAGGAATATAGATTTAATTATGGTATATTTGGTGTATTTTTGCTCAGATTATATTGTGAGCAATGAAACAAATAATTAAAAATAGCATAACAATTAAAAAATAAAGACCAGTTTCAATAAATACATACGAGATACATTTTTTATTTTCTTTTTTTGATTAAAGGCTTTTTTGGTCATTTTGGTTCTTTAATAGTGGCCAATTTCAAATGAGATTAAATGCATGATGCTTCCCGCATAATGTTTCATTCTTAATATTTCTCTCTTTCTTTTTGATGCATTCCTTGTTGTCCCTCACTAATATCTGTCAGTGTGCAGTGAGTAAGTGATATTTTCATAAGCCACTGAACTTGCACTTATTTGTTTATGTCTGCACCAAAACTAGGCCACTGTCTGCAGAGACTGTGTTTTCTGCCCTTTTGACACGCTCTTTCTTCTGCCTCTGTCTGTTGGGGGAAGGCAGTAGTTATATGGGCCTGTGTGAGCTGGCATGTGGAAATGTTGGACTGGAAATGCTTTTTTGCCATATCTTTGGGGGTGATGTACAGTACAGGGTCAAAAATCTCTTCAGTGACCTCTTAATTCCTCACCACACGATTGCGATGTATTTGAGACAAGTCTTTTTTGTGCATGTATGTATGTGAGCACATGTATGTGTGAATTCAACACATTTATAGTGTTATTTAAATTGTTTTCTCACAGGGCGACAACAGTTCACAATCAGAAAAACAAACCGAATCTTCTTATCTTATACAAGCACAACCTTCTCGCCTTACATTCAGTGACATTACATTGTGTTCTTTGTTTCTACATACTGTATGCTTGGGTGGAGGGGCTGATTACTTGGAAGAGTCTCTTGGTGAAACGAAACTAGACAATGTGTAAAAATCCCCTTCGTTATTGTGTGTTATATGAACAGTATTCTTTTCCCCCCTTTGTTCACACTAAACATGGCATTGTTCCTGGAGTTCCTGTAATAGTTAGCATGCTAATGCTAATCTCATGTTCATGAGCTTTAATAAAAGAAGAGGACATTTAAGCAATTAAGGCTTAGATTTATTTATTTGATAGGTCGAGAGTGTTAACGTGGCCGGGGTGAGAGAAAATGACAAATGAAATCTATAATTTGTCAATTGTTTCTCCTAAACAGCAATGCGATTAAAGGGACAGCAAATACTTTTTTCTCAGAAAAGTGGAATTGGACCAACAAAGGGACACTTTCCCACAGTCATGGACATGATTTGCTACTGTACTTTCTATTGCTCATTTGTATTGGTGGTGGATCGGTGGAAAGCATTTGATTGGACAAAATTAAGTGTAGTTCAGGATGAGTCATCAATATTGTTTGGTTTGTTTTGTTTTCCAGAGAAAAAGACTAGATTTTAACTGTGGATCTTCTTAAAGGTAATTTTACTTACATTTACATTTATTCATTTTAGCTGACGCTTTTATCCAAAGCGACTTACAATTGCTATATATGTCAGAGGTCGCACGCCTCTGGAGCAACTAGGGGTTAAGTGTCTTGCTCAGGGACACATTGGTGTCTCACAGTGGATTCGAACCCGGGTCTCTCATGCCAAAGACGTGTGTCTTATCCACTGCGCCAACACCACCCCTTGTACTTAAAAGTTAATTACTTTAAAGCTAATAGAAATTAAAAATCACAATTTCTATTTGGTAAGGTTACATTTTTTGTAAAAAATGTCAGTTTGGAGAACAGCACTCATTCAGGAAAAATCACTGCTGTTTTATAAGAGAAGTCACTGACTTTTTCCCCCATGTCTTCTATGTATGGGCTGGAATTGTCTGGCAGAAAATTCTGTGACATTGTTCATACAAAACAAGCTAAGGTTGAGTAGAAATCCAAAGTCACAGAAAGCCCAAGGGGGAATCAATGTAATCTGAGATCAAGACTATTGAGCAATATGAGTCACATTTAGTTTCTTTCCTTTTTTTCTAGAGCTATGGTTCCTTACTTGGACGGGAAGTAACAAGACAGAGAGGGAGACAGAATCTTAAATTACAAGATACGATCTATGTTTGCAATCATAGGATAGTCTATGCTGAGGAAGAATTAATGTCCACGGATTGGATTAAGTTTTCTGAACACCATAAATAATTCAGTATCATTTTTCACCACCCCACCTTCTCCTTCAACACACACACATAAAGGTCATTTACAAGGCAAACATGCCCTAAGAGCAAATTATCTTATCTAGAGATCTAGGGAAGGTTAGATGCACTTTCTCAAACATGTTTTGGACCCACATTATTGTCCCAAACAGGTCTGACCTGAAAGAAGAGGCTGAAGCTAATCTGTTCCCTTTAACCCATTGCATTGATCTGCTTTGAGTTTGTCAAAAAATGATGCATCACATGCCTATGGCACACAGTACATTTAAAAAATGATGTTTGATGTCTATCCTGAATGACAATTCATAGTGTTACATGTTAAAGGGGTTTTGAGATGGTTGATGGTTTCTGTTTTTAACAGACTAGGAGACTAGCTAAAATCAACATACCAGCATAGGCTGTTTAAAAAAAGAAAAACGGCTAAGGTTAGTGTGCGCTGTTTATGTTTATATTGTGTTGTTAGCTTAGCAACATGCTAACATCAACCTCCAACAGAAACAACTGTAAGTTTGTGATTGGAAACAATTTGTGAGTTGTTGCCTATGTAAAGCATTTCAAATAAGTCACTTATGAAGTTCCGTGATGATCAGGATGTAGGCAGTTAAGCAGCAAGGGTTTGGAACAGTGTTGCCATGTTTAGTCCAGTTCTAGTTTAAAGTTCAGTATTGTACTAATTACAGTTTAATCTAGTTGCCACATTTCATCTAGGTTTAGTGTAAGAAATTGTTGTGGGTTATGTAAAGATTAAATAAGTGATGAAATGCTTGTTTCTTGGTTAACCACAGGACAAAATGTAAATAAATAGTAGCCAGAATTGTGTAAATTGTGTAGATGTGATGCTCTCTCTAAGAAACAGTCCTTTTCAGGTTGATAAATCCTTCTTAGTTGGATGCTTGGCCTTTGATTACAAAATAGTGCAAAGTGACTTTTCAACAAAGGAGAATTAAACATCTAAAGCCACATTAGACCTTTTCAAATAAGTAAGAAGTGATTAAATAATCAGGTTTAATACTAATGCACAATCAAAATTACCTTGGCCATTATATTGCGATTCTCTATCTTTAACTGAGTGAACTGAAAATTTATCTTGTGTTGATTATCATATCAGAACATGGCTTTTCTTGTCAAAATGTAGGAAGCTAACTAAATGTTAACTTAACCATTTTTTTTTACATCCAGAAATATTAACACAAATTTTTATTTTATTAATATATCAATATTATTATAAATATACAAATCAAATGTCAAATATGTTACAAAATGAATAAAGGTAGATGCTGTTTCTTGGGTCGGGAGGTCATTTACTTAAAATGAAAATATATCTGTGATGGCACTTTATCACAAATCGTTTCACAGACCTCTAATATTGACAATAAACATCACCAATCAAGAAGAGAAACTGTAAAAACCGTAATCTTGCATTTTTTGTTATCATTGCATATAGATATATAATACAGTATATAATCAGTCGTTTCTAGGCCTGTATAAGTGTTTTGCCTGTTTGCTCAGCTTTGGGTGGTTTTCCTGTGGGAGAGCAATCGCATCAGCAAGGACAGAGTCAGATTCTTGGGTTTAGATAGCGAGAGCGTCTATATGCTGCAGAAAGTTACGTCTCCTGCTTAAATCGCAGTCTAACTCGACCTTCTTAAGAGAGCAAGGCATTCTGAATACAGTTTTGCCATCATTTCTGTTTTCTGTGCAGCCATAATGACTTAAAGGTAAAAATATATTAAACCTGATGGCGTGTGCTCTGTGTATGTCATACTGACCTAATTTGGAGTTGCGCAAAGTGTGTGTGTGTGCGTAACTGCCTCACCCCATACACATCCTCAGGGTGAGCTGTGTAACAACAATCCTGGCACAGGTTGCCCTTCACTGACATGAAAAGAAAATGTGTATGTGGGTGGAGAAGGGGATTCTTCAGTATCTATAATTAAGAAACCTCTCTGTATGATTAAACCAATTACATAATCATAGTTTTTGGTACACCTTACATAATATAATACGTTTTTACAATCCTTATTTTTTCTATATTGTTCCGCAGATGGTTCTTACTGTACAAACATTTCATAAATCAAGATACATCTACTTGAAAAGCAAAATTATTTAAGAAATTAAATCTTGTTTTTAGATAGATAAATAAATTAATAAATAAAATTGTCAAAATGAAGTTTGTTTACTTAAAAAAAAATGCTAGTGGGGTAAGAAAAAATTATATTGTATCCCCTTTCAATTAAGTTTACTTAAGCTTATTTTTCTTACCCAATTGATTACTAATTGAATATAAAAAAAACTTAATCAATAACTAACTCACTTAATTTTGATGCATTTTTCTTATTTTTTTATTTAATTATTTATTGTTATTATATATTTCTTTCGCTTAAAGCAAGAAAATAATCTGTCAGTTGCGGATAAGAAAAATAATCTTGTTTTCCCCTTGAATTAAATGTATTTTTCTCACCCCATTTGAAGATATTTTTCTTGTTTTAAGCATAAACTCACTTAATTTTGATACTGAAAAAAAGAAACAATATTAAGTGAGTTTATGCTTAAAAAAGGAAAAAGTGCCATGGTGTAAAAAAAAAACACCATTGGAAGACATTTCTCTCCGTTTATACAGACAAGGCTTAAGGCTAGTCCCAGAATAAAATGCATGTTTGCACTGTCTTAACTGAAAATAACTTACATTGACGTATTTTGAAATATGCATTTTTCTAAGGCTTTTTATTTTTATTTTTATAAAAGCTACTTAAATATCCTAATTTAACTTAAGTCTAGTTCTGGCTTAAGTTAAGCCCTGTCTGTGAAACTTTCTCAGGTTATGCCAGGCGTCTAGGTTTCACATATTCATATTACCAGACCCTGGCCTGTCACCTAGGGGGACTTCATACATCAACCAGTATAATTCTCCCAGTAAGGCAACAGGGTAGCCAATTGACGTGTCTGAATCTGAAATCTGAATGTGACGAGTATAAGGGAAAAGTGAAAATCTGAAAATGACGAGTGTAAGGGAAAAGTGAAAATCTGAAAGTGACGAATGTAAGGGAAAAATGTAAATCTGAAAATGACGAGTTTAAGGGAAAAGTGAAAATCTGAAAGTGACGAGTGTAAGGGAAATTGCAAGGAACTGGCAATAAACTCCCCTGTACCCAAGACAGAGACTTCCCGTGGCAGCCAAATCTGGCTGCAGCCTAGTCTAAGCAGGAAATATCTGTCATGGTATCACTGAAGATACACATCTAGAGTGGGACTCAAGGAGAGAACTGGGGTCTGAACCACATTGGATAAAGTTTACGATGCTGGCAGCGCATGACCCTTACCATATATGGATTTTAGAAAGTGGTATGGGTAACTGAGCGTGTGCGCTTACCATAAACATGGATCATTAAGCTTTGGGGAGTGGAGTACTCGATTCTTAGTTTAGGAGGAGGACTCGCACACTTGACCCTCGTGCAAAACACAACTCCTGAAAGTAACATGCTCAAGTTGACCCATCAAATCACGTCCGGGGCCCAGTTGCTCACAGTCCATCAGGGGGCCAAAAGGAAGGCCTAGCAACCTAATATGACTGCTTCACAGCAGCATGGTGCAGCATGCATGCTCATAAGTGACCCTATAATAAGCTCATAAACTCACATCATTTTGATATAAAGTTTGGATATTTATACTGGAAAACAACTAAAAAATACTAGGTGGCACAACAATGGCACAAACGCTGACATCAGATGCAGCTAAAGCAGGGCAGCATCAATATTCTAGTAAGTGGGAGGCAGACAAATAGAGGACAGACGGGCAGCTGGTTAAAAATGGCAGGGTCGAATGGGTTTATTAAATACCATGCGGGAGGGCTGTGCGGGCGTAGGAAGACAGCTGGACAAAGTGAAAGAACAACAGATAGATTGATAGGAAGGAGAGAGAGAGAAAATAAATGTGTGTGAACTGGATTATGTTGCATTTTTCAGTGTACCCCTTCACAAATCTTAAGTACTTAAAGACACATAGTTTGTTTCTTCATCGGAACACACTCGGAGAAAATTAGTATTACGTCACTTGCTCAAATTGGATCCTCTGCAGTGAATGGGTGCCATCAGAATGAGAGTCCAAACAGCTAAAAAAAAAAAAAATTAAAGCATCAAAATAATTCACAAGTAAGAGTGGATATATATATATAATCAATATTTATATTCTCAATAGAAAAAATAAAGCAACTTTAAATATATATATATATATATATATCAAAATGTATATTCCTAATAGAAGAAATAAAGTCCTATGGGTTGGAAAAGACACAATGCTCAGTAAACTTTGACAGAACTACTGTATTCCCTTTATTGTTACAATACACAATAGATGCCCCAGGGACAGCGTCTTTTCTTGTCCCCCTTATTTTGATGCATTCAGGACAGTAATTGGCTTGTGATTTTTCTTGAACAGAATAATTCAGACAAACACTGTGACCTCAGGGCGGAGGGACAGAATGTTCTGAACAAGTCCATGTTAATTTTACATTAATGAAGGGCTTTGGAGGCTAAACACACACACACACACTGACACGTACAAGGACACACTTGCAAACTCCAACAAGCTGCAATTTATATGCACGGACACAAGTTTACGCTTGCGCAAATATACTTGCATAGGCAAAATCTGTGGTGAAACAAACCATGGGTTTTCATTTACTCACTGGCTAAAAATTTACTTCAGGGTCTTATGCAATCATGAGAAGTTTCCCAGAGTTTAGATGCTCATGAAATTTTTTTTTTTTTTTAAACAATCTATTAAATTCATTTCAATGTAAAATGTAATTTTACAACTACAGTCATTTGTCCTTTTGAAGATTTGTTAGTTCACTACAGCAATATTTTACCTTAAGCTTTTAATTATAATTTTGTACATTTTTAATGGATATTTAACAAACAAACAGAGAAATCAAAAAATAAGGCATCCTGTATGATTAGTAAGGACTCTCTGACTAACACAGAGAAAGCAAATCTCAAGACACACACTATTTTTCTGCACGGAGTGACCAAGGCATTTAATCTTCAATATTTTTCCTTTTGTGTCCCACAGATGAAAGAAAGTCCAGATTTGGAACGAGGGTGAGTAATGATGACAGATTTTTATGATAAACTATCCTTTAAATATCTAATGTCAGCCTATATTAAAATGGTGTGACAAACACACATCAGTGACTCTTTCCAGTCCGTTAGCTGTTCATTACTCATGCAGTGATCAGATGCATTTGCATATTCCTAATCTTTCTGTTAATTTGTGTGATGAGTATTTTGGTCAGTTTGCAATGGTAATTCCAGCTGGTGTTGAGATGCTGGTTTGTGTGATGTTTTACTGTGTGTATTATGTCTATCTTTTACAACCCACACATATCAGAAATCCGTCCTCCAGAATCCTCTAAAAGCATGTTGCCTGACACACAGCAGATTACTGATGTCACACTGGCTCATAGCACCATCTGTGTTCTAATTTTGTCTCATTACAGAAGACAGTAGATGACCACTGCTAAACTAATGGTGGAGCCAGTAACCTCTGAGAATAATCGCTTAAAAGCCTGCAAACAGGAGTGCAATGATAATGAAAAGCTGTTTATATGCTTGTGTGCTCTGTTCAGCACAGAATGGAGACAAGACTGATTTTTTTGGTTGTGTTTCATTTAAATATCGTAAACCCAAAACTAAAAACTTGCTGAAAATATACTCATCCTCAGGCCATCCAAGGTTTGTTTCTTCATTAGAACAGATTTGGGGAAATGTATTGTGCATTACGTTACTTGCTCACCAGTTGATCCTCTGCAGTAGATGGTTGCTTGTCAAAATAAGCTGATACAAACATTACAATAACCCACAACATGACTCCAAAAAACTACATCATTAATATGTTTATAACTTAACACCATTGCTTCTGGATAAAAAAAAATTCCTTTATCCATAATATTGCTTTTCTAGTGATTGCAGTCTCCATCAGTTCGCGAAAACTGTACAAAAATGTTCTGAACAAATATATTGGTGGATTTTGATGGGAAAGGACAATAGGGGATGGACTTTTTCACTGAAGGAAGTGTAATTATAGAATATAAACTTGCATTTTGAATACAATATATCAAAAATAAAAATTTTTATAGAGATTTTCCAGTATTCCATTTAGAACATTAATAAAAAATGAACATAATAGTCTTTCACATACATAATACATGTTGCTCCTTGAACTAACCAGTTATTTTGGAATTAGAAAGGACTGCTCTGGTCTGTGATGAGTGTTTCTACAGTAGTCAGTGGCTATCTGACACACTTACTGACAAACAGTAAGCAGGAAAATAACTGCTTGTGATTTCCTCCAGTAAGTGTAAGTCATTGTGAGTCAGAGAGATACACAGACTAAGGACATGGAAACTTTCTAGCAAGTATTTTATGATACTTGCCAGTGTGCTTTGTTGGACGATCATTAATTTAGCTGTGTTTGACTGCTTCTTTTAGTGTTGATTCTTTCCTTATGTCGGAGGTATGTCATGCTCGGTGTGTTAGCTGGGACTTTATTTAAGTTGCTAGATGATTAAAGAGCTAATGAAGGATGTGGGAGGCCAGAGCCACATAAAGGAAGCAGAATATTTCAAAAAGATGCAAACGACACACACACATGCTTTTAATCTTATGAGCTACATTCATTTCTTTACAATGTACAGTATGGAGATTAATACTGTAGGTAGAAGCTTGTTTGTGTAGTTTTATTTCTTTAGTTGAGCAATATCACATCTGGTTGAAAGTGTGTGTTATTATGTGTTGTGTGTAAACTTTAGATGACGCCTACACACTAAAATGTGCTGTTGCACCCACAGGAAGACTGTGTGTGGGTCTGGTCTTGCCTAAATTGCAGGGACCAAATGTCTACAAAAATATAATAAAACTTGATATCACCTGAACTGTGGGGACCACACAAGGAAAATGGCTTAATAAATGGCTAGAGGAAGCAAAAGTTATGTGTGAGAGTTGGGTTTAGTGGAAGGAATAAAAAAATATTTTTAATAGGTAGCAGAAAATTACCTCAGCATAAAAATAAGAGAAGTCGCCACAATGGCAGATTTTTCTGTCAAAAATGTGTGTAAACAAAAAACAATCTTATATAGCATATAATTTGTTTTAGTGAATCGGTTTGTTTGGATCGTTCATGTAAATGAACCAGATCAAAATGATTCATTTATTTGAATCTCTGATGAACGATTCAAGAACATCAACAGCCAATGTCCAGCACTTAACATAATAATCTGGCCACTTTTTTTTTATACCTTCATTTTCCATTTGTGCAAGCAAACAAACCAAGGCTCTACAACATTAATCATCAACATGTCAGATGTAGGTTTTATCCGAGACAGGCTGACATGGAAACACACTGAATTATCTAGATTGAGAGAGAACACCCTTCAGAATTGGAAGAAAACTGCTTTTGTTAACAAACCAATTTGACAAGTGTCATTATTGAAATTCTCTCAACAGGTCAGATTTGACAGTTATTATTTATAGTTTGCATCCAAGGTGAAAGGCAGTTGATGGGTTGAGAGAATAAGTTTGGTTCAGATAGGTAACAGTACAGGCTTTAATACATTTCAAGCTGTGTGTGAATAGGCCTTTTGTTTGCTTGCTGAATACTGTGCTGTATATACTGACCTCATCACCTCATAAAAATGATTTCCAGTAAAGAAATAAAAATGTCACTAGGTTTAACCATCAAGAAAAAAGTAATGACACAATTATATATATTATATATATATATAATATATATATATATAATACAGTATAAGGAAAATGTGTTATTACCTATTACTTTATATATAAATATGTAGTAGTCAGTGATGTCATAAAAAATTTTTTTATTGATTGTTAATGACAATTAAAGATATTAATAAGCAGTGAAACTATTTGTTAACATTTTTATAAGAAATAATAAAAATGGATGATGTCAGTTTACTTCTTTTTAAGAATTTAATTCAATTATGATATCAGGACAGATGATATCAACTTGTGGATGTCAGTTCAACCTGACATTTTGTTTGAAAATGTCATTATATGTACTGAATGCGTTGCAAAATTAATGTAATTCTGCATTAATTAATAGATAACTAGAGCAATGACACTGATATTACTTTTGGTTAAATCATATCAGAAATGGAAGGTATAAAAAGTTGTAAAGTTCTCAGTTCACAGATAAACACAAGTTATGAGGTTTTCTGGACACTGAAAAGGTTTAACATTGATCTTTCCAAACCCTCCTAGATCAGTTTTATCTGCTCTTGTACAGTGTCTATTCAGCCTAAAAACCCACAAGCTTATGAAATGAACATTTGTGTATGGCAGACATGCTCCTATACCCATTGTTTTTAAAGTTTGCATGGTAAGCTTCTAAAATGAACCATAGGGAAGATAAATCTAAAGGGTGGAAGCATGATGATAGTTTGCTTTTGAAAATGTGCATTTCAAGCTCTATTAAAATGCAAACATGATCTCTGAACTTTGGCATATCTACGTTCACATCACAGCAGCTTAAAAAAAAAAGAATCATCTTTTAGAAAACTCAGCTCGACCCCCCCCCCCCCAACATCTATCCTTGGTTTGAGAAAGTGCACTTTCACACAATGTTAAGCATCTGTTTTTTTTCCCCTACTCAAGGGACTGCATGATTGGTTAAAAGAGCCACTGAGCAGCCAATGAGAGGTCTGTTGTCATGCAGTCTTGGCCGTCTTTGGTGTCACCTATCAGCCCCACTACAGCCAATCTCCTGCCCCCCTCTCCCCCAAAACACACACACACACACACACACACACACACACACACAGCAAACATAAGTGTGCCAATGAGAGCTGTCATGACATAATAGCACTTCTTGCCAACCTGACCCCCTGCTGATACAGACGGTTTAAGCCTAGATCTCACCACGAGACAAATCAGCAGTGTCTCTAGAAGTCTGCCACATGTCTTTCCTCTAATGGACTCATGCGTGGCCCTTTACCCTGGTTCTCTAGAAAAAACACAGTTCAGTGGTGGTGTGGAAAAAAAGTTTTGATTATTTTTTATAACATTATTGTTAACTGGTTGGGTTTTCAAACTTTTTAATGCCATTGACCCCTTTTATGGTGATATAATGCTAAAGTATATTCAGCTTTAGGCTATAGCTAAAATATGACCCATTTATAATTTGAAAAATAAATAAATAAATAAATAAATATATATATATATATATATATATAAATATATTGTAAATGTGTAAAATGTAATATTAATATATCTGTTAAGATGATGCATCTTTTTTTTTTTACCTACCACAACTACTGTTAGATTTATTAATCTTGAAGAAAAAAAACTATGGAAAAAAAGAGACTTTCTCATAAAAAACTCATTCTGTATGATTTATAAGTGTTTTGAAAAATGGGCACATGGGTTATGTCCTCAAAAGTCACCCTCTCCTTGTAATACCTGTGTCATACCCATGTCATTATACAGAGTTGTGTCCTGATATGTCACAAAAACAAGAGCAAAAGCACACACTCTGTACATATGGTCATTTGAATATCATGCAGTAGGTTACAGCCGAACTTAAAATCGCAGTCTAACTTGACAGGCATTAAACAGCACTCATGAAATCTGTCTCCCTGTCTCTTTCTTTGCATTTCGCATTATCATCAGATCACTAGCTATGTCTTTATCTAGCATCCTACATATGTGCACAAATCAATATGATATGCATCTGTCTGAGTGTGTGCTTTTAATAATCCTCACAGCTAGAGAGCTCCATTATATAGATTGGCCTGTCTTTTACATCAGCCCCATTCATACATATTAAAGTGGAGCATGCATCAACACAAACTTACTCAACTCTGACCTTAATGGTCATTTGATTTGATTTGAGGTCACTTAAGCCAGATATATTTCATAAACCTATAACTGAATCCTTCAGTGTGTGCAGCTCCTGAAAATGCATACTGCATAAATTCTTGTTTTACTATATATAGATTTAAAGATATACAGAAATGCATACAGTAAAATATTAGAAAATATAAAGATACGTAAAAAAAAATACTAGTATATAAAACGCATATAACAATAGTATATAAAACACACCTTCACACTTGTTTTAAACATACATTTCAATAAACAAGAAATAAAACAAGTCTTTTTTTATGTTGAACAAGTATTCCCAAATTATATATATATAAGTTATAAATTTCCCTTTCATCAACAACATGACGCATGTGTCTTATTTTGCATTTCAACACATCTCCCCTCTTTTTTTATTGCTCTGAGTGCTTTCTAAAGGCTTCCAGCTTCTCTCAATACGTTGAATGATCCACATTTCAAAAGAAAACATGAAGAGGTCAGGAATAAGCTGGGATATTCTAAGCAGGGTTAAAACAACAGAAACAGGGGCCTGTCGAGGGCCGCGCTTCAGGCCTCATAAATCTCATTAAAGAGGGATGGATTCATGAAAATATTTGGATGTTCTAGGCGAGCGAAGTGCCTGAAAGTCTATATTTGTGCATGTGTCCGGTAGCATGTGGTCTGTTTTCGAAAATCCAGGAATAAGGAGAACTTGAAGTGCTTCTCAAGATCGCTTGCCCAACTGCTTCTTTAGATATCTTCCAGTGAACTGCTCTTGGAGTCAGAAATAGCAGTGAGCTGTGGTTAAGCATTTACACAGGCTTTTCCATCAGAGACGTGGGCAGCAGATAGATTGTCTCATAGTTATTGGCATCAGAGTGACAGGCGGCTGGAAAATTGATACGATTTTATATGTGTATATAAAGATAAGGCAAGTATAAAGTTCATTCGCTCTGTACTGTAGCATGAAATTGATCACTGTCTGCAACCTATAACCTTTCAAACCCCTGACCCTCAGCTGACAGATGGCTCTGTGGTTGAGGGGAGGAGATATCCTATTCTCAGTCAATGCCATTGTGTTCTCACTCTGGCTCTTCTTTCTCAGTTTTTCCTTTCTGTTTTCATTATAAGCATCATGAGTCTCTGCAGAAACTTGACTATTTCTATAGAAAATAATACCACATTACAGTTAAGCTGTACACGAAACCAGAAAGCACGTTCTTGGTGGTTAAATTACTCTGTGAAAGACCCAGGTGTTCCTCAGTGTAAGGTCAATATCACTAAGCTTTGATACACCCAAGGTCGACAGGATCCGGACTGGGAATCATGGGCTTTCTGATCTAAAAGTTTGTATGTTCACCACTTTATGTTCAATACACAGTTGTGATATGTTGTTTAATAGTGTTTTAAGCACAACAACTTGCATCTTATTCTGGCAGTGTGGTTTAACCAAGCACTAACTGAACTAAATCAATCAGAAAAATTCAGTTTTTCCCCAAATTATGCAGTCCTATTTTGAAATGTTGGGCTATTTTAAGTATATGTTGGGCTAATTCATTTCACTGTGTGCATACAATAAGCATTTACGTCAGAAATTATGTAACTCTGGGCTTGTGCATTTGGCTGTACACATATGCTACTCGTTTGCGTCAAAACTGAATTATACATTGGGTTTATGCATTTGGCTGAACGCGTACACTAACCGTTCGCATCAAAATCAAAGTATACTTTAGACTTAAGCCTTTGTCTATATGCATAGACTAAAAGTTTGCATCGAAACTGAAGTATAATTTGCTTATGCAGTTCACTGTATGCTATATGTTACACCTTCAACGTCAAAACTGAAGTATACTTTGGGCTTATGTGTTTGGCTGTATCTGAAGGTTAAAACATTTGCTTTTGTTTAAATTGGAATCATCCATAAGGTTTCTATTATCTCACTCTGACTTCATCACTGTTTGGTTAAAGTATAGGCTGTCAGTTCTAATTTGAGGATATTTGCATTCATAAGTGTTGAAATTACAGTGTTTGAGCAAATGTAATTGGACAGCTGGCTGTTCATTTGTCTCCTAACCAGGTGTGCATCATTAACACTTTAGCTCATGCACAAAAGGGCGCTTACAAAAGGTTTAGTGTTGGCTCTAGGTGTGTCATTGGTGTCTTTCAGCAAATGTGAAGCGTTTACCATTGACATCATCTTAAATAAGGAGCAATAATGGTGTAAGGCCTAAAAATGCAGCGTTCAGATTTATTATATCATATTCAGGCCTAGTTTAAGATCTTCTTATAGTTGTAATGAGACAATAACCTTTTTTTTCCATATTGTTTGCCATTTTCCAAACAGGTGGTATATATGGGACAGCCTGCCCCCAGTTTATTTCCTCATCCCAACAGGTAGTAAGACTAACATTATCCTTTCTTTTCTTGAGGCTGTGTTGTTCCCTTCATTCTGTCCATCTAGCTTAGGGCCCCTGACTCAGTAGTGACACCAAAGATAAAGAATCACATCATTTCCCATTTTATTCTGTATTTATGTGTGCTGATGCCAATAGCACTTTATAAACAGGTAGCAGGAAAAGTTTCTTGGAGAAACAGGTAGCAGGAAAAGTTTCTTGGAGAAACAATCTGCTTCTATATATACTTCTTACATAACACAATGGAGAGGTCCATCTGGTTCAATGGTCCTATATTGTACCCTGGTGGTTTATCATGAGAACTTCATCCAAAAAAACTAAATTACCTACACTTGGAGAGAAAAAAACCCTGAAAAACTGTAAAACTGATATTTTTAAAATAACATTTATTAAATGACTTAAATGTCTATATATTTTAATATACTGTATATTTAAAAAAATATATATAATGTAGTTTAATCCTCAAAATTGCATGCAGACAGCTGATTTTTCACTGAAGCTCAAAGGAATATTAAGGAATTGTCTTTGATCAATAAGACACAAGCTTTTCTTCACTCCACTTTTAATGAATGTGGATTATTTATGCAGGTTACATCACCAACAAGATGTTATGACTTGGGTATAGTAAAACAAAAATTCACAAATGTGAAAGACGTTTGTCAGGCTTTAAGGGGCTAAATGATTGGTAAGTTATTCAGTTAGTTAAAATTCTTGTCTTAATGGTGGTGATAAAGAGCACTGTTTTTCGAATTGGGCTGCAGGGGGCTTTAAGTGGGTGCTAGGGGGTCCATGGAAAAATTCAAAGGGAACATGGCCAGTTGTACTGTGAAGTTGCATACATATTAACTTGTTGTTAATTAGTTTTAATTAATATTGTTCCGATAATATTTTAATTTGGTTTGCACTATAGCAAAATAAGGCCTGTTAATAAAGCTTTAAACACCATGTCTTTACAATGTCAATACAAAAAAGAGTCCAATAGTTTGAAAACTCTTAATTTACTTAAATGTGAATTCAGACATTAAACATTTTTCAGAAAATCTAGATGAATTTGAGTCAGAATAAATTAGTACTGACCTGATAAAGTTTTTAAGCAGACAGTAAAACTCTCTGCTCAAGTCTTTGTTTCCCTGCAAGCTCACACACTCCTCTCCTGCTGCTTGGCGTTGACAGCGAACATCTTATTTTAATCATCTTTTCATTTTCTCACACTTTGGTTAAAGCTGCATCTGCAGTCAGAATTAGGCAGTGGTTTGGAAAAATGCCCCAGAAAAGAGAACTTTTCTCAGAAGTTGCTTCAGGCACCTTTTACAATGAAATTCAGAATAATGAAGAAAATGTTTTTACAGTGACAGATTCTTGAACATTTGATTATGCCATTTAGAAAAGAAAACAACAACAACAGTTTTCTTAAATATGAACCTGTTGTAAGGTCAAAGGCCACAGACCCTTTCAGGAAACACTTGTCATTGTGGTGGCAGGGGGTCAGCAGCAGTGTTTGTGGAAGTAAAGCAAATAGTATCAGTGCTAAAGTGAATCCTGACCTTTGACCTCTTTGGCCAATGTGTCTATCTCCATTCCCCTGAATTAATGCATTAGATTTTTCTAGATCTAGTGTGTGTGAGTGAGAAAATTCCCTTAAATGGGTCATATGATGCTTTTTTTAAAGATCATTATTTTGTGTATTTGATGTAACATAATATTTTGACATGCTTTAATGTTTAAAAACATTATTTTTCAAGTACTGTACATTATTGTGAGTCCTCTATGCCCCGCCTCTCTCAAACGCATAGCTTTCTACAAAGTCCCTTCTTCTGACAACAGCAGTCTGCTCTGATTGGCTAACTGACCCAGTGCATTGTGATTGGCCGAACACCGCAAGCACTTGTCGGAAATGTAACGCCCCTTTCTATAATCGCGAGTTTCATCTTTCAAAATAAATGTAAAGACAGTTTATGATGTCCTTAGATTTACCATCAGTTCAAGCCCAAAAGAGGAACAGAGTCACGTGACACAGTGATGAAGCTTGTATGTGTTTGCAGTACACAAGCCATTAAAGGGATAGTTCACCCAAAAAGGAAAATTATGTCATTATTGACTCACCCTCATGTCATTCCAAACCCGTAAGACCTCCATTCATCTTCAGAACACAGTTTAAGATATTTTAGATTTAGTCCGAGAGGTTTCTGTCCCTCCATTGAAAACGTATGTAGGGTATACTGTCCATGTCCAGAAAGGTAAGAAAAACATATTCAAAGTAGTCCATGTGACATCAGAGGGTCAATTTTTTTCGTTCGCTATCTGGCTCGGCTCGGTGTTCATCTTCAGTTCTCTCTTCACAGCAGTTCAGTCAGTGTACTGTTTGAGTACATGAATTACTCCGGGATATTGGTTTGTTTGAACTCAGAGGGAGTGTCAGCCACATTAAAAAAGTTAACAGCTTAAGTAATTTGTGTATTAATGCGTATTAGAGACGCGAACTGTTTCAAACGATTCAGTTCGATTTGGTGAACTGGTTCAAGAAGATCCGGTTAAATCGAATGATTCGTTCGCGAACCGGATATCACTAAACTGCAGTGAACTCTCTCACAACAGACCCCGAAGAGAAGACAATGATGAATAAAGTCGTAGTTTTTGCTATTTTTGGACCAAAGTGTATTTTCGATGCCTCAAATAATTCTAACTGACCCTCTGATGTCACATGGACTACTTTGATGATGTTTTTATTACCTTTCTGGACATGGACAGTATACCGTACAGATACTTTCAATGGAGGGACAGAAAGCTCTCGGACTAAATCTAAAATATGTGTTCTGAAGATGAACGGAGGTCTTACGGGTTTGGAATGACATTGAGGGTAAGTCAATAATGACATAATTTTCCTTTTTGGGTGAACTATCCCTTTAGGACAGCTGACTCCACTGTGATGTGATCGTCTCTCTCTCACACACATGCGCGCTTGCGGACACACACATGGTGCACAAAACTCCACATTTGAACATTCAGTAGCAAATACTTAAACTAATAAGAAAACATACTTACAGTAGCTGATTCAGAAGATACAAATTGCCATAGCAAGAACGACCTCCTCTCCTAGGTACACGAAACAGTCGTCCATAAAATGCGTTGCTGTTCTGTTGTAAGTAATCTTAAAGATTCTTAAATGCATCTACTTTCTGAAGGCCAAATAAAGTGTTTTTGCTTTGCCTAGATACACACAGCATCTCCCTTACATGTCTGCTTCAACTCTAACTGTGGTTATTGAAACCAAACCTTTTTTTGCGTGAACATTTTGGCAGCATTACGCAAATATTCCCACATAGTGACGTAGACATGTGTGGCGTGTTTGAATGAGCCGTTTTAGGGGGGCATGGCAAAGTCTTAACTCTGATAAAGAATATCTCTTTTGATTTGAGACTTTAGTCTTTGCAACTTTACAGATCTTCTTCATGCACCAAGAGCTTGTAACACTCCAAAGAGAAGGGAAAAATTGAAATATTGAAAATTGAAAAAAAAAGCTATTACTCAAGAGTGCATACTTTTTCTGAGCGTGTATGTGGAATTTGCATAAGGGAGAAGGAGAGTCTTTAAATTAGTCCACTAGTGTTTGAGGCCTGGGTTACTTGATTTCCATACGATGTGTTGATGTTTTACAACTGTTACATCACTGAAATATAACTACTTTTTAAACACCAGGGAGAACAAGGCTGTTTTGCTTAGATGAATTCTAAGACAGTTGTTTTTATTTGATGTTTCATAAGTGTGTTTCATCATTGAAGAGTATTACTTATGAAAATAAAACACCCATTTGTAATCTGGCAGTCTACTTTGTCTTTCTTCAGCCAGTGTTATATCAGCACTGGTTTACCAAAGTGGTTCTTCATGACCTTTCAGCTCAAGGGTGCGCTGTTAAGATATACTGTCTAAGATTCATAGCTTTCAACACGGAAATTCATTATGATAAGTATATAAAATATTGTGAGTATGATTTTCATTATTCATGCGATATCGAATAATGATTCATTATTCATTACTTCATCTACAGCGATATCGTTGACTTGATTGCAAATAAATGCACAGACACTATTTAACTGAACAGAGATGACATAACTGAATCCAATGATGAACTGCCTTTAACTATCATTTTTGCATTATTGACACTGTTTTCCTAATGAATGTTGTTCAGTTGCTTTGACGCAATGTATTTTGTTTAAAGCGCTATATAAATAAAGGTGACATTGACATTGACATATTCATAGTGAAAAGAGTGTTTTTTCTGAAAAATGACTTGCTATATTTTTCTTGGTAAATGCTTGGCAGGTTTTACTGCTTGGCTGCGGTTATTTAAAGTGAAGAAAATTATTCAGAATTTGGCTGAGGTGAACTTGGCTGTTTTTCTCTCTCACACATGGGACTTATATAGTCCATCTAATTATACAGCAATTCCAACGTGTGTGTTTTTTCCACTGCAAACAAACATGTTTTGTTTAAAGTTATTGAGTGTCTCCCTGCTCTGGTTTATGGAGGATCCAGAATCCAGAATTAAGGAGAATACTACCATGTGAGAGACTCTTGTACTCTGTTGTGTTCACCACAAGATGGCAGAAGAGTATGTTTTAAAAATGCTTCACAATACATAACTGTACGTCATACTTTTAAAAATATTTCTCCTGGTTATTCTAAAATGATTTGCAAAGTTAATGTGATCTATTAGGAACTATCATGCACAAATAGATGTGTTCATCTTCAGCCCTTTGACATATGGGTTAATACTGACTGTTATTTAAAATCCTCCCTAATCTTCAATATTTGCTTATCCTTATGTCTCAAATGACCCTTCTTGTTTAATATCATCTGACCTGTTGAAAGCAGATGCAAATGATGTGCCTGCTGTAGGATAGGACCAAATTTGACAGGGTACGGCCAAAGTCTTGAGGACTTTACTTTCATTTAAGTGAGACTGTTTAAGCAAACCATTTGAGTGTGTGTTAGTGGAGAGTGAGTCAGGGAATACAAAGAAAGAGAGGTGAAGAGGGGGAAGGGGGTGACAAAGTGAGGGAGAAATGAGATGGAAAGAAAGCAAATAGCAGCTTCATGTGTAGGGTTGGTAAATTCCATCTGTCTAATAATGCAGGAAAGCTACGTGGCACTGGGAGACTGCTGAGAGAGAGAGAGAGAGAGAGAGAGAGAGAGAGAGAGAGAGGAAGACAGAAAAAAGAAGGATTTAGGAAGGTGAAGGACTCTTCCAGATCTTCCCTACAGTCCAGCAGGACCATGACCCCTATAATTTATATATTTTTTTAATTCATTAATTAATTTTACGTTTTACACAGTGTCCATTAAGCAAGGATAACTGAGACAGAAGTAAAGCTGATACCTCTAATTATTTGTCAGGATTTCATTTTTCAATTACAAAGAATCATCTATAACTATCTTTTATCTTTTAATACTACTAATAATGTCAAATGCTTAATTTTTATAAACCATCTTAGTCAAATAATTCACATTCAGAAATATATTTTTTAATGCTATGATATATACTAAATGATATACTGTATAAGTCTGGATAAATCTTTAGAAATCTGTAGAAAAACTTTTAGCATTAAAAAAAGACTTTTATACTCTTCACGTGTGCATGTGCCTCACAGGCAGCAGTATATTTTATTGATTTATTTTTAACATTTACGGTGAACACAAATATGCTCTATTTAGTAGATCAAGGTGTCACAATAAACCCAAACATTTCTTTAATTATTGCCCTCTCTACATATATCCAGATAGCGTTTTGAATGGTTGAAGTAAAGTGTTGGATCTGATCATTCCTAATTCATGTGTGCATGATTGTGCCAGTTCTGGCATCATAGAAGTGCTAAAAGAAGTGTAGAAACAAACAATTAGGCATAGGAACAAACAGCAAGATAATTATTGGCTGCTGGCCTTAGATTGCAGACGAACCAGGGTAGATCACAGATTGTTGTGTTGCTTGAGGTGAAACTTTAATTGCTTGAAGTAGATGGTTGACCGTTTTGCACAGTAAAAATACAAGTAAAGGCAATGTGGAAAATTGTGAACAGCAGCATAACCGCAAAAGCCTGCCTGCTCATCTAATGCTAACGCTAACATCTGTGGTTCCATTAGGATTCAGTCTAGTCTTTGGTGTTTACTGAACAGAAGGCCTCAACTTAGTTACCATTGAAGAATGTCTGCAAACACAAAGCCAGGAAATGAAACCCCACCCTGAAAAAAAGAAAAAGGAAACGTCTGTCCAGGTCAATAAACAGAAAATCAGGTCAACACTGGTCTGGAGGACCTGTGTCCTCTAGAGGACATGGGTCACATGGAAATTGGAAGTCTGTGATACCTGAATGAGCAAAAATGCTTGATTTGAGCTTCCAAGTTCAAATTATCTTTTCTGTTTTTCCGCACTTACACTTCTGAACTAAGATCTTTTCTTTGGAAGATAAATAGCTTTGGTTTGTCTTTTAAGTCACATTGAAAAACATCTAAAAATGGCAATGTTACAATCAGATCATGTTTTAATTTAATTAACAAGAAAAAAGGTTACTTTCTGATAAATTTAAAATTTAAATCAAATTAAATTAGATAAAATGTATCCCTAATTTCATATTTAAAGTGATCTGATCACTCGAAATGCAAAAGATAAGTGTACTTGGATATAAATCCAAAGTGAACACATAGTCTGCTCCCTTGTTTCATATAAAAGAATGATTTTTACATACGTTGCCTGACCGTAAGGTTAAAGGGACACTGGTCAAGTGTACAAAGCTGCGTGCTATTACTGCAACCGAAGTGAGGTGGCGCTTGAGTCAGGGAAGGAGAGAAGGAGAGAAGGAGAGAGAGACAGGCAGAAAAGAGGGAGGCGAGAGAAAGGGGGAGGTGGAAACCGAGCAAGAAATAGTAACAGAATCGAAGACAGGACCATGGGAGCCAGACGGACCTCTATACACTCACACCCAGACTTAAATATATATATATGGACACATGCATGTATTCGCACTTACAGCCCCTGATCTCTCTCACCATCACTTTTTCTCTCTCTTTCTTCTATTTCATTAACCCTTAATAGGACAAAAACTTTGGTGTGGACACAAGGTGTCTGCAAACTGGCAAATATAAAATCTAATTTACAGACATACAGACTCCACAAGAGGGCTGCTGTGTTTACTATTTTTCACATTAGTGAATCACTTGCTGTTTCACTCCATTATCACATACACAATTACATGCAAATATATGCATATGAATATAAATGAAACCGTTTTCTGTACTGGAATTCTCCATGTGGGCGATCATACCATGCCTCCTTTCTTCTGCATAGTGTCTGTGTGCGTAGGGTACAGGATCCTATATTGGTTCATCTCAGGTTATTTATACATATTTATTCAGAGACATTTTGAGCATCTTGAAGTTTTTGTTTTAGAAAATAAACAATAGCTGCTGGAAGTGTATATACCTTATGTTTTATTATCTGGCCTTAGATACAGCAAAAGGATATTTTCCAGCCTGAGGAACATTCACAAGGTTAAGTGCCATAAACAATGCCCTTATAGGGTCATATGACCACCGGTGTTAAAGCTAAAGGTCAAAGGTCAGTATGCTTATTTAACCCCAGCTCTGGTTTTTACCCCAAATGTTATCTGTGAGGCCGGATTACGAGACCCCTGAGCATTCAGGTGTTCTTTTTAGAGTCTTTATAAGAATTCCACATTCCTACAGTGTATTTCCAAAACTTTATTAGGTTTTTTATTTGTCTTAAAGATGCCCCTTTGAAGAAGAAAACCAAGAAAAGGTACTTTATTGAACCAGAATTTTACTTTTCAAGTAAAAGGTTTTGCGTTTTTCAAATTAGGACAATAAACAATGACCTAGAAATCACCCAAAACATTCTTGAAACAGCTTAGCAATGTGCTAACAACAACTCTTTTTCAAATTAGGACAGTAAACAATGACCTAGCAATCAACCAAAACATTCTTGAAACAGCTTAGCAATGTGCTAACAACAACTCTGGACATTTTAGCAACCAATTAGCAATGTGGTGGCGAGTTTTGCAAGGGCAAGCGCTACTCACATTTAGGCTACTTCAGGAAATGTAAAAATCTTGTGTAATTCCTGTTTTTCCTTTCACTCTTTACTTGTTTCGTCCCTGACTGGATAAAAAGTCTATTGTAGAACACAATGTTTCCTCCTCAAGCAGACATTACCTAAGCACTCCAATGTTGATGCTTGTCCTAGCTTTTTTTTTTTTTTCTGTCATTTTATCCTTCTAATACCATCTCGTACATGTCAATGGGAATTAGGACGGTAGCTTCATTAGTTAAGGGGGAAATGTTTGTGAAAATGCTCTGATAATTTACCGCTTGCCAGTAAGTGGGGTAAGCGTTCATGACGCAGCTTTTTCTAGGCCTAGAGACACTCAGTAATGTGATCTCCAGCTGTGGCAGACCAGTTTGTAAACTTTACTGTGCTGTTTGCTTGCAAGGAGGTTTACAACAGGTTTAGTATTCATATCTCTCCTCAACATTCAGCTTTTCAATATGTGACGTTCTAAGACAAAGCCAAGAAATCAGAGACTTCATAAACACAGACTCATCAGCGTTGATGAATTTACAGCACTTTTTAATGGTGCATCCCAAAGTCTATTACCACCCCTAATGAAGTTTTCAATAGCTTGCACGAGTGTCTGTTTTGGCAAGTACGAGGCCTTCATAAGAAAGCAGGATGTGTTCAAGGAGATAATTGTTGTTTTAATGTGCTTCCTGCATCTCATCGAGGCCACCTGGAGGGTTCAATGATTGTGTTTGTTGAGTCATGTTATGCACGGAGGCTTTGATATACCATCTGGCATTTAAAGGTGATTTTTAGCAGGCTAGCCTCTCAGCATGATCCTTCTTGATTCTTGAATCTCCTTTTGTTTTTTTCACAATTCAATTCTGGTGGCTAAGATCCAAAAGTAAAGCACAACATAAAATAATGGAATATACTAACATTATTTTAAAGAATTTACTTATGCTCACCAAGGCTGCATTTAGTTGATACAATGTACAGTAAAACAGTAATATTGTATAATATAATACAATAAAAATTAAAAATAAATTTTATATTTTATATGTAATTTATTCATGTGAAGGCAAAACTGAGATTGTAGCATCTTTAATCCAGTTTTCAGTGTCACATTATCCTTCAGAAATATAGTCAATATATCAATATATATCAATATGAAATAGTATTACTGTCATTGTGCTGCTTTGAACACTAAATGCATGTTCATTTAATCCCTTATTTGGCTACAGCATAAATTATTATTATTATTGTTTTTTTATATTTTGTGTTGTTTTCAAACAAATTCTAAAAATCATTACAACATAATAAATTTACATGCAATTGCATAATTTAAAACTGGAAAAATATAACATATATCTTATCGTTTGAATTGTACTGTATCATGGTTTCCACAGACATATTAAGCAGCAAACACGGAAAATCAGTATATTAGAATGATTTCTGAAAGATCTTGTGACACTGAAAAATCGGAGTAATGGGTGCTGAAAATCATCACAGGAATAAATGTAATTTTACAGTATATTCAAATAGAAGTTATTTTAAATTGTATTAATATTTCACAATTTTACTGTATTTACTGTATTTTTTTATCAAATTAATGCAGCCTTGGTGAGCACAAGGAATTCTATTCTTATTCCAAACTTCTGACAAGTAGTGTTAATTCAAAATAAATTATGTATATAAAATATACATTTATTTTTCTTACCACATCAAGATAAAATTCTAATTAAGAATGATTTTTTTCAGTCACTCATTTCAGATGGAGAAATTAACAGAAGCAGGTGTCCTTTGTGTCGATATGAGATCAGCCTCAGGAAACATAGCCAAGTGAACATGAGAGGAGAGCCAGGAGCGTGCTTAGGTAAGCAGGCACTCTGTCACGCCAGACACGACAGAGTCGTAGTGGATAAGCAGGGCTAAGATCAGTCGAGATGTGAGTTACACTGCCAGCATGACAACTTAAATGACTAAGCTGGAACACACACATGCAAGCATGTGCTCTCTCGCAAACAGAGACTGAAACCGAAAAATACAGCAGAAACAGCAGATCTATTATCGATCAGTCAGCAACTTGGCCGAGTAAACCGGAGCTCAAAATGTCAAGAACACATACAATGTCAAAAAAGTAATTATTATTGCAGATATGTTCCTTTATTAGCACTCACTAAGGCAATTTTTGCTAATACTTTGAGTTAGGGATATGAAACAATCCAGAACACCTCAAAAACCAGTCACAAGACTTTTGAATTGTTGCAGTGAGTTTGCATATAGCAAAATACAACTTACATCTTCTTTAAAAAAATTTAAAATCTAGTTTTATTACAGTTAGGATTGATACTGCTTCTCGGGCTCTCTCTCTTTTTGTCATACTCTTGTGCGAGTATGGATAACTCATTCTCTGTAAAACGTTTTAGAGGTAGCAGAAAGCAAGCCACAGGCACTTGATCTCAGTTATGAAAATGTTAAGCATACAGCGCAGAATATATGTGAACTGGAGAGCAAACACACGTACGTCCAAGAGAAACAGACTGGGCTGCTATTATACTCTCTGGAGGATGATGGGAAATCAGCCCTACTGGGCACAGCGAGGAAGCCACATGAGAGGATTCAAAGTGACTTCAGGATTTCATTCATCTCACACAGACTTTGTTCACTGAAAGCAGACTTATGGGTGTGCAATACGGACATGAAATTTATAGCAATAATTATCTGACACCCAAAACGTCTCGGTTACGTACGTAACCCTCGTTCCCTGATGGAGGGAACGGAGACGTTATGTCGAACGACATATGGGGTCTCACTTGGGAGGCCAATCATCTCTGAATTTAAGAGAAAACGCCAATGAAAATTGGCTAGTGGATTAACACACCTGAGCCACTCCCCGAGCCACGGGTATAAATAGGGCGACAGGTGCATCCACTCATTAGGTTTTGGGGCGGCAGTGGCTCAGTGGTTCATGTAGGTTGTCTACAAACCGGAAGGTTGGTGGTTCGATCCCCGGCTCCACCTGACCAAGTGTCGAGGTGTCCTTGAGCAAGACACCTAACCCCAGCTGCTCCCGACGAGCTGGATGGCGCCTTGAATGGCTGACACCACAGTCGGTGTGTGAATGGGTGAATGTGAGGCAAATTGTAAAGCGCTTTGGATGGCCATGTGGTCTGTTGAAAGCGCTATATAAATGCAGTCCATTTACCATTTTACGCTGAGGAGCCGAGAACGTGTCCCGGCAACAGCGAACGGTTCAAGGTTGTGGCATGGGGACATAATGTCTCCGTTCCCTCCATCAGGGAACGAGGGTTACGTACGTAACTGAGACGTTCCCTATCTGTCGGTCACTACGAGTTATGTCGAACGACATATGGGGTCCTATGGAAAACGCCACAACCTGAACATCGTCACAACCCTGTGGCGCTGCAATTGTCGACAAGCCCTGGCGTGCCACAAAAGCTACGCTTAAGGTCGTAACCTTCCCAAAGCCCCAGCGCAAATTCACTGACCTTGGTACCGAAGGGGCCAAAGGGTGAGTACATCGCTGCTGGAGAAGGCCACGCTGCTGTTCCGCCCACATAAGTTAATGGAAGGGATTTCAACCTTCAGAGAAAGATTGCTTCAAATCTTCCCTATTTGTTCTTTCAGCTTTGGCAAGACAATGGGGAAGCGAGCCTAGGAAAAGGTCGCTACGGAGACCACATCCTACGGAGACCGGAACTCCGGGCATGCTAACACCAGTACTGGGCCTGGCGACAGACTGCTCCGCCAAGTCTGACTGCCGAGGGTGCTGGAGGATGCTCGACCAGGGTATGCCAACCGGGGAACTCTACTGGGAGAAGAAAGGCGCTCACATCCCCGTGTTAGGGGGAATGGCGAAGCAAGCGTGACACCCAGCCAGCCCTTCTCGCCAATTACCTGTTACCCAACACACGGGAAGAAACTGGCTCCAGTGTCTCCAGGTGTCCAGGTGTCGCCCAGCCCGCAGCTCGACAGATGTCTGCCAGAGAGGCGCCGTGCGCCAGTGCATAGGAGGAGGCCACACTCCGTGTGGAGTGGGCCCTCACCCCCAGGGGGCACGGCTCGCCTTGGGAATGGTAAGCCAAGGCGATGGCATCCACTATCCAGTGGGCCAACCTCTGCTTAGAGACAGCCTTCCCCTTCTGCTGACCTCCAAAGCAGACCAGGAGCTGCTCAGAGCTTCTAAAGCTCTGGGTGCGGTCCACGTATATGCGAAGCGCTCTTACGGGACACAGCGATGCCAAGGCTGGATCTGCCTCCTCCAGGGGCAGCGCTTACAGGTTCACCACCTGGTCTCGGAAGGGAGTGGTGGGAACCTTGGGTACGTATCCAGGCCGGGGTCTCAGGACAACGTGAGAGTAGGCCGGCCCGAACACAAGGCACTCTTCACTTACCGAAAATGCTTGGAGGTCCCCGACCCTCTTGATGGAAGTGAGCGCGATCAGGAGCGCTGTCTTGAGAGACAGGAACTTAAGCTCGACTGAATCCAGCGGCTCAAAGGGACCCCCTCTGAAGTCCCGCCAGGACAATAGAGAGGTCCCAGGAGGGAATCAGGGGTGTCCTAGGAGGATGTAACCTTCTGGCACCCCTCAGGAACCTGACGATCAGGTCATGCCTCCCCAGGGACCGGCCGTCCACTGCATCATGATGGGCTGCAATGGCAGCCACATACACTCTCAGGGTGGAGGGTGACAGCCCACGCTCCAACCTTTCTTGCAGGAAAGAAAGCACGACTCTGACCGGGCATCTCCGGGGGTCTTCTCAGTGAGAAGAACACCAATTCGTGAACAGACTCCACTTCAGAGCATAGGCCTGCCTCGTAGAAGGGGCTCTAGCCTGAGTGATAGTGTCTACCACCGCTGGGGGCAGATCACTTAGGTCTGCCGTGTCCCATCCAGAAGCCACACATTGAGGTTCCAGAGATCTGGACGCAGGTGCCAAATGGTGCCAAGCCCCTGAGAGAGAAGGTCTCTCCTCAGTGGGATGCGCCAGGGAGGGGCTGTCACGAGGAGCATGAGTTCCGAAAACCAGGTCCGGGTGGGCCAATAAGGCGCAACCAACAGGACCTGTTCCTCGTCCTCCCTGACCTTGCACAGTGTCTGTGCGAGCAGGCTCACTGGGGGAAACGCATACTTGCGTAAAGCCCGAGGCCAGCTGTGTGCCAGTGCATCTGTGCCCAGGGGGGCCTGGGACAGGGAATAGTACAGCTGGCAGTGGGAGGACTCGTGGGAAGCAAACAGGTCTACCTGGGCTTCCCCGAATCGACTTCAGATCAGCTGGACCGTCTGGGGATGGAGTCGCCATTCCCCGGGGAAAGTGAGCTGTCGTGAGAGCGCGTCGGCTGCACGATTGAGCTCCCCCGGGATGTGGATAGGGCGCAGCGACTTGAGCCACGTCTGACTCCAGAGGAGGAGATGGCGGGCGAGTTGAGACATGCGACGTGATCGTAGACTGCCCTGTCGGTTGATGTACGAAACAGCCGCAGTGTTGTCCGTGCGGACCAACACGTGCTTGTCCAGCAACAGCAGACGAAACCATCGTAAAGCTAGATGCACTGCCAGCAACCCCGGGTCGGTACCACCCTCGTGCATTGCTTTGAGCGCCTTGGCTTGGTGTACCTGCAGGATAGCCATGGCATGCAGGGCGGAGGCAGCTTGGCCCGCGGCACTGTAATCCTTGGCAGCGAGCGCGGCCGACAGTTTACTGGTCTTGGACGGGAGACGCGGACGATTCCTCCAAGTGGCGGCGTTTTGTGGGCACAGGTGCACCGCAACCGCTCTCTCCACCTGGGGAACATCCACGTACCCCCTGGCTGCCCCGCCATCGAGGGTGGTGAGGATGGAAGAGGGAGACGAGCGGCTTCTGGCCGTGAAAGGGGCCGTCCACGACTTCGTCACCTCTTCATGCACCTCCGGGAAGAAAGGCACCGGAGCAGAACGAGGTTGTGAGCCGTGTCCCGCGCCGAGAAACCAATCATCCAGCTGCGAGGGCTCGGGACTGGGTGGTGTAGTCACCTCCAGCCTGATACTCACGGCTGACAGGGCAAGCATGGCCGACAACTCCAAGTCAGATTCGGCAGCAGCGACAACACCCGAGGGGGACAGCCCCGCCTCATCCTCAGAGGTCGATAACCCATCCCCCGATGCAGCGATCGACATCTGATCTTCGGGCGGCGCACCGAAAGACACGCTGGGACCGCCGTGAGACGGCCCAGCAGAATCAATCGGCAGCTGCACGGGACAGACGCTGCGGGAGGAGTGAAAGGTCCGTGGGGTGTGGCCCGGTGGAGAAGCTCTCACTGTAACCCTCAGATCTCCCAGAGCGCCAGCCGGTGGTCCTCTGCTCGAGCCAGAGAAACCGGGACGGGTGGCGAAAGAGGGGTCTGCTGCACTCCCCTTGAGGAGTGAGAGACGCGATCGCAGCGCTGCCATGTTCATACGCCCACAGTAGACGCATGATTCATCCACGAGCGCAGCCTCAGCGTGTTGGACGCCCAGACACTGCAGACAACGCTCGTGACCGTCCACCGAAGAAAGGAAATGACCGCATCCAGAAGGACACGGACGAAACGGCATCTTGAAAAAGACTCGAATCGCCCGTGATTTGCTCTTTTAGAAAACTGTCTCTTTTAGCCGAAGCGCCCAGGGGAATCGCCGTCACAGGGACACCGCTGTACCGAGCCGTCACACCGACCAGGAACAGCTTCTTTAAAACAAAGATGAATGGCTTTGTAGTGACTGCTCTCATCGACTACTCGGCTCCGAAGCAAAAATCTAATGAGTGGATGCACCTGTCGCCCTATTTATACCCGTGGCTCGGGGAGTGGCTCAGGTGTGTTAATCCACTAGCCAATTTTCATTGGCGTTTTCTCTTAAATTCAGAGATGATTGGCCTCCCAAGTGAGACCCCATATGTCATTCGACATAACTCGTAGTGACCGACAGATAGGGAACTCCTATTCTTCAGACCTTAAGCAATCGTTAATGCAATGTTTGCCTCCTTAAATTGATTTCCAGGGCATTTTTATAAGCTGAGCTTTATTATGTACACACATGAAGAAAGTGCAAAAGCCAGTATTCTTAACTGTGAATAAATATACAAGTATATTTATATGAATCAGTCAGTCAGGCCTAACAGTGTACTCATGCTTGGTTCAGACTCTTTCACACATCTCCAACACAGCAGTCTGAACTCAGATAAATTACACAGGTATGCAAGTAACATGGGTAAGTAGCTCTTTTGTGTCCAAATTTTTACAATTAATAAATTCATGTAGAATAAGACACTGTAGACAGTAAGTGTTACCAGTTGTATCAACAAAATCCATTTATACACTACAGAAGTGGCACAGAAACTGCATCTAAAGCAGCATTCAGATCAGATGTATTTGCAGTGCAAATTATAATAATTCATAATAAGTATAAATAAATGCAGCTTGCAATTAATTTCAACGTTAGCATGTTGCTAAGCTAACAAACAGACTCTAATAAGCACAAAATTACTTAAACCGACACACAAATGTTGAGAAACATGGTGTCCAATTGATCTGAGTGAAGCTTGTTAATAGCATTTTGCTAAGCAAACAAGCAGACTTTGAGAGAGAAAAATTGGACTATTGCATTTAGTACTGATTGAAATGTATATATTTTCACTTTATATATTTGCGTTGAGTTAAAAAAAACTGTTATCATCTCTTTCCTCACCTCATATGTAATTTTTGATGTCATTTTTGAGACTTGCCTTGTCAACAAAGATGCTGTCTTACAATTTATCTAAAATAATAATTAAGATGTTTAACTTTTGGTTGGAGCAGACTTTGCCATCTAAAAATGCTCCCTCCATAGGAAGTTCACTATATTTTGGATCAAAATGGCGTTTAAATGTATTGTCTATACTACAAAATATTTTGGACAAAAACCGGCACCCATTATGGAGAAAAAAGAAGAGACTGCCTCTTTATATTCTCTTCCTATCAAATGCACAAACACAGAATGATAAAAACAGGCGCCGGGGCCTGACATATACAAAGGAAGTGTTTCGTCTGGCAGTTGGTTTTACCAAGCATTCACAAAGAAAAGCTGAAAGCCCTACATTGCTCCATTCAAAATATAGTTAAAGAAAGATGGCTGACCTTCTATTTAGCCAAACTCCCCGTCAATTATTCGGCTGGCTAACTGTGGGTTAACAAACAAGACAGCCGCCATTGTGGGTGGGTGGGTTGATAAATACTCTCTTAATTTTATTGGAATTTTTTTTTTGTTTATTCTTTTTTTTGGAATTACTTGTTGCAACATATCTGCTTGATGAAATTGATACTTTAGTTTCTTTGAGATTCAAAGTGGTGTGCGATAAGGCATGTCTTTGAAAGTCCAGGGATAAAAAACCCAAAAGAATAATGTTTCAAGATGTCTGGGAGAGCTAGAGGAGGGGGTTTTGACCGTTTATTCAAACTTTAGACAGGAAAGCTTAGCCAAGGCCTCGATTAAAATCAACAGGATCGCAGAGGTCTGGGAACAATAAGCCAATGGGAACGTTCATATGCCACAGACACAAAGAGAAAAAGCAATAACATAGCAATCAATCACTTTAAAACACAGTATTTGGAGAAACGTAGTGGGAAGAAGGAAATATTTACTTGTGCTTTCTTACGTCATGATTAACTTTGCATCAAGCAAGGACAAGCATCATGTTTTCTTATCTCTTTTTTTTGGTGTGTGTCTTTTTTTGGACTTTATGCTGAATCTTTTTCCCCTCTACTGGCCCTTTCCTGATCAGCCAGACTCCAAATCTCCCTTGAATTTGTACATTCCTTTGGTATAACCTAATACATTTTCTTGTCAGGGTGTGTGTGCATAGTATTGTAGACTAAAGTATGTGTATATTGGATGTTGTTTTGGGTTATGGGTGTGTTATTGTGTCATTTGTGTGCGTTCGGTGTGGAAGCATCTGTTTATCTTATCACTGACATTTTTTCGGTGATGCGCTACAGACGTTTGGCTCTCTGGGGTTTCTTTAAAACTTCCATCTTTCAGCTGTAGAGGAGAAAATGCTTGTTTCTATTCTACTGATCTAAAATATGAATACGTTAGCTGCTGTTTATCAGTTAAAACAGTCCATAATGCTCACTATGTTATTACCTGAAAACCTTAAAAAATTTATTTTTAACGAGTATTTAATCTTACTTAAGTCCTAATAACAGCAACATGCATTTAATGAAGACAACAACAATTTTCCAATGAGGTAAGAAGAAATGAATGAAACATAACTTCTTAGAACAAGTCTTAAACATATGAAAACATATCTTCACAAAAACAATGTTTCTGGTATTTGTATATTTTTAGGTAAAGACTTCACATATTTTACCGTCTGTTAGAATATTTCCATATTACGTTTTCTCACAAATGCACTCAAATGCAACCTCTCATATAGTTTCTACTGTGATTGTTTCTCGTACGCAGTCTTTGGTTCGGGTCTATTGGTTCCTTTAGTTGGAAACAGTTTGTGTGGGGTTCTGCTGGGTTCTTTAGGGTTTTGGCCGGTTTGCTGCTCATTTTATGGCTCTTTTGGGCTCTGGTGGTCTTGTGACTGAGCAGCCAGCAGTAAAAGCTGTTTGGTGTCTGATGGAAGCCAAACCAGACTCAACTAGAAAAACTGACACTTTTTATTCTAGATCGGCCCACTAGAAGAAAAGCAGTCTGAGCTTGACCCAACCACCAACATACCAGATTTTAAGAAATTAATTGCATGAAATTGTAGTTTAACAACTGTGAATCAATTTTAGTGGTTAACTGTATTTTAAACAGCAAGGCGGTCTGTCATCTGTCACATCTTGAGTTTTAGTACAACAAATAAACACTCACCAAAATGCCAAAGAGATTACACACATCCTGGAGCACACAATGTTATTTTGGATGTAAGATCCAATTGTTCAGAGCTTGTGAAGTCTTGCAAATAAATGTCAAGCTTTGAATGCTTACTAAATGTTTCTATAGGCAGCGATATTAATTCTGTAATAATTATGTAAATAATACCAACACAAATCTGAGAGAAAGTGTGTAGACCTGAGGGAAGAGGACGTTCTCCACCGCCCACACTCCCACAGCTGTGTTTTCTCTTAAGACCTTGATTCAGATGTGAGGTCTGTGTGGTTGTCTTTGGTAATTGTGGTTGGTTGCAGCCTTCATCAGTTTCAGAAAACCAGACCAGTTAAAAAAGAAAAAAAAGAAAAACACAATTTCGTTTGACATTTTGGCAAATTAGTTACTAATCCCTATTAGTTACTCACTCATTTGTATGTCTTCGTTCAATCTGTTTACTCCTCATGTGGGTACAGTTATGTGGGTGGACCTTTATGCTTAGTTCCCCTTTATGCTTATTACAACCTTGTAAAAATAGTTTGATTTTCCTGTGAGATCGGGTTGAAATTCCATGTACCAGTCAGTGAATAAACATGGTCAGTTAGCAATTATTATTTTTTCCAGTGTATTATTTTAATAACTTTAATGTCATCTACAAATAAATTCAAAAAAAATAATACAAATGAAAGTATATGTATTTATATATAAATAAGCTGTTCTTGTTTTTATATCTTTTAAAAAATATATATATTATTATTTTATAATAAATTTTTACAACTCTTGCTTTGCGACCCTCCAGTTTAGAAACACTCGTGCAGTGATCGTAGATTAAAAAAAATAAAAAATCACACTGATTCCTGATCAGTGCAACTGAACCCTAAACCAAGACTTTCCAATGAGTGCTTTTAACTTTGACATTGTACGGTTTATTTACTTTAGTGATTTATTAAATCATTGGACTATGTGCAGTGTGTCAGTGACTAATATTTCTTGGTGTGATTGTTCAAGACTGGAGAAACAGATATGTTCACACACACATGGTTCACAATATAAAGACTGGACACATGTAAATAATATTTGCACCATATTCATTGTAGTTCTACACCCTTGTAAATATTTTTCACCTTACAAAGTCTGTTGTAGTTTGATATCTTCTGTCTTTTTGTTATATTTTTCTCCTCATCTTGTCCCAGCTGTTCAGCGGTTCCAGAGGCAGTAGAGTTTAGGTTTCTCTGCGCTGCTCCGTCGTGGTTTGGTCTGCACTCTGCCTGCAGGTTCTAATGATTCTAACAGACTCTGAGCTCCCTTTTCAGCTGCAAACATCGCGTCTCTCGTCTGGAGGCTGATCTGCAGATCCGTATCTATGCCAAGCATAAGGCAGACAGAGCTGCTTCAGTCTTGCCACTCTTTTGAACTAGTTCTGAGATTAAATCCAGATTGCTTGCAAAAGTTGAGTCATTTGGTCCCGACTTTGCATTGCGTAACTAACCACTGAATGGCATGGGATTTCACACAGCTCACTTATCTAACAATGATTCAAAGCCTTTGTCAGGTCAGGATGTCTACAGGAATTTTTAATGTGTGTACGTGGTTTTCACATGTCCAG
This sequence comes from Carassius carassius, assembly GCF_963082965.1. Classification (NCBI taxonomy): domain Eukaryota; kingdom Metazoa; phylum Chordata; class Actinopteri; order Cypriniformes; family Cyprinidae; genus Carassius; species Carassius carassius. The sequence continues at coordinate 10,578,460 of NC_081776.1, read as the reverse complement.
TTTATGAGTAGCTGACATGATGTATATATATATATATATATATATACATCACAAATCTTGCAGTATGAGATGTTATATGAAATCTAAAAAGGCATCTTTTTTTTTATTATATCACACATTTAGGTTTTATGACCTCATTACTTTAGACTGTGTGTGTGTGCGTCTGTCTATCTATCTATCTATCTATCTATCTATCTATCTATCTATCTATCTATCTATCTATCTATCTATCTATCTATCTATCTATAGATACGTATATACATATAATTTTTATGGAATATATAGGATATATATATATATATTTTATTTATTATTGTGACGAGTGGGGCGGCGCAGAGAGACGTGGGAACGAGCGAGGCCGGTGGAGTGATTGGGAAATGAACGACGGAGTCTTGAGTCCCACGGAGGAGATGGAAGGATATAAAACAGGAGTGACGACAGTGAAGGACGAGAGAGGACCAGGCCTGGGCTTTATTTTATGTTTTGGTTTTTATTTGTGCGGATCAGTCATCCGCGAGGGGCTGATGCGCTGTTTTGTGTTTATTTTGATTATTAAGTTTCATTTTGATTGTCCGCCGGTTCCCGCCTCCTTCTTCCCGATGATTATGAAGTTTTGATTATTACACTGGTGCCTGGCGGTGGCACTGGACGGCCCTCGGCGGACGGCACGACACTCCCCCGCCGCCCGGTGGACAGCGACGGCTCCTTCGGTTTTGGGCAGCCGGCAGGAGTCCCCTGTTCCCTGCTCCTCTCCATTCCTGCGGATGCAGCAGGCTCTGGCTCCCTGGCGACCGGCGCCGATTCCTACGCTCCCTCACGGACGGCAGCCGCCCGTCCCCGGCAACTCACTCCAGTCCACCGCCTCGAGCGTCCATGGCGGCACACTTCCTCGCCAGCTCGATGGCACCGCGGATTCACCACAGCGGCGAGGGATCTTCAGCAGCGCGTCCCTCCTTCTCCCGGGTTTCGGCACCACTGTAATGATACAAACTTCATATTCATCGGGAAGAAGGAGGCGGGAACCGGCGGACAATCAAAATTAAACTTTAATTACAAAATAAACATAAAACAGCGCAACAGCCCCTCGCGGACGACTGTCGCGCACAAATAAAAATCAAAACACAAACTAAAACCCAGGCCTGGACCTTTCTCGTCCTTCACTGTCGTCACCCTGTTTTATATCCTTCCATCTCCTCCGTGGGACTCAAGACCAGTGGGTCGAACAAGTGTCGTTCATTTCCCAATCACTCCACCGGACTCGCTCTTTCCCACGTCTCTCGGCCCCGCCCCGCTCCTCACAATTATTACCTAAAAACTTTATATTGATTTAAAACAAATCCATGGACACATTAATTGACTACATCTTATTTATACAACTGATTCATATGTCATATGTGTGTTTTTCCCCCCTAGCATAGCTAATAAATTCCTGTCTTCCTTTTGACTTTTAGTGTAATAGTTTCCACATTAGGGTTTATAGCTTGTGTATGCAATAACACGCAGCCAAACAGCCATTGACACCAGCAGGGGCCCTTGTATCAACTCTCCTTTAGGGAGCAATGGTGTTGTTGGAACCTGCTTTGATCCCATTGGTCCATTTTGAAATAGACTGATGAGGAAGAGAAATCAGATATGAAGAGGGACATAGGAAAATAAAGTGAGAGTCATCTTATAGAATAAAAACTCATAGACATTTGTTCCAGTTTCGACATCAAAAGTTTGGTGCATATCCATGTGTAAATTGATAGAATCTGCTCAAATTAAGCAAATGCAATATGAACAGACTGTGTGACATCCTAACAATCTTAAACCTACTCAACAAAACTACTCAAAGTTAAAATAAAATAAAACCCAGACTAGATGCAGATTCAAGTGCGGTGAGGGAGAGGAAAAGAGCAAGAAGGACAGAATGTGAAGCTGGTAAATAGGAGGGTGTGGGTCACACAAGTGTGTCTGAGTTTTATGTGGACATTTGGCTGTGGCCTCGGGTTTATTGGCCAGATCCTCGAACTCTGAGCTCAGCCCAGGGCAGATGGTCGGAGGAGATGATGAACAGGTCATCATCTGCATCCTCCACTGATCTGACACCACATCACACTCTCCAGATTTCCACTAAAGAAGCACATTATGTCTCCAAGTCTACTTATATCTGACACAGGGGTCATTGAAAAGTAATTTTGAAACTATAAGTTCAGATTTTTAATCTTTTTAAAACCATACAATTTTTTCAGAACTGATGCTGTGGAATACTCATAGGTGATTTGAAACCTTATTTAGGGGTCTTGATATGCATCCAATATCCAACCAAATAATCCTTGCATTGAGTTTGAATTATTACATGAGTAACAGTGACCCAGTGACTTGAAAGAGTTGAACTTTTATGAAAGCGTGCAGTCGGATGATACTTCCAGATACTTCCTAAAAACAGTGGAGTGCACATGATCCATATCCTGTATTACTATGATAATGTGGCCGATTTTATTGGATGCATGATTTATCAGTGTGATCTCATTAGTAATTGTAGGTATTCATATGTAAATTGTGGTTCTAGCACACATACATTTTTTGTATATTTGATAGGCAGTGAAATTTACATTATATTAATACAAGCGTAAAAGAATTTTGGATTCAGGGAAATAATATGTTGATTTTTTTTACTTAAATGTTAAATGTCATCACAATTTTTAATGCCATTTTTAATGAATTTTTTTTTAATGATAGTGTTTTATTATATAAAGATAAAAAAATCTTGTTGTTATAGATGTGTGGTAAGGGGCTCAAAAATATGTTTATAAAAGAATATATAAATTAAAGGCTTGGTAAAGTTTTTTCATTTCTCAATTTTAACATGCTGTCAGTACATCAACTATGCATTACAGTTTATATCTAAATGTATCAAACTGTGTGTAAACGTTCTGTACAAATATCTTTGAATATGAATGAGACCAGGCTGAAATTATATTGTACCAATTCCAGATACTGTCTGTCTTTCGATTTAGACAGAAAGAAGTGAAAGTCAGGCAATTGTAGAATAACCGCAATAAAGAAAGATTGAGAGAGAAGAAAACCTGGGACCTGACTTCAGTCATTAGCCAACCCCTCCCTCCCCATTTCGGGATACCTCCGTTTTGCACATTCAATGCTCTTCCGCGCCTGTTACTCAGGACAAAATAAACAAGCCTAATGCAGGTTTTGGAAATGCTGTATGTTTGTGTGTGGTTGAGGTTATGGGTCACCAAATAAGTTTCTTTGTTTCAAAAGTATGGTGGGTGGAAAGGAGGGAATGTTTCCACCATGCAAAAAAGGCAGCATGAAGTCCGGCGAAAGAGTGCGAAAGGGAGGGAGCAGAGCCGCTTTTGTTGTATCCAGAATTCCCTATATCTTTACCAGATGACACAGTATGGGAACTTGCCAATGCCTGTATAGTCGCAGCCTCTCGCCTCCCAACTTTTTTCTCCCTAGTTTTTCTTGTTCCAATTGCATTTGGACCGCCCCGGATTGGGGGAAGTTCTTCTCCAATTGTCTCATTTGAAAAAGACGAAGAAATCAACCCCCTCCAACTCTCCTTTTCTTCCCTCCCTCCCTCTCTCCACTTGTCCTCTCTCTCTCCCTCTCTGTTCTTCTCTCCATCCCCTCCCCCCGTGACAGAGCACACCTGCCTGATCTTGGCTGCAGGCGTCCACACAGTGATCAGCCTTCGGCCTGCCGCACTGTACATCGGCTCCAGCCCTCTCTGGATTTGCGGATCTTTGTCTGCAGCTCTACATGGTCCTGTACGTGCAGGTAAGATCATCTCACCCAAAGCTTTCCCCTTAACCCTTCTGAGTGATGAAAAGCAGGAATTTTGATTGACAGAAAAAGACTGACCGTCTCAAAGAGAGGTGGACAATTTGCACTGATGAAATGTGGGTATGACCCCTTGGGAATCGGTTTTGGTGATTTCTGCAGTTCATTAAGGCTTGGTGCAGAAATTAGGACTTCGCATTGGAAGTTTTAAGTGAATTTGCTTCATTCTGGCATATCCTAGATGAATGAATTCAAGATGCTGAATTGATATGAGAGTATCAATGATAAAAATGCATTTATTTTAGCTTCCTGCATTGTTGTACCTTGTTAATAGCTGTGGCTTTGCATGTGAATTAAGGAGCTTTGGTTGCATTCTGATGAGAAAACCATCCTTTGTATTTCAAGCCAGAAAAGTGTGTTTACACAAATTGATTGCCGATGTGATTTTCTTTCTGGTTCGGTTGGAGAGGACAAGACCTTTTCAGACTTTTCCAAATTGTGACAAGTATCCCTGCTCTTTGAAACCCCCGCACATACTCGCTGTTGTGAAAAAGCCTTTAACTTTTTGAGTGCCCTTATTCTGTCTGCTCTAACTTTTCCATTCCGGTTTGTCTTCCTTTTGTGTGCCACTTGGCATTTAGAAAGAGTTCATGTAAGGCCTGGAAACACTAGAGGATTTCTAACAGCGCTTTCCTTGGATAGACCTGTCTGGAGAGACGTTTTGTCCTCTAGCCTCGCTCTACATCTGCTTGCCTCCACTCGCTCGACAAGTCACATCCTAAACACTTTATCCATGCCTTGGAAGCCAAAGTGCCTTGAGCCATATCAGCTGAAGGATGAAAGCACTCTGAAGGAGAAGAGAGAATGAGAGTGTGGGACTGGTGGCTCATTAATCCTTTAATGATATAGCTTCCTTCCAATGGCAAGCAATCTGACAAAGCTCTTCCTGGTAATCCCACCACAAAATTCTCAGCTAACTCAAAACATTCAGTGGGGGGGGGGGGGGGGGGGTGATGGGGGTAAGAGAATTCAACAGGCATTTTGGGTTTTAAAAGTTGGACTAATTGGTTCATGTATTTATTTTTGGTTGGGTTTAAGGTTGGAGAATGCTTCTCTTTTGTATGGCTTATGACTTTCACTAATTGCGAACAGAACTCACGTACACAGTTTGTACCATGACAGGAAACTCTCATCCCTCTCTTCCTCCCTTCAAAAGACAGTGTCCTCAGGCCATGCAATAAGTTTTCTTTGGAAGCTAAAGGTATCCATTTGGCTCCAACTATTTGATGTTAGAAAGAGATAGTCATTTAATGGAAGCCATGCTGGTCACCTCCGCTTTTTCCTTTCTTAACTTGGCTTTTAACCCTTTGAGAAAAAGCCACTGGAGCTTTGGACCAAAGTCAAAGCAGTTGCTTATGACAGATGGGCAGTTGCCTTGGAAAAAGGAAGTGAGAGGATGAGTGAAAGAGTGCTTGAATGTAATTGTGTGCAACTGGGATTGTCTTAGATCGAGGATGTAGTAATAGGAGTTTGATCGTTTTTTTCCACTAATTTTCTCATGGGCTAGAATAATCAGCTGGCCTTCAGCATGCAATTGCTTATTCACCATCTGAATACATTTTTGTGGCTTTCGGATAGGTGCTTTTGAAGACAACCATGCTTGATGGGTTTAACCATGGTTCTGATCTGTGAGAAAGTCTAATTGTGCTTTGGCAGTGGCTTTGGAGTTTGGTTTAGTGGTCTGGAACCAGCCTGACCGCACGGGACAGAGTGGTTGAAACCCTTGTATGCAAGAGCAGTCTAGGAATGCAGTTTGTTGAGCTGAATATTAAGTCCACATTTTTAGGCTTTTGCACATTGAGTAATATGTCTTTTTGTGCTTTTGTTTTGACACATGACTCATTGGAATGAGCAGATAATTACATTTCTGAAACATTCTCTCAGTGTTTGAGGAATTCTGTATATTTTAGAGCTTGCAGTGGAGGAATGCTTTCATAAATAAAAGGCAGGTTTTGGGGTGCAATGATAAAACTGGTCTATGTGTATGTTTTAAAATGAAGGGAACACATGTTTTAAATGTCCTGTAGCCTGTAAATACATTTATGTGATTTATTGCTGAAAGGAGCAACAGGTCAGTAAATGTGTTGCCTGGAAAAGTGGAGATTTTTCTGTCTCCTCGATTATTATTAGCCCAGTTTTATAAGACCAGAAACAGACTAGTGCTGATTTTGGGTTCTGTGAAACACTTCAGTTGGACCAGATTGTTGCCTGACCCACAGATGTGGAGAAATCAAAGCCGAAGGCCTGTAACAGCCTGGCAGAAGCTGATAGTTAGGCACAGAACTGTCAGTGAAGAATCACATCTGAAGTTTATTTAGACTTAGTTCTGATAATCGTTGACACATTGAGTCATATGACACTGGTCCCATTGGCTTCTGAGAGGAACACAGCATCCTTTCTCTTGAGTCGTTTTTTTGGCTACTTTCTCTTTAATACGATCTGCAGATCCAAGAAGTGATGAACTGAGAAAATTTACCTGCCTTACTCTTACCAGCAATGAATTATTATTTGATTGCATAGATCTTTGAAGCTGTTTACACCCTGTCAATATAATAACATTTATAATTCAGTGTCAATGCAAGCACATAAAAATGTATATGTGCTAGAACCAAACTTGATCTACAAATACCCCTCATTAGTAATGAGAACTTACTGCATGTTCACATTACTTTATGCGATTACCAGGGGCGTCACTAGGCCCTTTTTAGGGGGGCTTCAGCCCCCCTAAACTTCTGCCCAGCCCCCCTAAAAAATATTTGATTAATACATTTTTGATCGCTTAAGTCCACTTAAAAAAAAACTCATTTGAAACGGCGGCAAGCTGCGTCAAGTTTCGGCTCCTCCCCTTATCTGAGTCTGCTTGGATTTAGCGCATTTTTCAATCTGCAGGGGCGCCGAGCTGAGCGAACATCAGAGAGCACAATGTGTGTCGTGTGTGCGTGCATTTATTGATAGATTGCTAATGCTATGATATTACATCTGCATCGATTCAGTTCTTTGTCATAAATGCATGGCAGTTTACATAATGTAATGTTACTGGAGCATTGGGAGCACACGGGACGGCTCGGTTTCTCATCCAATGTATGATAGTTGTTTTTTATTCCTACAAAAATGAAGTGATTAACACCCATGAAAACATACTTTAGATGCAGAAAACGATCATGATTTATTTTCATTTACTTTTTAAAATTACAGACATATTATTATGTATTTTGACATTATGCAGCCATGCACAGAAATGATTAAAGAAACACATCATTGTCTGAAAGCACTAGATGGCCCAGAGAGAGAATGTGGAGTTATTTTGTTTTGTATTATTAAATATAGTTTTGTATTAAGTAATAATGAATAAGGAGGAGTGTCATGATACATAAATTAGAGTAAGCGTAGAGTAAAAGGATTTTTGATTTTCTTGATTTATACTATTTATACTAGATTTGTACTTGATTTATAGAAGTGGCAAATTGATAATTCATGTTGTTATTTTTTTATAAATAGAAATAAATATAGAAACAGATTAATCATAATGCCAATAGACAATTACATTAATACATGGTTTGTCTGTATTCTTAATGAATATTAGCTGGTTAGTTAAAATACTTAAAATTACTGTACATCAGTTTTCATGGGGTGACTTTATGAATATCCAACCGTATTGTTGATTATAAAGGCTAAAAAGCTAAAAAACTAAAATAATTTATATTTCATTGTAGATGGATATACCACATTTTTTCTTGTCGTGCGGGAGTAGGTCTGCAAATGAGCAGCAGTCAGGTGAGAATAGAACGTAGACAGCCTCTCACACACACAATACCACTGTGTTCCCAAGATTCATTTCAGTCATTGAACCCTGACATTGTTTTAATTGTCTGCCAATTTCCCTGTACATTTTATAAGAAAAAGCAGTGGTATCGTCAAAGGAAAAAAATCCTATCTGAGGTTTGTATGTGAGCATAGAAATGCAAACAGTAAAATGTTGTGTTTGTACTGGAAACATGTGTGCGTGTGTTTGTACAGTGAATGAATCAGGAGGTCTTCATTGTAAAAAAAAAAAAAAAAAAAAAATTCGACATTCCCTATTTTCTAGTGGTCACATCCAATAATTCTTTTTTTATTACAGTGTTGTATATGGCTCAGTCAGTAAGGTTAGTAGCATACCACCCTACCCTAATAGTCAAATAATATCTTTTTAATCATACTCTTATTGGGGGCTGAGCCCCCCTAAAATCAAAATCCTAGAATCGCCCCTGGCGATTACCAATTTCATGTTAAGTAACCAATTTATTTATTTGTTTTGAGTTTGGAGAATGTGAACTTTGTGCCCTGTTGGTTTTTTCAGTCTGTCTTGTCTGTTTGCCTGGCTCTCTTAGTGTTTGTTGACAGGACGCAATTCAAATGCAGCAACAGCTTCCCATGATCCCCCTGCAAACAGAAACACTCATGGTGACCGCCTGTAATGCTCATAGGGCTTTTCATACTGCTGACCAGCTCTTGAGGCTCTAAAAACCTACTGTTGCTTCATTCCTGCAGGGAATACATATAGAAGAAAAGGCTTATGCAGCTCAACCAGTAGAGCATGGCGCAAGGTCATGGGTTCAATTCCCAGGAACACACAAGCTTAAAACTACCTTGAATGCACTGTAAATTTACCACGCGCTTAAATGTTAAAGGGCAAAGTGATACTGCAGTGTTTTTGATCAAAGCATCTCATTGCTCACTGGGTCAAAGGTAATTAAAGGTGTCTGAAATGATGCATATTGTACCCAGGCCTGAAAACATAGCATTAAATCAAATAGCATGTCTAAGTTGAGGTTGGCAAGTTGTTGTTTTGAAATGCCATTGAATATAATTACAATTTCTCATTGTTTTTCCTTTAAACCTCAGAAAATTGTTTCAGCATGTTCTCCCACGATGCAAATCAACAGTGACGTGAAATCAGAGGTTAAAAGTCACATGCCATGCTTTGCAGGAGTCATTTTTTGTTTTTGTCTTTTTCTGAGACTTCTAAGTTAGACTTTTGAGAGAAACTATTGAGAGTTATATTTACACTTTGTGTGCTTGTAGATAATTGTGAATATTCTTTTTTTTTTATCCAACGCAAGTATTTTTATGGTTCCCGAAATATGTCACAAACTTCATTTTATTTAGATCTGCACTAAGATTAAATGTATGTATCATTGTCTTCTCTTGCTTGAAAAATTAAGAAAAGCTCTTTTCCAGAAGTTTGTCAAGGTCAGTTTCTGGGTTTCCAGAGTTTAACAGGGGCACAGTGGTTATTCGCTGTCCAAGTGACGTGGCCGACCGGAGGATTTGAACTACTGTAATTATACTGTATGTTGATTACATGGACCTGAGATGACCCTGTAAAGATGAACTGATCTCTGGGAGTTTCTCTACCTACTTTACAATTTCCTCGTCGTTCAGAGAAATCCAGCTGCTCCTCAGACATATGTTTATGTATGGGCTCGTGGACAGATTTATGCACTCTATCTGAGACAGAAGATGGTTATTTTTATTCTGAATGAGGGCATGAATGAATTTGGTTATGCAGTTTAAATCAGTTCTCACAGATACAATATAGTGTGCATGGTTGTCATTTTAACATTGTATAGCAGGGATTTTCAAATCGGGGTCCACTGTCAGCTGTCAGCTTAATAAAATTAATATTCATCAGATAATATTTGGATAACTTGCTTTAGCTTTGTAACATGATCCTTCAGAATTCATTATAAAATGCTGAATTGGAGCTCAAGAAACATTTCTTATTGTTATCAAACATTTGGAAGTCGTGGCCTAATGGTTAGAGAGTCGGACTCCCAATCGAAAGGTTGTGGTTTCGAGTCCCGGGCCGGCAGGAATTGTGGGTGGGGGGAGTGCATGTACAGTTCTCTCTCCACCTTCAATACCACGACTTAGGTGCCCTTGAGCAAGGCATCGAACCCCCAACTGCTCCCCGGGCGCCGCAGCATAAATGGCTGCCCACTGCTGTTCACTGCTCTGTGTGTGTGCATTTCGGATGGGTTAAATGCAGAGCACAAATTCTGAGTATGGGTCACCATACTTGGCTGAATGTCACTTCACTTTGTTCTGCTTATGCTTAATATTGTTTTGGAAACAGGGCTCTTTGATGATTAGAAAGTTTAAAAGAACAGCGTTTATTTGAAATAAATACTTTTGTAACATTGTCAATGTCTTTTGACCAATTGAATGCATCATATGCGTCTACTTTAAAAAAGTTGTTTTGATAAATCATATTTTGGGTGTCTTTGGCAAAAAGTTTGGTAATTCCTGGTTTACAGCATTTAATAAGATGATTCCCTTCATTATAAATGATCGTAGTGACTGAAATCTATGAAGCACATTTAGGAAGAATGTTTAAATAATTAATTACACCCACTGCGGTGCTGTATTGTTCCTAATTCAGTTGATCTCGGTCTTATTTTATTACATATAGTAAAATGCATTTAGTCATATAAAGCTAACCATCAGTCTAACAGCATAGCCATGAGAGACCTCTAAAATCTAATCTAGACATAAATTTGACCCCTGACCTCTGCCTTTTTATCGCCCACATTGCTCAGTCACATTCATACACCTTACATCTGTCGTTTAACTTTTTAACCTCTCACCATCACAGGTCCTGAGATGTCACCCAGCATATTGCCCCTCACCTTTAACCCTTTCTCTTCTCCATTTTATCCTCCAGGCCTCCATCAGCAACATGAAATCGGCCTGTCTCTCCCTGCTTTTGGTGTCTGTATGCTGGGCTTTGCCGTTCCGTCAGTCCGGCTTTATGGACTTCATGATAGAGGATGAACAGGGCTCAGGTTCCCCCATGCCTCCGACTCGTAGACCACCCGTTCAGACGCCCCCTGTGCTAACCGAGGAACCTGAAGGACTTTTCTGCCCTTTCCGGTGCCAGTGTCATCTGCGAGTGGCCCAGTGTTCTGATCTAGGTAAAGACTTCTTGACACTAGACTAAACTGCTTGTTGAAAGCTGCATAGGCCTAACTGACACTTTTTTTTTAAAGTATCACTGTCAGTGTGTCTGGCTAGATGTGGGCAATGATCAATGACAAAAACAAACTTGGTAGCATTTGCCTGTCAACTTTCTGAGTAAAACCACAGACTGTAAATCTATCTGATAGCCTACATATTGTTCATAAAACTGGAAATTTCTTTCTCTGGCAAGCTGTAATTTAAAGGTGAAGTATGTAATATTGACAGCTAGTGGTTGAAATGGGTACAGCTGTCCAGTTTCAAAATATTAGAGTCAATTGTTTCTCCCTCCCCCTCCTCCTCAGACTTGACACTTATGTGGGATGCCAGATTGAGGACAACTAACAGAAACAAGTGCAATTGACAATAAAAGGTGACAAACCTTACACCATAAATTGATGAGTTGGATTATCTGCATTTTTAAATATAACTCTGGTCAAAGTGTTTTATATGGATGCCGAGGTTTTTTTTAAGTTGGGTAGAATCTGCGATCTCTGACCCAAATCGTTTGCTGGCTTCCGTGTCTCAAATATGCAGGTTTTTTTTCTGCCAACTGGCAACCCAGTGTGTCAAAACACTCAAACGCTTGCCTTAATACTAGTGGTCGACCGATATATCTCCAAGGCCAATATATCGGCTGATATTTGCCATTTTTCATTTTTGCTTGGCCGATGTGTTTGAGGCGATGTGTTTATTTTGACGGGGCTGAGAAACGGCAGCAGCGTCTGAGCACACAGTGCTCACATTCTGTCGTTGTTAACAATTCTGTCTAATATGGATAGAAGTCTGTCTAATAATCAGACAGAACAGTTAAACAAAGGAATTAATGTATACAGAAAGTATTATTACGATTGCTTATATATTATAAGTAATAGAAAGATAAACATTAAAATACTTTCTCGCCGTCAGCATTAAGCAAATACGCATTTATATCATTTAAACAAATCTTCGAATGGCTAATAAACATTTAATTTCACAAACCTCGCAAACTTAGTCGAATTCAGCTGTGAAGTGTGTATTTTTATCCAGCATGATCGCGTGTTCTCTGTGTGACGGTCAGTCCATTTGAAGTTCAAATTATGCTGTGCTTTATGCATTTGCCCACTGTCATATTCATGTCATTTTCACTGTGTGCTGTGTGTGAAATGAGTGTTACCTTTGCTTTATTTAAAAAACATGATTCCCAGTGAACACAAACTTCCCAGAATACTGAGTGCCCTCTTGGTTACAATGTTTATTTCCTTTTTAATTATATTTTTATTAAATATTTATTTGTGAAAAATACTTTGTCATCTAAAGTATAAGTATGTTTATTTTACACATTTTTTTATCCATTGCCAAATGCTTTAAAAATTTCTTAAATATGAATAATTATAATAATTTAAAAAAATTATATCAGTTTTATATCGGCTATCAGCCACCCTGCTTTCCAAGATATCAGCATCAGCATCGGCTGTCAAAAAAACAATATTGGTCGACCACTACTTGATACCCCGCAGGACATCGTTGTAGTCACTTTGGAATGCCTGGCAACACACTAACATCCAAATAGAACCAAATAGAAATTGCCAAGCAATTCTTAGCAACACCCTAGCAACCACACAGAACACTCAAACACCTGTTTGCCCTAGCAGCCACCCACAACTCCCTTGCAAGTCCTATTTGTCTGACTGTTTGATCTACAAACCTTCAAATATTGAGCCAACATCAAAGTTTGCATTTATCATCTATTTTTCATGCATTGCTTTTCTTTCCATTTCCATTGTTTCCACCTGATGTCAATTATTTCATGGTATAAACTGTCCAAGGCCAAGCAGCCATGAACAAAACCTCTCTCTTTTTTTGATCTGCCCATTGTTGAGTCATCACTGAATTACTAATGTCACCATTTCAAAACCACTTTAAATGTTTTCATATGCTGATAACTGCCCTCACTTCCATGGACGACTAGGCGCTAACCTCCAGACGGCTGCCACATTTTCTTAATTGAATCCCCAGGCGTATGTGTGTATGTTACTACTTTAAAAAGTCAAGTCTGTTCTTTTATAAGGTTACTTCCAAATGATTACCACTTCTCTTCCTGTAAAACTGCCCTGTCTGCTATGTCACTGTGATCTACACAGAAAAGAATCAAATTATTGTATTACATTTGGACATGTTTATGTAATATTTACAGCATTATAAATTTACAGAACATAGTCAAGAAGGGTAAATAAAATATTTCCCAGCATGCTTTATTATGTAACTGAGTTGCTGTAGCATGCTGTCTAAGTTATCATAGTTTTTTCAAACAGGAAATTACTTTAGTGTGATAGACAAGGTCGGTTTGGAAAGAAATACTGTTCAGGCAAAACAGCAGTTCTCAATAATTATTTAGCAGTTTTAACACTCAACCGAAGTTAAAATGGACAGGGAAAGAACGAGAATGAAAATGAGACTGAGAACAAGGACAAATAAGAGGAGAGGGATTATTTGAGGCCTCCAGCGCTCATCTGCTCTGCAGGTCTTTTGGCATGAAACAGACATGGAAAAATAATGGGAGTGGGGGAGATAGGTGTGCTGACAGGCCCGTTCTCCATCTAACTTCCCCTTTTTCCAATTAAATATGTGACCCAGTTTATACAGCTCTGCAGCTTCAGGGAAAACCGTCTGGAAATAGTACCAGAACCCAAGAGCAACTAATGGCAAAAATGAATTTGTTTGTCTAGGAAAGTTTGATTAAGGGCCTGCTTGTGTTTTTACTTTCTGACAACAGGCTGTAAGTATGAGATGCTCCTCTTTTAGGTACCGGTTGATATGAGGTTAGTATTTCTTGTATGTTGCAAGTGGGATAAGTGTAAAATATTGGGTGTTTGGTAATGGACCACACTGTAGTGTGAGTTACATTATGAAAATCTTGTGGATTAAACAGCATCCCATGTTTTTATTCTTCTCACCAATAAAAGTAGAAATGAGTTTAGCATCCATGAGTCTATTAATGATGATTTTATGTTTTTCTCCACTTTTGATTTTGATTCACTTGCTGATTTCAGTGGCTAGATAGTATTTCTAACCACAGAGGACAATTTGCTTTTGAATAGTTTAATGTTTGTTCCATAAGGGTTGCCAATGGACTGCACATTCTGTTGACCTTATTGCCATTGTTTACTCAAATTGAGCTATTTTATTATGTTATTAGTGCTTTTTGAATTATATACTGATAATATATTCCATGATAAAAGCAAATTTTGACCTTAATTGATTGCTGTGATTTGGCTGAGACATGTAGTCACTAGAAAATGAGACTAAACAGAGCCAGACGAAAGCAACATTTGTGAGATATCTCAACAGCAGTGATATGTCCAACTGTGATCTCCGTGCCCTTTCTCCTGTGGTTATATAATTATCAGGAACATATTCTTAAACTGTTTATACACATGCAGTGATGAGGAAACTAACCACAAAACCAAACCAAACATTGTTTGTGTGAAGTTCTGCCTAAAAAGCTTTTAGAGTTGCTAGAGCAGATATATTTATGTGTATGTATGTGCATGTGTGTTAACCTCATTTTTTCCTATGTTTTTTCATTTGTTTGAAGTGAACACTATGATAAACAGTGCCCCACTTAAACATTTTAATAATACACTTAAAAATGTATAAAATGTATTAAGGATGCTAATATTCTGAGCAAAATTTGTGAAATGTTTAGTTTGGAAAAATCTTTCAAACAAAACATGCTTGTGCTGTTTTTATTCAAAGTATATGACACTTGGTTTGAAATGTTTGTTATATAATGCAAAGACACTCATAAAAATGGAAGTGTCTAAATATGTTTTTGTTTTCATTGTGTATTCCATTCATGTAGCTTGTTCTGCAGAACATTAAATGAAAGCAGAGTCATACTGTCGTCCAATGTTGGCAAAATCAAATTCCCCATGTCAGCTTTTTCGATAGACAGCATCGCAGAGCTTTTATAATCCTTCCAAGAAAAGCTATGAGATATCTGGCATAAGACTCAAATATGATTAACACAGTGAACTTTCAGAATGGTTTCGAAATACTAAAGCTTACATGAACCATCATCGTAACTTTTCACTGTGTTACACTCTGGAAATGTGGTCCAGCATCCAGTTGCACATTCACACATTTTTTTAGTCTATGGAGTCAAGGGCTTTGTAAGGAATTGATTCATTGTTTATTTTGATGCTGTTTCCAGTATTTTAAATGCTTTGTTGTACCTGTTATAAACATGACCATTCACTTTTCTTACTACTTGTGGTATTTGTGTCTCTCAGGTCTGAAAAACGTTCCAGAAAAAATTCCACTTGATAGCACTCTCCTGGATTTGCAGAACAACAAGATCTCAGAGATCAGAGAAAACGACTTCAAAGGCCTGAAGGGTCTCCAAGTGAGATATTCAATTACTCACTCTTTCCCTTGTTCTCTCTGTTTTTTTTAACTGCATTTTCTTTAATTGTATCGTAGAAGCAATGGCATTTATCATCCCTTTTTAAATCCAAGTAACCCCTCATGGGACAAATCCTATTTTACTTTGATTTATACATTTTGAGATCAATTGGCTGCTTGCTGGTGATGCTTTTGCTATGACCTTGAAAGCACCAGCTAAACGCAGAGAACATAAAGTCCAAAATTCCAAATCAAAACCATTTGTGAGATGAAAAACTCTCCAGAGAAAACAGCCGTTTGTCTGCCAAATGTGGAATTAGGTACTAAAACTATGTGTTGCAACCACAGCGATCTTTGAAGGCAAATATCTGCTCCAGTTTTTGAAAACGCTGCAAAAAACATTCCCTGGAGATCTTCAGAAACACTTTACAAAACAGAACTTCAGAGAAACTTGTTATCCACAATATGAGACCCTCAGTGTTTCCAATCCATCATGCTTTCACTGTGAGAAATGTGTCATTCCTAGGTGCACAAGTGTAATGCTTCACTTTTTAAACAGATCAATTGTTCAGCCTCCCGATCTTCAATAAATATGCAGCCTCCCATCAAGGTCCCATTGCTATTTCTCGCTTTCCAAACTCACCATCAGCGCCTAGATCTAATGAGATGAATGCAAACAGAACATAAAAATAAAGATTGTACCAAGTAGCTAGTAAACTTTATGTCAGGGGTGAAAACAATATAACAGATCTGAACACAAATACTGGAACAACTTTAGATTGAGTAATTAAAACTTTTGCATTTAAACACCAATAACTAAATAATTATACCAATAATACCATATACAGTCATGTAACTGACACAAAGTTCCTAAAGGAATGTCTTTTTTCTTCTTCAGACGCTCATCCTGGTCAACAATAAGATCACCATCATTCATGCCAAGGCCTTTTCTTCTCTGATCAATCTGGAGAGACTGTACTTGTCCAAGAATCTCCTGAAGGATGTTCCTGCTAACATACCGAAAAGCCTCCAGGAGCTGCGTATTCACGAGAACCAGATTAAAAAGATAAAGAAGTCCTCCTTTGCCGGCATGGCCAATGTCATCGTCATGGGTAGGAATTTTTGTCTGTGTCTATTAGAAAACTATATAAGGTGTGGCAAATCAATAGTGGAACAATACTGCAATATGAACCAGTGAACATTTTGACTCTGTCCCGTTCCAGAGCTGGGCTCGAACCCTCTGAGTAGCTCTGGAGTTGATAATGGTGCTTTTGCTGATCTGAAGAGGGTTTCTTACATCCGAATAGCTGACACCAACATCACCTCCATTCCCAAAGGTACAGAATCATCCCTATTGTGAATAATGATGGAGGCCCCTTTCACTTCAGTGAGTTGTATTAATACAACATTGTTTTTTCATTAATCTGTTTAAAAAAATGTTTAGGTCTGCCCAGCTCTCTTTTTGAACTTCACTTGGATGGTAACAAGATCACTAAAGTGACTGCAGACAGTCTGAAGGGCCTCAAGAACCTGTCCAAGTAAATGCATATTTCTTCTTAATATATTCGTAATTTGTTATACAAACAAACAGTTGATTTTCTTTCATGGCAGACTTGATGAGTCTGGATGGAAACAGCTAAATATGTTTCTGTATAGCTGAAAACCTCAGCAAAAAAAACTGACTGACTGAAAATCTGAGAAGGGAAAGGAAATAATAATTCAGATTTCGTTAGGTTTGTTTTGAATTTGCATGAGGACTACCCTGTGAGACTCAAATACCATGACATCACTGCATGGATCAGTTTGCTTTGGATCACACAGAGAAATTAGAACATTACTATTACGGAGATTTTCCACTGCACATGCCGAGACTGAATCACAGCCGAGATGTTATAAAAGAGTATTGACTCAAATACAGACCGCTTTATGAGAAGCCTGGAAGACTGTTTTGTTATTGGTCTCACAATTCTGATGATATTTGACCAGGGGAGTTAATCATATATTTAGAAGTGATAGAAATTAATCGCTTTTATTTAGCAAGGATGCATTAAATTGATCAAAAGTGAAAGTAATGACATTTATAATGTCGCAAAAGATTTCTATTCCAAATGAATGCTATTCTTTGGAATTTTCATCAAAGAAATGTTCATCAAAATATTAAGCAGCACAACTGCTCTTAGATAACTTTTGTTAATATGTTTCTTGAGCTGCAAATCAGCATGATTTCTGATCGTGTGACACTGATGAATGGAGTAATGATGCTGACAATTTGTTTGTATTTGAATTTCAATTACCGCAAATGTTTTGCTTTAGTTTTAATTTCCGTTTCATTATTTGTTAATGATAATAACACAGTGTGTGTTTGCAGGCTGGGTCTGAGCTACAATGAGATCAGCGTGGTGGAGAACGGCTCTCTGGCCAACGTGCCTCACCTGAGGGAACTTCACCTGGACAGTAACATGCTGACTGCGGTCCCGTCTGGCCTGCCAGAACACAAATACATCCAGGTGAGAGGTCTCACATAAGTTACCATGCCATTTCCACACGTCTTTAAGTCACATGTTGTCAAGCTCTCGTTCAATCATTTCCAGGTGATCTACCTTCACTCCAACAAGATTGCTGCTGTGGGAACAGAGGACTTCTGCCCACCCGGCTATAATACAAAGAAGGCCATGTACTCAGGCATAAGCCTGTTCAGTAATCCAGTGCCCTATTGGGAGGTCCAGCCCATCACCTTCCGCTGTGTCTTCGACCGCTCGGCAATTCAACTGGGCAACTACAGAAAGAAATAGACCGTCCCATCAGATGACTTAGTCACTGTTTCATCCCGCCCCTTCCTGTCTGACCTAATCCTTTCAAGCACATAATTTAGTTTGAATGTCATATCTCCGTTAACCCCGAAATAAACTACAATTCCATTTTCAACATGCAGTTCACTGGACAGATGTCACATGATGCTTTCAAATAGCCAAATGCATATCAATATAATGTACTGATAATACATATTAGGTTGATATACAGTACAGACCAAAAGTTTGGACACACCTTCTCATTCAAAGAGTTTTCTTTATTTTCATGACTATGAAAATTGTAGATTCACACTGAAGGCATCAAAACTATGAATTAACACATGTGGAATTATATATGGAATTATATACATAATAAAAAAGTGTGAAACAACTGAAAATATGTCATATTCTAGGTTCTTCAAAGTAGCCACCTTTTGCTTTGATTACTGCTTTGCACACTCTTGGCATTCTCTTGATGAGCTTCAAGAGGTAGTCACCTAAAATGGTCTTCCAACAGTCTTGAAGGAGTTCCCCGAGAGATGCTTAGCACTTGTTGGCCCTTTTGCCTTCTGTCTGCGGTCCAGCTCACCCCTAAACCATCTCGATTGGGTTCAGGTCCGGTGACTGTGGAGGCCAGGTCATCTGGCGCAGCCCCCCATCACTCTCCTTCTTGGTCAAATAGCCCTTGATGCCTTCAGTGTGACTCTACAATTTTCATAGTCATGAAAATAAAGAAAACTCTTTGAATGAGAAGGTGTGTCCAAACTTTTGGTCTGTACTGTATATGTGCAGAGGAGAACAGAAAAGAAAAATAAAGAGAGTGAAGTCATGACCACTTAGAATATCCAATAGTGCACATCGCCCGAAATGATCTTTTTTCGAAGATCTGTTCGGATCTTCTGGACCTAAGCCATGTTCTTCTATGTTCTTCGTTGGCCTGCGGAGCGGGCAGCAAGGGGTTAACACATGTCAGCAAGTGCCATTAACAAGAGCTTGTATGCTAGAATGTACTCAGTTATTACTTTCTGTGTCGCGCTAGTTCAGATTGTGCTGTTAAAAATCGTTGTTCCTTCTCATGTAATCAGTTGATTACATTGAGGAGGAAGTTGGGCTATATGAGTTTCTCTTCGTCTCAAATTCAGATGTTTTGCTGACAGTTGTGTTCATTCGTTTGCTCAGATCCCGTCTGCTCTACCCAGGTGAACATAGCGCTTCGAGATGTAGAATTAACTATGTTAGGATTCCCAAGCCTATACGCATGCTTTTGCTGCTCTGGTGACTGCCATGTTATGTGCAAGCTTATGCGTGTGTTTCTTTCTTTCTTCGTGTCTGTTGATTGTCTGTGTGTTTCAGTCTGGAAGGATCGGGAGGGAGACGGTGGACATGGACACCTCCTGCTTTCATGAGAGTCATGAATGTCTCTTGTATAGACGCTGTATATATATGCTGTATAAAAGAATCCTATCAATGCTTTGAAGCACAAGCACTTAGTTTGGACTTTAATATATCGCAATAAAGGTAATCCCTTTCTTCTCTCCCTCTCTCTTTCTTTCTCTCTTTGGCCAATTGAGGGCTCCGACACAGGTGTCTTGAACCAAATAAACAGTCAAATCACTAACTGTGCTTTCTGGGAACTTTCATTGGGTGGTTTACTGGGTTTGCTCGGGCACAGGGTTGGTCTTCAGGTAAATGAAACCGAATGATGACTCAAAATAACACTTTCTTGGATGGATGCTACAGTCGCAGAAGGCAAGCTACGGTAAAAAAAAAAAAGTCACGTTTGGGTGCTAGTTTGGTTTTGGTGTCAAACAAAACTCAGTTTGCGTAATTTATATGAATTATACAACCATTGCTCAACACCGAGCACAAAATTATATATATATATATATATATATATATATATATATATATATATATATATATATATATATATATATATTTTTTTTTTTTTTTAATGTTAAAGCACTTTTAGGGATCCATTCCTAAGTCAAGGTCTTGATTTTCAGAGCCTTTTACAGTATGTTCCCTTTTTATTGTGTCCAAAAACAGAAACTAGGCTACAAAAGAAATTAAGTTACAGTTGTTGTTTTTTTTTGTTTGCAATAAGACATTAAGTCATTTTAATGGAATGGTTTCATATCCTTTAATTCATCTCTATTTTCTGTTTTGAAACGGAAGTATTATTCTTACTCTGTATTTTGGTCGTCTGATATAGAAATTGCTGGCTTTAAAAATAATAGTTGCAACTGTGTTATCTCACTGTCACCACTGCAGACAAGTGCAGATTCCTGGTCGACCATAAACAGACCTTATGAAAATAAAATAAAAATAGTCACGAGTCTCTTAAAACACAGGGATTAGCTGATAGGACGGAGGTTAACAGTAGCCTTTGTGGAGATGAAAAATATGATATCATTTACTGATTTTATAATGACAAACACTCTGAATCAGGCACTTTAAAAGATGAAATTGAGATAATAAAAAAATAATTTTTGGTTTAGGTAAATCCTTCAAACAACTACGAAGAATGCAATTAAATGGTAAGACATTGAACATTAACAAATATATACTTTTATGCATTCTAATTTTCATATCTATATATTGGGATCATTTTCATTCATCAGAATTTTTTCATTCATCAATTTCATAATATATCCACCAGGTTGTCTCTCGTTTCTGTTTAGTGCCCCCTTCTGGATTATTTTGTTCTGCACGATTTTGAGTGCTCTCTCAGTTCATACACATTTAGCTGTCATATGAGCTTTAATAATAAGCTCCTCCTCTATAACGCCGCTGTAAAGCGCAGTGTGTGTGTGTGTGTGTGTGTGTGTGTGTGTGAGAGAGAGAGAGAGAGAGAGAGAGAGAGAGAGAGAGAGAGAGTGAGTGAGTGAGAGATGAGAGGACACAGTGTGGGATTGTGCATTTGTAAATATATGAGTGTGTGTGCCAGAGAGCTAAGTGTGTGAGAGGTAAATTTAACAACTGTGGCAGCTTAAATTTGAGGGAAGAGCTAATATCATCTGACTATACTGGACAAGAGCTTTAAAGTTAAAGTTAAAGGAGGACAGCAGAGGAAAATGTATAGTATAATATTGTCAGTTTCATATTAATCTCATTAATCTCAGACTCATTTATTATCGGTGCTGTGGGATTTAAGAAGTATGAATATCACCCACTATAATATATCTACACAAAATGACTAATACATATACACGTGTTTCCGTGAATGCCTGTTTCCTGCCTTTAAAAAATTATCTAAATAAGCAAGCAAATAAAAACATGATTGTGAATTAATGTTTAAAATAAGAAATAATGCACTTTTTAGCATGTAGAACAGTTTTGTTATTGTAAACTAAAACAAATAAAGCTGAAGTAAAATAAAAAAATATTAGACAAACTGAAATGACAATTAAAAAATTTTAACATTTAGCTGAAGTGCTAAAACTAAATGAAAGTTAATAAATATGTTTATAAAAAGTCAACAGTAAAATGATAATAGCACATAACAAAATGACTAATTTAAACTGGAATTAAAATGCAAACAAAAATAAAATCCAATCCAAATATTAAAAATAATAAATATATTAATAAGATAAAAAAACTAATATATATTAATATCAATTTACATTGTGAGATCTCAAGCTGAAATGTTTTATATACAGAAACAGTATGATGAGTGTTGTTATCAAATGAAAAATAAATAAGATTGTAGCAGATTGTAAGTGCTAAAATGACTAAAACTGAAATAAATATACATTTTATTTCAAATAAAAGAATAATATAAGCGACAAAAGCACATAAAATTAGTAACAGTTCTTTTTAAACAGTAATTTAAATAAAAATGAAAATATAATAAATACTTTAATATTCTGTAAATAATACTAAAAGAACTGATAAATGTCACTTGAGATATAAATTTGAAATTGTTTATTTAAAAAAAACTATATATATATAAATATAATATCATATCATATAATGATATAATATGATATAATTAATATAATATAATGTTATAATATGATATAATATGATATAATATACTGACAGCACCAAAATTAACACATAATTTCTGCTGCATTGAGTAATGCAAATTTAAAATCAGCATTTTAACACATTCCTGTCACAATTAAAATTGTTGCTTTGTGAGCCACGTCATGACAGAAGTGACATCATTCTCAGAACAGGCCATTGCTGAAACCCGGAGTGTGAGCTTTGATCAGCTCTCGGTCTCACATGCCTCCACAGCATGCATGTGTGAGCTGTGACTTCTTAACTAGCTTGCTGCTATTTTATTAAGTGGATACACTGAGGTCTGAAATTACCCTCGCAGCTGCCTATGGCACATGTGCTACCATGTGTGTGTGTGAGTGTGTGTTTGCTAATGTGAGGCTCAGCGCTGAGTCTGTTTGTGGCAGTACTGAGGTGTCTGAGGTGCATTTGTCCACCTCAGGATCACCCAACACTTGACTATTTGTGTCCAAACTGAGTCTGAATACCTCTAGCTAATTCAGAGGAGAGCTGATAGCAGGGATTTTACAAAGTGAACATATTGTTCTAAAACAGCAGCAGTCCAGACATTTTAGTAACACTAATTTGCACCAAACACCAAGAGTGATGTTTAACTCTAAAAAGATGTAATAAATTATAAATATTATGCATATACAGAAAGAGAGCACGAGAGAGAATGTGATTTTTATACATCCATGTCTATATGTTAATATATTATTTATTTGTTTATTTAGACGTTTTCATTTTTCGGACATACATATATACATTATATATACATTATATATATATATATATACCTATTATAATATATAAATTACATATTGTGCCTTTAACGGCGATATTTTTCTTATCGCCTGATAAGAGTCTCACGTTAACATAGCACGTTAACGGCCCAGCACTAATATATATATATTAGTGCTGGGCCGTTATCGGCGTTAACGTGCTGTGTTAACGTGAGACTCTTATCAGGCGATAAGAAAAATATCGCCGTTAAAGGCACAATATGTAATTTTTCTGCTTTAAAAATAGCAGAAATCACTATATCTATGTTATATATATATTTTTTTAGTTGTGTACTTACATTATCCCAACAGTTTCCACAAACTTTTAAATTCAGAGAAAATTATAGTTTAATTAGAAGACACGGCACGTTTCTTTATTTCCGTTTTGTCGCCCGTCTATGGCGTCATATAACCTTTGACCCCTCTAGTTTATCTAACTTCCTGCGGAACCCGGCGGAACGCCAAATACAAAGGTGAACAGAAGCAAAGACAAGACGAAAAAGAAAAAGTAGTAGCTAGCCTTGATCGAGACTATTATATTTTATATTTATATTGTTTATATTAGTATTTATACCTCAATCAATAACTTAGTTATGGATCATGATTATGTTTGCCTGCACGTTCTGTGAAGCACACATGACTCTTTTGTGTGGGCCACTTCTGCAGTTTGCAGGGGGCTGTAGAGGGTGCATGGCTTTGGTGATAGCTGGCTGCTGGGAGACCGAGGATATCTTCTTCACCCATACCTCCTGTCACCTGTGCAGCATCCAGCCACCATTGCAGTTTAAACCATTTATTTAATCTGACATAACATCTGTTAAATATTTGGTTTATTTGCTGATATGCATTAAATGAACACTTAAAAGCACACACAAAAAAAATAATTTTGCAAACAGTGTCTATACTGTGTGTCTGTCTGTCTCTCTCTCTCTCTCTCTAAATATATATATACGTACATACACAAACACATTTGTAGAGAGTATTCTATTTTATAATTCTGTAAAAACAACAAAATCTCTCACATATTTATACATTTTGGTTACTTTATTTTGGTACATTCATTTACTATAAAATTACTTTGATTTGAGTGTTAACATTTAATGTAAGTGAAAACCTCAAACACACTGTTTTACCAATATTGTTATATGACAAATATGTCTTTTGGAATGTTTTTACAAAGGTAACTCACTCGACAAACTCACCGTTTCTTCGCACAAACGAAACGATGCGGCTGTGTTCCAATCGGCATGATTAATACTTTCAGACGGCACTTCGAAGGGAGAATAATTGCGAGGGCCACGTTGCTATATAGTTTCAAACTGCATTTGTAATAAAAAATAAAGAAGGCGAATTAGGTAATAAACTTTAATTCAGTACTTGCGGTGTTCTGGTGTTCAGGGCTCACGCAGAGAAAGGCGTCTCAAAACACTTGAACACCGAATTTGCTTATTTTTGCTCTTGTGCCGACAAATACATACAAAATATGTCAAAATATCCACCTTGGAAATTATGCTCGAAAAAACTGTCAGTTATGTCTTAAGTGAAAGTAATCAGTTGAGGAAAAAAAAATGGGATGTGTATTATATTGGATGCGTTCATCGCCTCTTAAAGTGACCGCTCCTAATTTAGCTGCTGGCTGCTGTAATGTTAATCCAAGAAAATGAAAATCAGTCACTGCTGTTGACTTAATTACTTTGTAGTTTTAACAGTCAAACCAAAAATTATTCAGACACCAGATATAATTTTTGATATATATAGCAAAACTGTAATAATGTGAGAAATGTTGAAGGTGTCTGAATAAATTTGATTGTTTCATTTTTACATTGAAGACTATCCAGTGCTATTTTACATTTAATTATTTGGTTTCTGTACCTTGACACCTACAAACTTGAAAAAAAGTAAACATTGTGTAAATAGCAAAAATAAATAAAAATAAACGAACATACAAATTAAACAATTTCAAACAGGGCCCACTGGTACAATCTTCACCGGGTCCCCACTGACCCCAGCTACGGCCTGCTCACGCCTGTTTCACACATACTCCGTCTGCAGTGAGTATGGAATTAGTTTACAGCTTTTTTCATGCACTTTGTGATGCATTTTGGAAACAGGAGATGAGCCCCTGGTCTAATGCACCACCTAGCTTGATAAACCCCTTCTCAAAGACTTACTGTTTGTCAATTTTATTTGGGTAACACACATATTCTGAATGCCTTCGGCAGAATTAGAATGAGCCATTTTAATCTAGATTAATTTCAAGATCACAGTGAGATTAATCTAGATTAAAAAAATTAATCTATGCCCACCACTAATATATATATATATATATATATATATATATATATATATATAGAGAGAGAGAGAGAGAGAGAGAGAGAGAGAGAGAATAGAATAGAATATATATATAGATGCATAGATATAGGTATAGATATAGATATTGATAGATATATAGTAGACAAATATATAGTGAAAATTCAATATAGCTAGGGTCAAGTGTTGATTGTGACTCAAGGGTAGCCACGATTCATTAAGCATCATCTCAAAGATGGAGTAACAATAATCATATTTAATAAGTTAATGAAGCTGACTGACTTTTACTGGTTGACCAAGGTTTGTGAGCTCACTGTTTTGCAACTTTTTATTTCACTGTAAACTTAAGCCACACTGAAAGGTTTTGAAGCATTTTTCATTTGTCAGCTCTCTCGGCATTCTTAAAAACCAATATAAATAATGTGTGACTAAATCATTTTATTGTTGACAAAGACATGCATTGTAATGGGAACCATATGAGGTATTTCTCAATATAATTACATGAGTATCATGACTGAGCTTGAAAACAAGATGAAACTCATTTTATTCAAAGATAAAAAATATGAGTTTGACTGAAGCAACCTGACAACATCGGGATTTGCAAGTAAAGGTCATTTTTAAGTGTCGGATCAGGTAGAAATAGCAGCTTTAGCTATTAGGAGAGGAAACATTATAAAGCTGTTGACAAGATCAGAAGAATCAGCTTTTTGATATATTCCTAAAACATATTTCAATTTAATTGGTTGGATAACAGTGTTATCCTTGTCTACAAGCAGATTTGTCTGCCTCAAAAGCATCCAGGTCAGGAAAAATGGTTGGAAATTATGAAACTTGACTGGAAATGTCTGGTGTTGTCAGAAACCAAGACACAGACGCAGCTGTGGACTTTCCTTTGCGTGGTTTTGAAGACAGAGGGAATTTAGCCACTAACGTCACTGTAAACTGATGAAGGTGAGATGAAAAGAGGAAATGGAACTGGTGTTGAGAGTCTTTCCAGTGATCTTCAGGATGCTGAGGCTCTCATTTTCCATGTGTGTCAATGTCCAGACAGGAAAGACACAGCTGGACAGCAGAACACTCTTATGGAACATCATTATTACTCAAGTTGGGCTGGTAATAATCAGGCTTAAGAAGACACCGGCTGTATGGTCAAATAAATACGTTTATGGTCAACAACAACAGTAAAACTGCAGCTGGCAGATTTGTATTCAATAAATAAATAAAAAATAAAAATAGTGTCCATGTTATAGGTTGGACAATGTATATTTTATAGCGCATAACTGTGTATTTCATTAAATTATAGTATGTTATATAACATAACACACTCAAATGTACATTAATAGAATTAAGAAAAAAGTAACTTTCAATAATAAAATATAATTCGAACAAATATGATTGTCTGGAAATTACCTTGTCCTCATAAATGATTAGGCAATATTCATTCTTTATGCTTTACAAAACACATGGATTATCGTTTTGTATTTTACAGTAAAATAGATTTGAAATAGGTTTGCCATTTTTCATTAATCTTGCTTTTAAAACAACCAATATTTTAAAGTGTATTGCAGGGTTAAAACTTAACTTTAACTGAAAAAAAAAATGTTTTTATTATATATTCTATTTTTCTAAAAAGGCAACACATTTATTTTCAGGTAGATAACTCCATCTAAACCTGAAATAAAAATGTATTAAAAAAATATATAGACAAAATAAATAAATATATTAATATATATGATTTATTAATATATAAATAAATAAAATAAATACTAATATTACCCAAATTACTAAAACTTTAACTAAAATTAAAATGAAAACAGAAAATATAAAATAAAAACTAATTCAGAATATCAATAAAAACTATTTGTATCTCAATGATACTTAAATAAGAGTTTTGTACTTCAAACAAAGCTAATTACTTAAGTGTAAAGTGTAATAAATGACCTGCTACATATCTATATCTAGGGGTGTGTTTGAAATACTTAAAAAAAAAAAGTGCTTCTGCAGCTGATTTTTTCAATCAGACCGCAGACTGTTTTTACATAGTTTGAGTGCAACTGCACACCTCACATACCTGCATCTGGTACAGCTGCACAGGTTTGCCCTGACCTGCTCCTGCTGCATAACTTCATCCATAAAGTCCAAACATGAGCTCAGCACCATGTGCTTGCCCTAAAGGCCTGACAGATGAGTGGGGAGAGTGGAGAGGTGACCTGCAGGGGACATGACAGATGAGGAATGAGTGATAAGGTCATGGTGCTGTTGAAATGGGACAGGTATGAGCACTGCAGCAGTCAGATTGATCCAGACCAATTTAAGACCACCCAACAGCATCAGATCTGTGGCCCAGCAGTTAGCGCACATGCTATAACACGCCGTGGTGGACAAGTATATAACTAGTGTTTGAATCTGACTCTTAGTCTCTTGAATCTGTCGGGCACATTTTTTTTTGTAACATGATATGTTTAAATTATTTATCTGTTTAAACATCTTATTATTTATTTTTTAATGATTTTATTTATTTATTTATCAACACACTCAGTAACCCTAATATTTTACTGTCATTAACTAAGTATAATAATAAAATATAATAATTAAGTAAAATCTTTAAAATAAAAAATGTAAATGATGACAATAGACATTAGTTTGTTGATGTGTTGATAAATAATTAAAATCATTAAAAAAATTTATAATTATATGTTTTAATAATTAGCAAAATATATATACCTGTGTAGTCACCACACACATGCACACATTTAATAATTTTATTATTATACTTATTTTATATTCTGTTTTAATTATTTTTATTTTTAAATTTTTTAAATTTTTATATTTGGTGTGCAGGTTTTATCTTCATATTCTTTATTGAGTTTGCGGTAGTAATCCATGAAAATACAAAATCTCAGATACGCATGAAGTCTACAGAACCGACCTCTCATCTTGTTTTCTGGCTTTACTGCATTCCTAAGAGTCACTGTATGCTATTAAAACTAAACTGATCTGCAATCAGCACCATCTTTCCCACTGTGTGCGAGCTTCCCATCACATAAATCTATGACCACAGCCAGACAGAAGCCGGCTGGATTTTATGAGATTTAAGATTAAAAGATGGCACACTGTTTGATGATATACCATCTACCAGCTGGATACATTCTCTCTTCAGATAGACAACACGGTTATGTAAGACTGGTTTGGCCTACTACCCTCTTATTTGGTCAGTTTTTCCAAGTCTTATAGCAGGCAGCTGCCTTCGCAAGTAGCCAATTTTTAGATGATTTTTCAAATAGTTTCATTAACCTTTGTTTTGTTTAGATTTTTATTTTTTATTTTTTTATGATGAATGCTTAGCATTGGCTATGATGTAACTCACGGTGGATGTGTTTGTAGGTTTATTTGTGTCTCACACATAATTGTTAAATTGTTTTGAGGGCCTGTTTGGAAAGAATGGGATGGAAAAATGTGCGCATGTGTGTGGTGACTATACAGGTATATATATTTTGCAAACTGTCCCCAGTAAGTCTTTACCCCTTTCTGTGTTCCCTGAAGAACTACATGTACCAAACTGCTTTGCTACACCTGAACCTTGATAGAATCCATATGTTTAGAATCAAGTGAACAACTGCTGACATCTACACACTAGAACTGCTTCACTGCTGTTTTCTATCAATCTTGGGCAACTAAGGTCTGGCTTGAGTGTCTCTGTCTCTCTTTTTTTCTCTCTCTCTCATTCTTTGCTTTCTCCCTCCCTTACTCTTTCTCTCCAGAGTCCTCGGGCCGAACACAACTCTTCTTGAAGCCGTGAACAGAGAGAGAAGCAGGAAGGTAAGGATATCTAGCATCTGCATTTATGAGTTGAAAGCTCATGCTTACTTAAGTTCTGTCTGGATGAGATTATCAGAAAACTGCTTGGCAGAATTTTGGGGTGGACTGAAGAAAAAGTATGATCATATTGCAGTTATTCAGCATGGTAATGTTTGAGAAGTTTCCATGCACGCATTTCATTCAAAACATGATGTTAAGTTGTTAGAAATATATATATATATATATAATTTATTAATTATTGAAAATGCATGAGCTGATAGAATTATACATGCACTAATTTTTTAATTGTGCATGAACAGAGAGAGAGATTATGCAGTACTGGATTTAATTTGGCTATACTTTAGTACAGTTGCAAAATTCCATGCATGACAACTGATGTAATTTATTCTTTTTTTCTTTTAACTTTCATGAAACTTTAATTGATTAGTCAATATTACAAAAGCACCCTTGCATTACTCTTCTGAAGTTCTATCATTTGCCATTCAATAATTCTTCGGCATAGCATGCAAAGACAAAGGGAGATATAGGTATGAGGTAAAGTTCATGTAACTTGAGATGAACTTGGATCTGCACATAAGCAATGTGGGTCTAATTTGCAAAGGAATGAATGACTGTCTGGACCTATTTGCATTCTTGAGGATGAAGTCATCAATTTCATTTAAAGAATGGCTCTGGGTTTTGTTTATGTCTGAGGTTCACCATAGAAAGTTATGTTATTATGAAACTTTTTTTTCATATTTTAATATTGCCATGTAAACCACTCTTCTCTTCTCTTCTCTTCTCTTCTCTTCTCTTCTCTTCTCTTCTCTTCTCTTCTCTTCTCTTCTCTTCTCTTCTCTTCTCTTCTCTTCTCTTCTCCAGGTTAGATTTGAATAAGTTGTTCAGCCATGTTTGCTCTTGGCTTCTTCCTGTTGACTGGACTGGTATGTCAGAGTTTGGGTCAGTATGATTACTATGAAGAGTACCAATTCCCCTCCGCACCACTGGAGGAACCGTCATCTCCACATTGCTCCCAGGAGTGTGAATGTCCCTTCAGCTTCCCCACAGCCATGTACTGCAACGGGCGCGACTTGAAGTTCATCCCTATTGTGCCGAGTGGCATCAAATACCTCTACCTACAGGACAACCATATTGAGGAGATCAAGGCTGGCGTGTTTGACAATGCTACCGACCTTCGCTGGCTCATTCTTGACAACAACAACATCACCAGCGACAAGATTCAGGGTGGTACCGTTGATAAACTGAAGAAACTGGAGAAGCTCCATTTTAGTAATAACAAGCTGACCAAACCCCCTGGTTCTCTTTCAAAGTCTTTGGATGAGTTGAAGTTGACTGGCAACCAGCTGAGCTCGTTCCCTGCTAACACCTTGTCTGGGATGGAAAACCTGACCACCCTCCACCTGTCCAAGAACAAGTTGACCACCGAGAGCATCACAGGTGCCTTCAAAAGCCTGAAGTCCCTCGTTCTGCTGGACGTGAGCGAGAACAAGCTCAAGAAACTTCCCTCGGGAGTTCCACCTTCACTTCTGATGCTCTACGCTGACCATAACGACATAGACAGCATTCCTAATGGCTACCTTGCCAAGCTGCCAGCCCTGCAGTACCTGCGTGTCTCTCACAACAAGCTGGTGGACTCTGGAATCCCTGCAGGTGTGTTCAACGTGTCTTCTCTCCTTGAGCTCGACCTGTCTTTTAACAAGCTGAAGAGCATTCCGGAGATCAGCGAATCGCTTGAGCATCTGTACTTGCAAGTCAACCAGATAAACAGTAAGTCTTACTCCATTTCTAACTTTTTAAGCTACAGATTTAGCATGGTTTTTACTCCATTTCGACTTCTATTTCTTCAGAGTTTGACCTTGCAAATATCTGCAAGTTCAGCTCCCCGGTCAACTACTCTCGACTCAGGACCCTGCGCTTGGATGGAAACAACATCACACACAGCAGTCTGCCAGATGACACGGCCAACTGCCTTCGCCAGGCCTCAGAGATCATCTTTGATTAAATTCACATCTCGCCAATAGTTTATCAAATACATTAAGGCTATTACTCTTATTAGACACTCTTGAGTGACATCTGCACGTCTTTAGTCATGATTCCGGCAAGCACATCTGTTTATATGCACACTGACAACAATATTTTCTCTCTAAAATGTTGATGAACACATCTGTAGGTAAAATGGGCAGCAGTAGTCTGGAATCTTGAAAATCTGGCACATAAAATGTCAATCTTGTATGGTACTGTATGAAGAGTAGTAGTCGAATTAGACAAGATATTCCCACCTAAAAAAAAGACATATTTGTGCAAATTGTGATTAGCCCAGTGTGTACTCCATAAGAAGTTGCACTATATGTCATCTAACTGCATCTTAATATTTCTGCATGATAAATACCCTAATCATTCAAAATTGTAATCATGTTATTAATAAGCCTGCTGGTAAGGAAAATATATTGTTTAGAATACAATTTATGGATAATAACTATCTAGTTGTATATAAAATTGCTAAATGTGCAGCAATGTTGAAGGATATCCAACTGAAAAAAAAATTATAGAGTGAATTTGCTAGGGTTTAGCTAACTGCAAAGTAAATTTAAAGTTTTTTTTGTTTATTATTATTTAACTGAGGAATTTCAGTGCTAAAATGTTGTATTAATAGCAATTTAGTATCAGCTTGAATTTAATTTCTGAACTCTGCCAACATTTATACCATATTTAATCTGCATGCAGTTAATCTTATTTTGTAACAGTAATTGTTTTCAATTCTGTGGCAAACAACATTAAAAAAATGTATGTATTCAATACATAATTTCACATCATCACAATGTTAGTCGAATCATTGAACCACAAGTTTACAGTAACCTTGGCAGACTGTTGTAAAAGTTGTAATTTCCCTGATTTGTTGTTATATTTTGTTTTGTTTTTTATTCAAACTTTATTTGAATAAACCAGATTTCTTACATGTGTGGAGGGATACTGTTGGTATAAATCCTAATAATGAAGTCAGATATAGAAATTATTATTAACACACATTATTCAAATAATATAATACATTTAGCCAAAATAATCTGTTAAATATTAACAATTGCATCTGTTTTATCATGGAAATTCTCTAAAGCATCATTGCAGGAAATTTTCAGTAGATATTAGAAGTCGTAAAAAGTCTTTAGGTTCTCATGATTCATAAACATAAGGTCATCTAATCTTGACTACACTGACAGTAAAAAAAATGGCTCCCTTTACACACAGGCGAGCTACTCCATGTTTTATTATTTTCATCTTGGTTGTTGATCTTTCAGCTTGACTCATGTGGATTTCCATTTCTGAGTCCTGCTGTTTAGGATGGAAAGAAATGTCTGGAATGAATCTGTTTGCCATATTCCTCCTTTCTGGCTTTTCAGCCAAACTCATGGTTGGACAAAGTTCTATGAGTTTTGCCCTGTTTGAATCAGAGCCATGATGACAGAACTGCTTCCTGTGGGAAACGTACAGGGTATGGATATAAATATAGTGATTGTAAGATGAAAAGGCTTTTTTGTATGGAAGAGCTTGAATAGGGAGTTATCTAACTAAATATCCCTCTGTCAAAGGTAAAAACATATCAAAGCAATGTTAAGGGCTATAGCAAAGTAGTTTTTTAACAATAATTCCCAGTCTGCGATCAAATTACAAACTCTCAGACTATGTACTGAATTTGATGACAAAGTAGATGGAGTATGCAGGTGTGTAGAATACGTACTACATTGCCAACTACATCTGCCATGTTGACATTGTCCTTTGACCATATGTACTTGTCATGTAACGTAGCCCTATAGCAAAAAACCACAACAGTCAATTTTTCCCCATTTTACTCCTCCAACCATCTGCTCCCATCTCTATCCCAAATCATCCCTTTATGACAGGCACTTCAAAAGTTGCATTTAACATAACTACAGATCTTTCTGCTCTAAAAATGAGTGTTTTGTTTAAAACAGTAGAGTTGCAGGCAGACAACCCAGCATTCCAGAGGAATGGAGGGTTTGGGGTGACTATGTGATAGTTTTACCGAAAGACACTGTGGGAGATCTTTTGTCCATGTGTTAGAAACAGATGATAGATCAGGCAGTTCTGGCCACTTTATAGCAGCCTGAGTATTTAAGTTCACCACAAGCTGATTTTGCAGGACCAAACATACACACACAGACACAGACACACACACACAAACACACACACACACACACACACACACACACACACACACACACACACACACAATTGATCACTTTTATTGTTCTAGATGTTGACGATCTTTTTACCCTCAGTCTTTCAAAACCCGTTTGTGTTTCATGGAAGAAAGAAAGTAATCTGAAACAACATGATGAAATCTTAATTTCCAAGCAAATTGTTCCATTATTATAACCAAAGTGCATTGCTGGGATCCTGTAATGTTGCTGTGCCACTGCAAAAACGATAATAATTTTATGTTGCTATGTCATATGTTTTGAGGTCTTGCTAGAAAGCCACAGTCTGTTATTCAGTGTCTACTAGACACTGGAGAGACTTGGTGGGGAAAGGAGACCATTGTGATGTTTTTAGCTCACACTCCTACAGCTGATTTCTTTAGAGAGAGGACACAAAAGTTATTGTTTAGAATATGTCTGTTGTGCTGCACTGTCATGCTATTTGAAAACACAAAAGAGGCTTGCAAAGGTCCCCTGAGGGGATCAAATCTGTTATGTGATATTGTTGTCAGAGCATTATAAATTTGATTTGTGTGGCTCTACACAGAGTGTTGGGAAAGCTGGGAATTTCTCTTTGAAGTCAACATGAAATGGAAATCTAAATTCATCTTAATGTGAACAATTCATCAATGCAACTGTTTTTAATCAATAATTTCATAATTTGTCATGTTTTATTGAAATAACAGACTATTCTCAGAATTTTCCATTCTTTTAGTCTGCCAGTACATTTTTGCCACTCAACAGATCTGCCACTCCAATCAACAACCAATGGCTAGAACCAAGGCTCTGTTTTTTGTTTGTTTCTATGATAATCATGATTACATAAAAATGTTGGAGGTTCATAATATCTGAAAAGTATAAAGTGTAAAGTTTTACGTCATGAGATCCAGACCCTGATCAATCCAGTTTGTCATTAAATTATAAAGTTCCACTGAACTCCATTGGTAGCCTAATGAAGGAACTTGCGACCATATGCTTTTGGGAAATGCACCCCAGACTGGTTTTTTGAACTGGTTCATGAATGATTAGTTCATGAATTAGATAAGACAATGCTAGCGTAAAAACGTATTTTGTGGAGCTCTTTGGTCATGGCCAAACATCTGGAGACCTGACAGGGCATGTGTGCTTTGTACAAGCGAGATTGTGTAATATTTGATGATTCCAAATACTTAAGAACAGAAATCACGAATCCACTTTTATTCCAGACAGTAAAATCCTTTCAACAGGACAGAAATGTGCTCTTTTTCAATTCAATTCAATTCAAGTTTATTTGTATAGCGCTTTTTACGATACAAATAATTGCAAAGCAACTTTACAGAAAATTACTTTCTAATTAATAGAAAATTACTAATTTTAAATTTTAGTTTCTACAATTTTTAGTAGTAGCTTGTAAGTGGTGATTGTCAGTTTATGTGCTTTTGGCAGGAATTTTCAGAAAAATGTATACAAGACATAGTCAACAGCAATTATTATGTCATTGCATAGTAAGTAGCAATATTTGTCACTTCTGTATGTTTCAGGGTTAGCGTCATCTGAGGTCCTCTGAGGGGTTGGCATCATCTCTTCTCAGGTGTTCTGCATCCAGACTGGAGCTTGTGTAAATCCTAGTATCCTAGGAAAAACAGAGAAACAAACAGAGACATAATTAGCGTAGCTGCTGTTCCAACCAAGTAAAACTCATTTGTTTAACCCAAGCTAAAGAATAATAATGCGCATTTGATCAGATACAACTGCAGTCACAAATTATGAGATGCATTATTCGAATGCTTGGCGAAAGAGATTTGTTTTTAATCTAGATTTGAACAGAGAGTGCAGTCAATTGTGCAGTAAGACTTTAATCAGTGTCCTACCCAAATCAGAGACTTTATATATCCCACTTTCCTCTTCTCCATCTTGAAATATCTACAACAGGATCCAGATGTTGAAATAGATGTCGCCTGGTTACTACTCACTGCCTTTTCACTCACTGTGAAGCTATGCACAACTCGTGAAGAGAGAGAAACCTGCTGGGATATAGTAAGAGTACAGGTTTAACTCTCTAACATCATTTTACCTTTCAACAGTTTTTGCATTCAAGCTTAATTCTACTTTTCACAGGTCTCCGTGAGTGCAAAATGACAGCCAGATTATGTGCATTGTCCCAGGGCGGCCTAGTTTAATGGGGTGCAAAAGATCCCTCAAAGTCGTAAGGGGATGGAGACGATATATGTCCATTGAAAAGAAAGGGTTAAATGTTTTAAAGCCACCTACATCTGTTTGGAGGCTGTCATTTTTGACAGGAGCCCCCACCTCCTGAGGCTCAACAGACCCACACTGCACAAAGAAAATATTAAGAAAAGAGAAAAAAAGTGCTTTGCTAGCAATAAGTAACCAGGGCATGCTTGTGGAAAGACAAATCCACACATATCTTTCAAACTTTTACACACACCCTTATTCAAGATCACCAGCTGATGTCAAGGTTTGGCCTTGGGGAAGTAACACTACTAACAATAGTAATCTAATAAGGCTGTGTCTTCTGATGCATGCCTGGGCCAGAAAGAAAGTAGGAGAAACTGCAGACTGGACTCTGGAGAGGAGAGCAGGCGGGAAAGATATACTGACTGCAACCCCAAAACTGGAAGCAGCCTCCACCTTCATAAACCAAAATCAGCTCTGTGACTGAGATGAGCAGGTAATATTTTCAAGGTTTTTTGTTGTTGTTGTTTGGTTTGTTTTATTTTGGTGTGGTGGTGATGCAGTAGGGAAGTGGGTGGTGGGTGTAGGGTGTTCATGGTTTTTCTTTAGTTGTGTATTGAGATATTTTAAACATCGCTTATATTTCCCTTATACTTTCTAATTTTCTATGCACTTCTGCTGCCTGACTTCATATAAGATAATGAATTTTGGATTTTAATTGTAATTGAGAGGAACAACATTATTGAATAATAATACATTATTGAGTAATAGCCATCTACAGGATCATGAACTTGAAATGCATATGTATTACTTATGTATTATTATTATGTATTATTATATGTATTATCTTTATTTGACCCTCTAACTTTAACACTCACTATTCTAATTCTATTCTTTAAAAAATCCAACTACCTTTCTAAGCTTTTTGTATTCTATTTTCTTTTCATTTATTATGCAATTGTATGTGTGTGTGTGTGTGTATGTGTAAAGACCCCTAACACTAGCTTGCTCTAATCTTTTTTTATTCTATCTGTTTTCTTTTTATTTATTATATTATTTAAAATCCCATGCTACATGTACTGTGTTAACCTAACTGAGACTTGTTATAGCACTTATATATCATTGCTCTTTTTTTTTTTTATTATTGCTTCCACTGTCCTCATCTGTAAGTCGCTTTGGATAAAAGCTTCTGCTAAATGAATAAATGTAAAAGTAAATGTAAATATTACATATGTACTGGCGTCTAGTTGCTTACATTGAAATAGGTTGTGTAAGACAACACAAATGTGCCAAAAAAGTAACATAGTGTTAGACATTTATCATGATAGCACAGCATAGCATAGATCAAAATACTATGGTATGATCATATCAACCCTGTACCATGGTACCAGGACAATTTGTTTTTAAAGAAAAAAAGTCTTAGATTTTGCTTGTGTAAGCAGTGGAGGAGGGATGTGCAATTAATTATTTCAATTAATTAGTTTATCTTTTTGTAAAACTAGAATTAACGGATGTTCTAAACATAAATTCTAGTGAAGATAGTACTAATGCAGCTTTTTGATGTTGGCTAAAACAATTAGACAATACAGAAACTTTCCTTAGATGTTTCTGTTCAAATCAAGTTTCTTAGAAGCCTAAAGATGTGAAATTGGAAAGTGGACATTTGGATGGCATACTAGCCACAGAGCTAAAGCCAAATGTAGAACCGTGTGTAATTAACATAACTGCCTCAAACAGGAAATTAAATCTCTTTGAGAGCATGTGTTTTCTTTTAGTTGAAGCTAAAATGTTCAGCAGTTGTCTTATGCTGTCATTTCTCAGTAATATATATATATATATATATATATATATATATATATATATATATATATATATATATATATATATATAGCCTAATAGTATTTAAAATCTGTAAATTATGTTCATAATACTTATCTGTATAGTTATTGTACATATTGTAGATCTTGTATATTCTGTACTTACTGCTTATTGTACTTCTGGTTAGATGCTAACTGCATTTCGTTGCCTTGTACATGTGCAGTGACAATAAAGTTGAATCTAATGTAATCTAATCTAATCTAATATATATATATATATATATATATATATATATATATATATATATATATATATATATATATATATATATATATATATATATATTTATATACATATATATATATATATATTTTTTTTTTTTTTTTTTTTTTTTTTTTTTTTTTTGTCCATGTTACATTTAATTTTAATTATCAACTTCTGTTCATCTCCATTCAAAGGTGGTAAATCAAATATTTTACTATTCGAGATATTAATTAAACACAAAGAGCATTCAAATATTGTTTATCAGTCTCAGAGTTCAAAAAGTTTTATGTGCCTAGTAAGGCGTCATGATGATCACCTCAAATATTTAGCAGTTAGCATTAGCGCTTATCACTTAGCAGTTTGGAATGTTCTAATCATGAGCAATCAATGTGATAAATCACCAACTTGTTGCTCTCATGCTCTCAAGTTAGGACAGTCCATCTACCTGAAGACTGGGTGACTAGAAAATCCAGTCTGAAATCTGTAAGCCATCACAGGTGTGGACATTAGAAAAGCTGGCACCTACTATGGTCTGTGGTTTTGTCACAAAATAGTCGTGATAATAGGGTGATAAGGTTTAGTCATGTAGTTTGATCTTGGTCTCAGAGACTTATAGAGTAGCAAGTCTTCAATATTTTTCCCTGTTGACATGATGTATTCGATGAATATAAATATTGCGGAGTTTGTCTGAGTGTATTGATGCCATCATTGGAATAAACAGATATCCGGGATACAGAGTATTTTAATAGGCTTAAACCTCCTACAGCTTGATGCTAATTGCTGCCCCGAGAATCACCTCGTCATGTCCTGTATTTCACAGCCTAATGCTCTTAGTTGCCGATTTAGTGTTGTAGACCTAGACAAAGATGTAATCAGTGTTAAGAGCTCTTTTAGGTTCCTGTGAATAATAGGTTTTGAATTTTGAAATTGGATTAGGTTGGTGTGCGTACTCTTTGCCCTTTAGGCCATTGGTTCTAACGTAGAGCACCACCATCCTTGACACGAGATGCTGGATAATAGACTGGATTACTAATGGTCATAGATTTCAACTGGAGGAGCCCATTACAGGTTATTACAAAGACAGAGTAAGTAGTTGTTGTCGTCAGTGGAATTGAGAGCAAGTAATGACACAAAAAGATCAATGCTTGGCAGTCAAACAATGACACCATGTGTGGCTAACTGTGCCAGCTACAAATCAGCCTCTAAATCCAGACAAGTGCTCCCGTGGGGACAGAAATTTCAGCACACAAGTTTTGGAGATTGTGCACATTAAATAACAAATGTGCAGACTTTTCTCATTACTCATTTTGCAACTGCAAGTTTATACCAAAAATAAAGCAGATCTAATGTAATTTACCAGTCAAACTGTGAGTCCTTAACAAGGATGTGCAAAGATAGATAGATAGATAGATAGATAGATAGATAGATAGATAGATAGATAGATAGATAGATAGATAGATAGATAGATAGATAGATAGATAGATAGATAGATAGATAGATAGATAGATAGATAGTCTCAGATTTATCAACTAAGTGGTCTGATCTAGACATTTGTTTACATGGAAGACAGGAGACAGGTGTTGTTTTGAGGGGCGATGAAGAATAGGATGAAGACTCTTATAGGCCTGTATTAGCCTCATTAAAACTGGGCCAAGGCCCATGTCTTCTTTTGACCAACACGCTGGTTTAAGCACTGTCCATCCTCACAGGATTATGACTCTTGATCTTGACAGGCCATGATTGGCTAAGGTTGTGTCTAGTGTGTCCATATTTGAAGGGATCATGGGATGCCATTGCCACTACAAATAGGGGCAGGAGAGGGCAAGTAGCTCAAAGTTAAGGCATCTGTACCCACAGCAAGAGATACAGTAGAAGAGCCCCAAGAAGACAAAGGTAAGACTCTAGCATTTAAAAAGGTGCAATGGTAATGAACAGTTGAAATATCTCAGCAAAGACAGTTTTCTTCAGACAACTTCTTCCATACCATTAGAAAGCCTTTGCCCTCCAGAGCGGCATATTGTGAGCTATGAAGTGCACAGTGATGAGATTTAAGGTATGGCATTAAAGTTTTCAACTGTTTTTTGATGCAGTTGTCCACAGAACTGGATTAGAAAAGCCAGTATGGAGATCATGATTTAAAAATAAATCTTGCCTTGAAAGACCTTTACAAGTGAAGCTGGTCTGATCACTGTGTATTCAGGGCTTCTCTTTGGTTTAGTGTGAGTGTGTTGCCCATAGAAAACTATCTCCCTACAGTCACAGTCAGGAGCTCAGGACCAAAAATTTAAACCAGATAAAAGAGAAAGCTCAGCTGTGAATATGTGTTAACGTATTATTTGTTGCATACACACTTGACAAAACACAAACTTGCATTTGACAGATAGGAATGTGTAAAGATGTGTTTTAAATGTGTACAAAGAGCTAAGTCTATTTGAAATGGGGGGGGGGGGGGCGAACCAAATCAGCCTCTCTGAAATCAGTCAATGGATGTAGACTTTCATATTGCAACATGAGGGCCAGGTGTTGTTAAAAAACATGCCATGTTTGGTATACCTTGTGTATTCAGAAATAGGACATTCCTGAACCCCTATGCCAGAGACTGGCTTCTTTGTGACTGTCTTCTGAGTGGAGATGAGTAGCACTATGCCAGGCTTAAGTCAATCAAGGTTGACCTGGCAGCATATTCTGAGTTTAAGAGGATTGGTACTTAGAAGATGAAGACACAGGGAATGAGGATGTTCCTCATTTTTTTGTCAGTGAGTTTATCCACTTAGAGAGAACCTGGGGTAATGTAGGGTGGACCTATGTCTATTCTTAGTATGGGGGACAAACATTGTTCCAGGCCCGGGAACAAAGTAATTTACTGAAGGAAGAAGCCCATAAGTTTTTGTAACAAGCCCAGTGAACTTGCGTGACAGGCTTGTTTGGAACTAAAATTAAGTCTCTAATTTTATTGTTATATAGTTTCAATATTGTTAACAGCTGTTTTTTTTTTGTTCTCTGTCTCTATTATTTTTCAGGTTAAGCCTAACCATGGAGTGGCTCATGGTTGCATTTGTAGCCCTACTTTTGACCAGCCAAGTCCGCTCTGAAGAAATCCCATATGAGCACCTTATCTCTCAGATATCGGCATGTCCTAAAGAGTGTCACTGCCCTCCAAGTTTCCCTAATGCTGTTTACTGTGACAACAAGGGTCTGAAACGCATACCTGACATCCCACCCTACACCTGGTACCTCTACCTCCAAAACAACCTGATTGATGTCCTGTCAGCTGATGCTCTGCGCAACGCCACACAACTGAGGTGGATCAACCTTAACCGCAACAAAATCACAGGTGAAGGCCTGGAGGCAGATGCTCTAAAAGCCATGTCCAACCTTGTACACCTTTACATGGAAGACAATTTGCTGACTTCCATTCCATCTCCTCTGCCTGCTAAATTAGAGCAGTTGCGGCTCTCCCGAAACAGAATCTCAAAGATCCCACCCGGTGTCTTCTCTGGAATGGACCATCTCACCTTGCTGGATCTGCAAAGCAACAAGCTACAGGATGATGCAGTTACTGAGGTCAATCTGAAAGGCCTCAAGAACTTGATCCAGATCAATTTAGCAAAGAATCAGTTAAATACCATGCCCCTCGGCCTACCACCCACAACCACACAGATCTTTTTGGACAGCAACAATATTGAAAGGATTCCGGCTGAGTACTTTAAAGGTCTTCCCAAATTGGTGTCTCTCAGGCT
Organism: Carassius carassius; assembly: GCF_963082965.1. Classification (NCBI taxonomy): domain Eukaryota; kingdom Metazoa; phylum Chordata; class Actinopteri; order Cypriniformes; family Cyprinidae; genus Carassius; species Carassius carassius. Next base: position 10,537,310 of record NC_081776.1, on the reverse strand, counting down.
CAACCGCAATAAGCTGGCTAATGGAGGCATCCCAAAAAATGTGTTTAATCTTTCCAGCATCCTAGATCTACAGCTTTCTCATAACCAGCTCACAGAGATACCCGTTATCTCTTCTGGTTTGGAGCACCTGCATTTGGATCACAATAAGATCAAGAGTAAGTCCACAACCAAAGTTCTGAACATGCCCTGTTGTATGTTGTACATGTAGACTTCCTTTGTATTTTTGCTAAATCATTTGGTAAACAGGTCTCCATTCATACTGTTGTCCTTTCCTAGACAAAGGACACACTATGGTTGTGTCCAAAGCATATGACTTTCTGCCATTAAATAAGCAATGTAGTCAATACTTGCTTGATTATCTCTAAAGCTCTAAAGACTTTATGGTGCCTTTGGAAGCCTGTCTGAAACTAGCTTCCTTAAGAAGTTCCTTCATAAGCAAAACACACTTGTTAAGTTACTGGCTGACCGGAAGCAAGGAAGCCTCCCTAAGTCCAAGGTATACTTGGCAGCCATACAGCCATGTCCATGTCCAGTCGGTGTGCACAGCTGTCTGCGGATCCTCCTGATTACAAAAATTATGGCACACAGACAGTGTGCAGACCATTGCGGAACATGGACAGCTGAAGTATACTTTGGACTTTAGACTTTGGATGCACCCTTAATTGTTTTATGCCTGCATGTCTGTGACTTTATCAGTAAGAGGTGTGTTTTTTTTCTGTAATTTCCATAGGTGTGAATAGCTCTGATATCTGTCCACCTGGTACACTCGATGATTATCTTGATGAGAATGGTCCACGTCTCCGTTACCTTCGCATTGATGGCAATGAGATCAACCCCCCTATTCCACGAGAGCTGATGATGTGTTTCCGTCTCCTCAGGGCTATTGTTATATAAAGATGCTACACCATCTTGATACTCCTGTCCATTGCATTTACCTGACCTGAAAATGTATGGAAACTAATACACTTGAAAAGGGTCTAAAAAAAGAGGACTATCTATTTGTAAATTCAGAAAATACATATTAAAAACTGTACACTGCTGAAAAGACCAGCTGAGGTCTTTAGTTTTTGATCAAGAAAGCCCTGTTAAATAAGCTAGTTAAGAAAGCTGGTGAATATACCAGTATACAAAATATGATATATTCAGGTGGTCTCCCATTCTGGTCTTTTAAGTGTGGTAGAGATCAATGAAACTGGTTCATATTTGCATTTACAGATGGTTTCTCATGGCTATATTGTAAAACCACTGTGCCTTTCTTAATTTCATACATATGGAAAACTAACAGACCTGGTTTGTGGGAAACACCATTATCTGTTCAATGTTCTGTATAATGAAGAGAGCTCCAAAACAATTGTCCTCTATTGCAAGAAATGTAATTTCCCCATCCTGTGCAAAAACTATTTTCATTATCCATCATTATCCAAAAACTGTTTTACCTCACCACACCATTCTGGGGTGTTTTTGGACAGAAAAATTGTGGTCTGATTATGGAGCCAAATTGTAATAAACTTAGTACATAGTGCGGTTTATTAGATTTTATTGAATGCATGGATGTTCTTAGTATACATTACAGAACCAACAGAAAATAAACTTGAATTTTTTTTGTTGCCTCTGCTATAGTGATTGATATGTACTGACATTTAATATTTTTTAAAAATACGTTTATTTTTACTTTTTAACATTGCTTTACATCTTTTTACAATAAGTATTTCAATACTCAATCAATATTTAGTATGACATCAATTTTGAAAGAAGCAGCCGCTTTAGGACAGGAAGATGTACTGTGACCTACTGTTTTAATAATTAATGTATAAATACAGTTTAATTGTGGTACTACACGTGAACCTTCTAGACTGATTTTAAAATGTATTTTTCTCTAGAGTATAAAAATTTGAAAAAAACATTTTAAACGCCCAAATGTAACAATTAATTTTCTTTGTTCATATTTATCACTTCAACCTTCTTTGCAGAAAAAAAATAATATGTGAGATTAATGTCACAAACTGTGAGAACATTGTCAAAAAGGAAAATATAAAATGAGATCAACTTTTTTTGATGTTCCTGATTAAACAGTAGTCCAGCATTGTCTCTGCATTGTCAATTATTCATTTGTCATTATATATATATCAAGCAGCCAGTTAGGTATCCTCTTTTTAAAAGGAAATTCACAAGCAATGTACTATTCTACAATAATTTAATGTGATTAGACTCGTGATTTGTTTTAATTTGCACTCAGTTGTAGCTTTTGCTAAACTTTCAGTTTCAAAGCAACTCCCATCTATCAAGGCAATTTATTTAAGATTTTTAGATGTATTGCAAAACTTCTCATTAGAATTTGGTGTATGGGAAATACTGTACCAAGCTCATCTTTATGGTCCAAGCAGGGCTCTGTGGTTAAAAAAAAAAAAAAAAAACCTTTTAAAGCAAAACAAGTGTGCAACAGAACACTTACTTTTAAATATTTATACACATCTGATGGAGAGAAAGAGCAACAGTGTGTGTACAGTACCTGGCTATCAAGTGAAACAATAGCTTCATTTATGCTGCGAGTGCCCAATACATATATTTTTAGTTTCATCTGTTACGCTGATTTTAGACATAGCTGACTGTGTTACATTAAATCCTCAACCACACAGTGCAGCTTAAATTGATCTTGCAAGTGAATGGATTTCCTTGGCACAATCTAGTGGGTTTGCATGGATATTGATGCAATGCTCGGTCCAGCTAAGGAACTTTTTTGGTGTATTTGGTGTCCCTTAAAGCTCAAATATGTAAAACAGACTGTAATTAAATAATTTATTAATAATTAAAAATAGTTGTGTGTGTGTGTGTGTGTGTGTGTGTGTGTGTGTGTGTGTGTGTGTATATATATATATATATATATATCACACATAAATGTCACATATAATCAAACAAAGTGAAAACAGTGTTTAAAAAGGTCAACAAGACTTTGAGTAACACTTAAACATAATGCAGTATGTGTCAGATGTTATTAAAAAATCTGAATAGCTCAACAGTCCCGGTCCTTAACTAAAGCTGGATTTTTATTTCATGTGACTCAGCAAAAATATGATTAGCAGAGAAAGAGAATTAGTATAGAAAAATAGTCTGAGGCCTCTAAAAACATCCCACCAAACACTAAGCAGGCACTTGTACGGGACTTCCTGATAGGTTAGCAGGTTTTCTTCAGTCAATCTCTGCACAGAGGTACTAAGCAGGGTTTTAGCACCAAGTCCTGGCACAGAGCAGAATGGAGGTCTTTTCTACCTCTCAGCATTACACTAACAGAGGAGCCTCACAGAGGGCCCATTGTGCGCCGGGGCCCTGCAGATCCCTACATGAAAGTAGAATATGCCTCACGCTCACCTTAGGAAAAGGAAGACAAATATCTCACTTAGAACTGAATAACTTATGTGTCTCTTCAGGAAACAAAAAAAGAAAGATCGTTGTAAGGGATTAAAGGATTTTTGCAGTTGGGGGTCTGTCAGTGTGCAAATTGTGTGTCCGTTCAGTGTGTGTGTGTGTGTGCGATGCAGTGTGGTATGGGGTGGGCACTGCTGTAGATGTGACCAAAACTCGATTTCTCCCTTTTCTCAGTCTCACTTCTTACCTTCACATATACAAGGCAGGTAGGGCACAGGGGTCTGGGAGTGTGTGTACACGAACACTTCACACACACCCAGAAGCATCCACACACAGAAATACACTCACTGTGAGTGACCCATTGCCATTGGCCAGGCCCACCAACCCTCTGCCTGTCAGATCTGAAGGACAGGACCATTTGGGAAAGGAAGAGAAAGAGGTAAGGGTTCTGCTGTGTGTTCTTCTTAATGCTGGTGCTGTGCTTTAGAGCAGGGACCGGACCTAAGGGCTTCTTGGGGTCCCTTCTGCTGCTAAGCCTCAGTTGTACTTAGCCACTGAGGCTAAGCTAAAAAAGCTAAAATGAACTTCTGTACTGAGGCTTTCATTTTTTTTTGTTTTTAAATGTTTGTCTTGTATTTGACTGGCTTGTATTTGATAAGATGTACACCATGGTCTTAATGAATCTCCTTCTAGTTCTTGTAATAATAATGCACATTTGCAAAGTTAAAATAGTTCACGTAGTTCATATACACCTTTACTTAGGCTTTCTTTATTTCTTTTTTTCTTTTGTGGATTTCTGGCTTGATGATATAATACCTCTATCCTCCATCAGCTTCATGAATCTTCTTACAATACAGTAATGTTGAAACTCAAACAAGATTTTTAAGTGAGTTAACAGGTGATCTGTGTGGTAGTGATGGCAATTTATGTATGTATTTTAATGGCCAGTTTACTATTCCATGGTTTTTGGGGTTTGTTTTGTGTGTGATGATGTTTGTGCTTGATTTTTAAGAGAGTAGTCGATTTTTTAAGCCTCACCAATAAAATATGAGTATTTGCAAATAATCTGATAGGACAGCTGTAATTACTGTTAGAGACTCATGATGTCTGGTCATTAGCACACTGTTCAGGTCAAGGGCCATATTATAGAAACTTCCAGTTTCAAATCTTCAGATGAATCTTCAGTGGTTAAACTATCTTGATATGTTAAATCGGGCGGTCATATGTCATTATTCTCATTCTCATGGATTTCAGGATTTTCAGATGAATCTTCAGTTATAACAGTAATCGCCCATCAGATGAGATTTAGTAGATATGTCTATTATATGTCTGTTTAAGCTGCAATGCTCATATTTTATGCATTTTGACTTATTGGAAGTAAATAAGTCATAAATTTGGCAATATTGGCAGAACCACTAGAGAAGAAGCAATTGTCAAATCAATGAGTATGTGGAACGCTGTCAGGTAGAGCCAAAAACAACAGTGGGATAGTTAATTCTCACACACACATACTCACACGGGGTCTGTAAAAGCCGAGCTCTGTGTGCAGTATAGTCCCTCTTTCAGTATTTCCCAGCTGAAGCTGTAAGTACACTGGTACACTGAAGCTTTACTGTGAGACGACTGAACTAGTTTGTGACTCTAATCGATATCACCAATATATAATCTCTATTCATGATGTGACGTGATGGCATGTGTTCACTAGCTGTCCGAAACCCACAGGGAACTGATTAATGTCTAAAAATGCAGTTGTTTCTAGAGTGCAGCTATGCCCCAAAATAGCCTTCACTGAGAGTTACGTGGATGTGTGTGTATGAAAGAGAGAGAGATAGAGAGAGATCGTAACTCATTGCCATGCTGTCCACAAACCTCGGTGGAATTTCGAACTTGAGTGTAGAGTCAGACACTCATAAAGAGGCTCTGTTAGAGTTCTCCCTCTTTTTCTCTCTTTCGCCTAGTTCTCTCCGTTTCACCCCGAGGACCAGAACTTGGTCTGCACATCAAGTACACCCTCCTCTTCCTTCACTCCATTTGGTCATTGCTTTCCTCTGAGCCTCTTACCATTCATAAGAAATGTATATATTCCACATTAGCTCAAATTCTAATAATAGAAAAAAACTAACATTATGTGTTTGATAACAAACCTTGAGAGAGAATACAAAGCAGTACACGTGAGATTAAGAATATGAAGAAGTGCTTGATAATGCATGATACTCCAAAGAAATATTTGACAAATCTTTCTTATATACAGTATTAAAAATTTAGAGTTTTGGACATTGTTAGTTATTAAGAACTTGTGATTAGGGGCATATAGAATCTTCTGCCAGACTTAAATCCAGTCAGCAGAATTTCCCCCCAAAATCAGCACAGAAAATGGAAAAACATCTGCAGATTTCCTCTAGATCAGCTGATGACAATGTGAAAATAATGCTTTATTTTCTTTCAATTAGTATGGTTTTGTGGTAGATAATTTACCCATAGTCTTAAAAATAAAGATCCCAAAGGGGGGGGTTTGCAGCAATGCTGTATAAGAACCACTTTAGTGAACAGTTTCTATACAAATCATTTTTTTTCTTATTTTGAAGAATATTTGAATAATGTAAAGAACGTGTTTCCACTATAAAGAACCTTTTGTGCAATGGAAATGTTCCATGCACTCTTAAAAATAAAGGTGCTTCACGATGCCATAGAAGAACCTTTTTGTCTAAATGGTTCCATAAAGAACCTTTAACATCTGAAGAACCTTTCTGCTTCACAAAAGGTTCTTTGAGGCGAAAAAATGTTCTTCAGATAACAAAAATGCAAGAAAGAGATGGTTCTTTAAAGAACCTTTGATTGAATGGTTCATTGTGGAACCAAAAATGGTTAATTGCTTGAAGAAACCTTTTGAAGTAACTTTATTTTAAAGAGTGTGGATTCTTTATGGAACCATATAAAGCATTTATTCAAAGATACCATAAGTCAAGTCAACTTTTTTCACAACCTGTGCTAGTTACAAAAATAAATAAATAAAAATGCTAAACCTTTTATGATGTCAGGCATCTCACCTGTGAACTTTCAACTTTAACTCACAAAGCAGTCATTGAGTGCGTTCAAGGTGGCTGCTTGGTTAGTTGGTGGCTTCTTGGCTCTTGTAAGTGAGCGAAGGACTTTAGAGGTTTGTATTTCAGTATTACTGGCTGCCTACACCCTGGTAATGAATACTGTGTTCTCCAATCTTACAAAGTTGTTTCATTTAATGACAGGTGCATGGTGAGCCAGAGACCGTGATTTTTAAGATACTTGTGCCTCTTGTTAGAACATGTAAATTTACCTCCTCAGGGGTGTGTTATATTTTTTTAATTATCAAAAATAAAATACATTTTATATGGTTATGTTGCTTGATATATTGTGGGCTGATTATACTGCTATATACAACCAGCCATTCACAAGAATCATCTTTTTCAAACTGTTTACTACTCTGCTTCTACATGAACATTTTAAGATCTCCCCAAACAATAATCCATCTGATTCTGTGTCTAGAAGGAAGATGGTAACGCTGAGGTTGATGTGGGGACTTCTGGTCCTGTGTGTGGTGGCAGCCTCTCCCCGCAGATATGCCAGACAAGCGGAACTAGATAACTATGACAACAACAATGTGGACTTAGACAAGAATATGGATGTCTATGACTATTACGATGGAATTGATGAACCACAGGTGAGAGATTTTTTTCAAGGTTTCAAAATTCATAAACTGTCATATGTCAATATTCTCATTCTCATGGATTTCAGGATGTCCCCTGTCTTTTTTGCAGCCTAGTTTCCATAAATGTGTTTTTTCATTAGTACCTGAATTCTTTCATTTCAAGTAAAAGTCCTATTTTCCAATATATGTCCCATCTAAGTGTTTCGAATCAAACCTTATTCATATTTGGACCTCGGTTTAATGATTCCCATTTCTACAAATTCATTAGTTTCCTCCAGTCTGTAAAGATGGCTAATGTTCAAGCATTGGACTCGGTTCTAATTGACATGCAGGAATGTATTTCTGCAGTTTTGCTTCAGGGTGACAACTTTTCATTTGCTCTGCTCATCCAAATGTTCTTGGGGATAATAGTATCCAGCTTTGTCAGTCTTTGGTTTATGATTTTCATTTAGAAACTGGTTTCTAAACCAGCTGATGTGCTTTAGGGTCGGTCACTGAGGGCATGTGGGCCTGTATTTACTCATTTACTGGCTGATTTCAGAACAGTATTCTGCTATGCATACTAATATTTATCATTAAATGTTAAATTAAATTTAAATGTTAAATGAAATGAAACTTCACAAGGACCATCATTTTCAGTAAATTGCCTTTTTATGATTGTCCTTGTATGTTGTTTAAAGAACTGCTCATGGACAGAGGCATACTGGTGCAGCAAAGTTCAGTGTGTCAGACTGATTTATCTTTCTTTTTTTTAATGTAACAAATACTTTTCTTGGACAAATCATCTGTATGATGGACAGACCAGATGTTGTTCAACGTAAAATGTTCTCGACTGAATTTTTCCACTGGCACAGCCTTATGTAATGACATGCAGACACTGGCATTTTTACTGAACTGAAATTCACTCATAATCAATAATTGTGCAACACTAGTCATACTTGTACATTAGATTATTTCACTTAAGCAATTTTTTTTAGCTGGATGCACAATAACATAATTGAATAGCTCAAAGCATCTAATTTTGCCAATACTTTCTGTTTAGTTGGTTGTCATTTCCTAAATTACATTTGTAGCAGAATCCACATAGAACATATTTTCATGTTAAATTAATGTTTTAGTTAATAATATTAATTTGGGAATGTCTGGTATTATTATACTTAATGTTCTTTACACACTTTATTGAATGGAATGTTGTTGTAAACTGTCCATCGCACTGAGGTTTGATGGCCAGAAGTTAAGGTATGCAGGTATGAAGAAATGTATCATATTCAGCATGGAAAAAATGGCTAAAACTATGTTTGAATGTATGGCATAAGCCAAGATGGGTTTTTAGAAGAATTACATTGAAGCCAAGAGACTTAACTTGATCCTGATGTGCATGTTATGTAGTTAAACCCACAATCAAAAGCACACTTGTGAATTACCACACATTTTCCTTGTGTAAGGCTCTTAATTTTCAACTCTTTAGGATATTATGAATGTTTCATAAGGTGTGGGAATGTTTGTCGTTCCTCACCATCTCTAACATTTTAATTATTATGAAGAAATGCAGTTTCCAAACTGTAGTTAATTTAGATTTCTGGTACAACTCTTTAATATAAATAAACTGACTAAATGTATCATACATAACCAATCAGATGTTAAGACTTTGTTTTTGAGGAGTTATAAGTTGCTTGTACATGTAAGAGGGCTTGTAGGTTCCTTAGGCACATGTTTTTGTAAATGCATGTACAAACAGAGACATTTAATGTATGTGCAGGTGTATTTGTATTATACTTTCACTCGAGTGACAGCTGAAATGTTGCTCCTGCCGTAATGTCAATCTTGGAATCTAAAGGTTGCACTTATCAATATATCTGTTCTAGAGGTTTCTGAAAAGGCGTAAAGCTATACCAACAAAAAGCATGAAAGCATACAATGCAACACAAAAAGGCTACAATCTAAGAGTATGTCATGGACTATAGTGTTGAACGCAGCATTAAGATCAAATGAAACTAGTATTGAGACACATCTTTGGTTAGAAGCTAGAAGTTAATCATTTGTAATTTTAACGAGTGCAGTTTCTATATGCTATGATGGGGCCTGAATCCTGGCTGAAAATTTTCATTGATGCATGATTGAGTGGATACAACTATAATAATTTAGACATAAATGGAAGATTTTAAATGGGCCTGTAATTTGACAATTCATTTGGATCTAGTTGCAGTTTCTAGTTGTGCATGTTCAGGAAATCATATAAAACTAGTGATATCAAAACGTTCCAATTTTTTTATGTTAACTACTATCGGGAATATGTTCACCTGATGTATAATAAGAAAGTAAGAGGTTATAGGTTAGGTTAAACTCAAACCAGTGACAGCAGCAGTTTCAGCTGAACCTAACGACCTAACTAACATTCAGTTGAACCTAATGACCCCCTATAGAGTAAAAGTATTATGCAAACTGTTGCATTGCTTCCACAACAGAAAAATAAAAATACTTTAAAACTTACACAACACAATGCACATTACTTTATAAAATTATCTTTTGTCTGACTTTCTGACTAACAAAATGCTGACAGGCTTGTGAGTCACAGGTCTGGCTGCTGTAGAATAGATTTTTGTAGGGGTTCCAGAAAGCTCTCATGCATCCCAGTATCTGAAATAAGTCATTGGCACTGTTTATTGCTTTACACATTGTTGATTTCTTTTAGCCATTCTTTTAGCTTTTGGCTTTGCATGTTTGGCTATGTTGTTGTTTGAAAAGCAAGCATAGTCCAAGCAAGGCCTCTCAAAGGCTTGCTGTTTTTTACGGACTCTCAGCATTAGTAGATTTCTGCGATTTGCCCTAATACCTGATTGTTGACAGAATTAATAGTGTAGTGCATTTTAATAAAATAACAGTTCTACAGCTTAATAATTGTAATTTTAAAAAATAATTCATTTTTAATAGGATCAAGTTGACCATTATGTGAGACAACTGAGATGGGTCCTCGGGAGTTAACTGAACACCCTGGAAAGAAAATGGGCAGAAAAATGGGTAGCACTTTATTTTACAGTCCTGTTCCCCATGTACATACTGTGTACTTATTATAGTAATTATAATAACTATGTTATAACTAGGTACTAACCCTGAACCTACCCCTAAACCTAACCCTACCCCATGTAGTTACCTTGTATTACCAGAACTTTCTTAGATAAATACACTGTAAGTACACTATAAGTACATGTAAGTACACGTACTGTAAAATAAAGTGCAACCGAAAAATGTATTTTTCTGCTACCATGTATGTCTTGGTTCCACAAGGACCATTTCTGGAGAATAGCAGCTGCTTGCAAATGAGACAGTGAATGGTTTCACAGCTCCCCACTCTGGATTGTAGTGGAATCAAATACTAAAAATGCTGATAAAAGTAGTCAATATTAGCAGATTAAATGAAATGAAAAATGAATAGAATAGATATAAAAATCAGCACATCAATATGATCTGTAATTTGTCTCACACCTCAGAACAATTACCATTTACAAGGAAAATGGTGACTTTGAAAGCTTTAAATGAATAGGTCGATACCCATTGAAAAGCCTTTTCTCTTTCAATGGGACAGCTATTTGCAGAGTCACACCTTTAACTGAACCTCAAAATAATTTTTGTTACAATCAAATGTGTTAATGTGTCTGCAAGACTCTTTTTCTTTAGTAGGACAAACTAATGTCTAATGAATAAATGGTTTGTATCTGGAATATTTTTAAAACCATATGTGGTGTGAATCAATTCAGTATAGCTCAAGGGTATTCAGTCCCAGTCATAGAGGGCCAACATCCTACATATTTTAGTTCCAGTCTGTCCCAATTTATCTGCTTAGAAGTTTCTAATAATTCTCAAGACTTTAATTATCTGGCTCAGTTGTGTAAGCATTGTTAGGGTTTGTAACTTAACAAAAATCAATATAGTGTACCGGCCTAAATTCCTCTTGCAGATAGAGATTGGAACCTTGAGCCCCGATGAAGATATTGATCCTTCACACCATGCCTCATTGGAGGAGGAGGAAGAGGAGGAGAGAGAAGACAAGGAATTACCCATAAAGCCTCAGCTGGTTCCATCAGGCTTTGGGGAGTCAGGGACTCTGATGGGCCCTAGTGCACAGGGAGGTTTGTACTATGCATAGACAAACGCACACACTACTAACTGTGATGACTAGCATGCCAATCATTTCATCATGCTGTTGTTCCATTTAACTGGAAATCTTATTAGTTAAATGTGTTTTAATAATTCTTTAACTTGCTTTTTATGTGCACCATATTCAATTCATCACTTGTACTGTTTACTGAACCAGTCCATATGTATCTAAGTGTATTTCTAATTCTAATAAGTTTTCTAACACCTAACCTTGTCTTGAACAAGAGGAGGAGCTTCGTCTGACGCCCACTGACATCCTTCAGATTTCTGGGGACATTTCAGGTTCTGGAGTGCCTTTGGGCTCAGGAGGTCCTGGGACCTCTGGTGACATATCAGGTTCTGTGGACTCAGAGGACCTAGGTTCTGGAGTCTCTGGGCTTTCTGGTTCAGGCATAATATTGATCTCAGGTAGAGGTCAGTACTCAGGACTTTGGTTTGCTTTATATATTTACACTGATAAAGCACTGAAAAAAAACGTGTTCAAATTGTACATTTAGGTGTACAGCAGCTTGTCAATGGGGCAGTAATCTTGTACCTTATCTACCTTTGAATGGTGCATATTAGATGTCCCGTTAAAATTTTTGTACATTTTACCTGAGAGTATAGCTTGAGAGGAGCTAGTTTTTCTCTGGATGGAGTCAAATTTCTGGTCTCTACCTGTTAGACCTTAGTGAGGAGGGATTTCCTAAGGGTTTTGAGGCAAGAAATCATGATCTGTAATTCACAACCATTTAACTGTTTTGTATTGGTTAAAATGTTGATCCAAAATGGGTAACTAGTAATCATTGCCAGCATTGCTGTCATATTTTTATCTCTCATCTACTGTAGAGGAGACTAATTTCTTTCTTGCCACCCCACCTTTTCTCTCACAAGAGGAGGAGCTCCACTTGATGTTTGAAACCATTCCACACGAGGCCTCTGGGGATTTTGGGGAGTATGGAATCTCTTGGGTGTCTGGAGCTTCTGGGTTACCTGAGGTGTCAGGAGAGCCTTCAGCCTCTTGGGATCTTGAGGTATCAGGAGAACCTGAGGCCTCTGGAGTACCTGAGCTGTCAGGAGAGTCTGGGGCATCTGGGGTACCTGAAGTGTCAGGAGAACCTGTGGTATCTGGGCTACCTGAGGTATCAGGAGAACCTGGGGTCTCTGTGGTACCTGAGGTCTCAGGAGAATATGGGGTTCCAGAGGTTTCGGGAGAGCCTGAAGCATATGGGGTACATGAAATGTCGGGAGAGTCTGGGCTCTCTAGGGTGCCAGAGGTATCTGGAGAGTCCGGGACCTCCGGGGTGCCTGAGGTGTCTGGAGAGCCTGTGATCTCTGGGGTGCCTGAGGTGTCTGGAGAATCTGGGCTCTCTGGGGTGCCTGAGGTGTCTGGAGAATCTGGGCTCTCTGGGGTGCCAGAGGTATCGGGAGAGTCCGGGACCTCCGGGATGCCTGAGATCTCTGGGTTGAATGAGGTGTTTGAAGAGCCTGTGATCACTGTGCTGCCTAAAGTTTCTGGGGTCCCAGAGGAGACTAAACAGCCTAAGGTCACTTTCGAGTCAGGAGAATCTGGGAGCCCAGAAGAGTCTGGGGTGACCGAGGCCCCAGTCGTCACCACTGAAATATTAATACCTGACTTAGATGAAGGTCAGTACCATAATATCAATACTATGCACTTCTATGACTCAGATATATGACAGAAATCTGGTAGTATTGGTTACAGCTTACTGGAGTCGTTATTTGAAAAAAAAAAACCTTAGAAGAATAGTTTAGACAAGCTTAGCAAGAGTTATAATTACTATTGAATTTATTGTTGTACCCATCAATTCTAAGCTCTAAGCATTTTCTACAAATCCTCTAAAATTATTCCCTCTGTGAAACCCATATACTTAATTTAACTGGCTGAACATGGTTTAATATGTATTCACTTGCTTTGGTGTGCATTATAACAATAATAATCATTACCATTACAAATTCTCAGTGTCAGTATTGCTCACTGTCTGTCCTGTTCCATTGTTCATCTGTCCATGTGCTAATCTGTCTCCTAACACCTTCATGTTGTTGTGTTTAACAAGAGGAAGTGATACTCCTAACTACCCCAACCACTCCCTTGGAGGGGACTGGGGGTGAAATAGGGTCAGGGGTACCTGATTTTGACAAAGATATTGAAACAGATACAACAGGTCAGTGTTTCACTCGTATTTGAACATTCTTAAGGCAATTAAGTTGATTCCATAATATGTATCCTCAGTAGTTCTAAGACCTGTTCAGTGTGATATCTAATTTAGTTTTGTTGCTACCATAGATACCCACATATCATTATACTGAAGTTCTGTTCTGCAATATTCTGCAGGGGTGTCCAATCCTGCTCCTGGAATGCCATAAATTCCTGCAGTAAGCTTCAAAACACCTGCCTAGAAGTTTTTTTGTCCATCTGACAACCTTGAGAAGAACCTTTTTGGTATGAAAATTGTAACTTTATGAGAGTATGACAACCAGAAAACTAACGTTATTGTCTTCATTTGGATTGGGGGTAAATGCTTTGGGATTTGTTTAGGTTTATGAAATACACTAAAATAAATTCCATTGCCTATCCTCTCAGGATACCTGGAATCACTGTTATAAGTATCCCAAGGACATAGTTTTTCCATTTTTGAACCATAAACCAAAGTTTCTCTATGGCGCTGAAACCTACAGATGTCCATGTTCCGCTCCCCGTGCAACTGATACTCGACTGCCATTGAATCATCTGCGTTTGAGGGGAGGGGCTTACCGATAGGTCAACTGGGTAATGGAGCTAAAGGCTGCACTAAAATGGCTCTCCGGGAGCAGGACTAGACACCACTGTATGCAGCATATGTTCATGTGACTTTTTTTATTCTCTTAACAATATGATACAAAAGTGCAAAAACTGTTTGCCTCATGTCTCACAATAGGTGGCGGCTGGCATATGCATCAGTACAGTTTCTGTGTTTTAACATGTATTTGTGTCTGTCTTCTGAATGCCACCTGTTAATTTGGTGGTAAGGTATGGCTACCTGTATGCTCTGCACCTGCCTGGTTGGATCTGTGTACTGTGATGACCTTAAGCTGGACCGTGTTCCTCCCCTCTCCAAAGAAACCACTCATTTCTATGCCCGCTACAACAAAATTGCTAAGATCAGCAAGTCTGACTTCATCAACCTGAGTATGTGTTTAATCAAAGGGACAGTTAAAGTTTTAATCATGTCGGAGTTAAATCAAGCCAGTATGAAATGACAAGCTAGCTGATTATATGGTTTAATTCAATAATAAATCACATTACAGAAGTAATGTTGCAAACAGGTTGCAATTCCTGTTGACTTGAAGGCTCGAGTTCATAGACAGCAGTTTGTCTAATAACATTTCATAACCAGATCTGTTAGCTTAATCAATATTTGATAGCTTTTGCTTTAGTTTTTTCATGAACTTCACTGAATGATCTTTTTTTCTTTTGTTATAAAGATAAATTAAAGAGGATTGATCTGACCAGCAATGGCATTTCAAGGATCGATGATGATGCTTTTTTTGGCCTTCCTGCTCTGGAGGAGTTGATATTACGAGAGAACAGTATTAGACAACTTCCAGCTCTAGCACCCTCTATGACCCTTATTGATGCCTCTCACAACCAGCTGGGCAGCACTGGCATTCAAAGAGAGGCTTTTAAGGTAAGAAAAGCAGTAAGAATAAAAAATGTGGAGTTTAATAACAAAGCATTAGCTCACCTTCAGCCCATTATTTTCTGAGGTTTCCTTAGTAGACCTTGATCCTGATAGCAGACCCAAAGGAACAACTTACAATTCATTTAGAGAAAACTTAACAAGATGTGTTGAGTTTATCTTAGATCATTTTGTTTGACGGAATTGTTAACAGCTCATGATTTCTGTTTCCAGGACATGTCGGGGCTACTTTACCTTTACTTGACAGACAACAACATAGACCACATCCCAGTTCCTTTGCCTGACAGTCTGCGCTCTCTGCACATACAGGTACCTGTACTCCCACCTCACTAGCGCCACATTGTGGACATCTATGGCACTTGCCACTTAACTGAAACTAACATTTGTATAGTTTTTAACTGAAAGTAGCTAGTTTATATTTAAAAAGTCTTTCTGGTGATCTGCATAGTGATCTTTAATGGACGCTGACATCTTTGAAAACATTATTCATTTTATCATGCAGAATAACAATATCCAAATGATGCACGAGGATACCTTCTGCAATCCACATGACTTGAATTACATCCGCAACGCTCTTGAGGATGTTCGCCTGGACGGTAACCCCATCAACCTCAGCAGAACCCCACAGGCCTACATATGTTTGCCACGTATCCCTGTTGGTGCCCTTATTTAAGCCGAAAAAAATGCACACTCAAATGCACACGTACAAAACTCACACGTATGCACATGCTTCAAAACTCCTCTGTGCGTACCTCTCTCTCTTTTAACTTCGGGCTCAAGCAAACACTTGGATATGAATGGCTGTCTTTAAAGGAGGTTGGCATAAATACATAAACTCAACCTCTCACAGGAGTTCTGGTGGACACTTCCAACTCAACGCTGCTTGTGTTTCTACCTTTTGACACATTACATACTTTACATAATTTAGGAAGTTTGTAATCATATCTGGATTTATGACGTCTCAAACACTTGTGTGTCTAGCCTCATAAACAGAGAAAAAGAGAACCATGCGTAACTCAAATACTAATGAACAAGTGCAAATATGAACAAAACCGCACAAAAACCCTCTTTTGTGTGCTGTACTGGTTGCCTGTCTGGGGTTAGCTGCAAAAGCCAGCCCAAATTGTTTAAATATGTTTGTTTTGTAAATGAAATATTGTTAATATTCATATAGAATTTAACAAATGTTTATCATAGTTAACATAAACTAATTGAAGCTGGTGCTTAATGAACTTTTTGAAAGGTAAATTTGACTAATGCAATAAAAAAAGCATTCTAACAATTAATTCGTTTGTAAAGTCTGTACTGTAATATAAATATAAAAGATGTTTTTTTTATTATTATTATTTTACAAGAACTGCAATATTATGGTATATCACAATTCAAGCTGTTGTAATGACCAATGGCCTTCAAAATGAACATTGTATTGGGGTTGAGAATTGATTGCGGGGAATGGGGGGTAAATATTAGCTCAGCATTGTGTGTTTGTATGGAAATAATCACATCTGAATAAAGTTTTCTGATGACCTCTCCAAAACAGAGGTGGCTTAACGTTTTCATTGTTAGCTTGTAAAGTCTTCAAAGGCATGAAAGCAACACTTATCGCTCTCTTAAACAAGCAGAGCTATTAACATTACAAAACCAATCACTGTTATACAACAAAATCCACTTCTGGCAACAGAAAACAGTTTTACTGCAAAAAGAAGGTGTACAAAAAAGAAGACATATATACATATTATGGGTCCCGTTCAGAACAGTTAGTTCCATATTAGAAGTTCTCGATGAGCTTTTCAAACAGGTTGAGGAATTTCTGCCTCCTCTCTAAAGAAGCTGGTTCCATCACTAAGGGAATTGAGGTATCTGTTCCTTCTGTACTATCATTTAGATTAGCCGTCTGCTCTACTTTTTCCATCCCACGCTGCTGCTCTAGAATGGCACGCTCTCGTTCGAGCTTTGCCCTTTCTCTGTCAAGAATCGCTCTTTCCTTTTCCAGCTGAGCTCGGATGTACTCCACAGAGGCCCTGTCTCTCTCCACAGCTGCCTTTTCTCTCTCCAGAGAGGCCCTGTCTCGGTCCAATGCTGCGAGTTCTCGTTCTACTCCTGCTCTTTCTCGATCTAAAACCATCTTCTCCCGCTCCAGGACCATCCTTTCGTATTCAATAGCAGCTTTGTCGCTCTCTAGGATGGCCCGTTCTTGCTCCATCTCGTCCCTGTCTCTGTCCAGCTCGACCCTATCTCGCCCCATTTCTTCAGACATCATGTCATCGTCTTCGACGAACAGCTCGATCTCGCTTTTGTGCTGCTCCCGCGCCCTCTTGCTCCTCCTGCGTGTGGTGTTGTTCGGGCGATACTCGCTGTCGTCGCCCACAGTAGACGTGTCTAGAGCGACTTCACTTCCTTCGAGTCTACCCTCCATGGCATCGTCCATAAGGGAGAACCACGGCCAGTTAGTGGGGTTCACCGAGACGCCAGGGGGGGGATTCTTCATTTCCTGATACACGGAAAATACACAGAAACAAACAGTTTATGAGTGGTGAACAAGCAGAGTGCAAGATCCTGCAGATTAGGTTTGTGTAACGACACTGTATGATGTTCAGAATTATGTAATGTAAATAATCATAATATTAGTATATAATGGCATTTAGGTTTGTATGTACATAGGTATGTATATAATACATTCATGCACCATACTTTTTAAATAAATTATATGCATCTTTTTATATATTTTATATATATTTTATATTATATATTAATATAGATTTTTTAAATAATCTAATTATATATGCATTTTATGACATTATGATGTGTACTATTAAAATGTAATGTAGTTAATTTTGTGAAATTTTAAATAATGCTGTTTAAGAATATAATACATTCATGAAAATATGAAATTTAAATTGAACATTTAATATTTAATATTTTATATATATATATATATATACACATACACACTACTATATATCATTTCTCAACCTTAAATTTAATTACTGTCATTTTTAAGTATATAATACACATTACCCACCCACATACATACATTTTATATATATATATATATATATATATATATATATATATATATGTGTGTGTGTGTGTGTGTGTGCATGTGTGTGTGTGTGTACCCGGGTGGGCAGCACTGTATATCTATTATTACAGAAATGAGAACTATTGAACACTCATAACATGGCATTAGCATACCTTATACTTCATCTTAAGGTTTTCCCATTTCCTCCTGGCCTGGCTGGCAGAAATTTCCCTTTGCAGACCCAGCTCTTTCAAGATGGCCCTATGGCACAAAGATATGGAGACTTTACACACTAACTGCTGCAGGTTGTTGGAATAAACATCTACTGCATGCTTCTTTATCGGTGCAACGACTTGAATGTGTGAGTATGCATGTGGAACTGTGTGCTGGCGGTGAATGGTTTACCTATAAGCCAGAGTTGAAGAATTTCTCTTTCCAGTGAAAAGGGAGTCGTTGGTCACGCGCAGCTTCACGAATCTAACAAATTCTTCATTTGACACTTGAGGCGCACACACAAAAACACAAATGCAGATGTTAATAACGGTAGGATACGTGATTTGTATAATGCATGCATCCAATTTGCGTGGTCAGCTCAATGCTAAACTGTTAAAACGGGACAGTTAATTAAATGCATTGGGACTTTAAATACATAAGGTAATTGCTACTCACTTTTATAAATAAATTCTGCATGCTCTGGGCCGTCCTTAATGTCCTCCGAGGGACTCTGTACAGTGTAAAGTTCGTGGTCCATACTTGTGTCTGTTGTCTTTGAGTCATCAAGTGTGCTACTCATGGCGCTAGTGCACAAGAGAAGGGCACTAGAAGAGAAAATGGAGGGTTTACGTTCATTCCCTCTGCCGTTGATTCATGGCGGCTCGAGTGCACATACCGCCACCTACTGGACTGCTGTGATATCACAATGTCAAAAAAAAGTTTGGGAAAAGTAGTGTACAACAATTTTCTTAAACATGGATTTGGTATTAGAAATTCATTTGTTAGCGTAAATTTTTCAAAATGTGGAACTGATACAGAAACATACACATGTTGGTATTATATCGTATCGCATAAAAGTATTTTAAATAAAACTATACTTTATTATTAAAGCCTATATC
Organism: Carassius carassius; assembly: GCF_963082965.1. NCBI lineage: Eukaryota > Metazoa > Chordata > Actinopteri > Cypriniformes > Cyprinidae > Carassius > Carassius carassius. The sequence goes on along the minus strand of NC_081776.1, from coordinate 10,518,296 downwards.
AACAGGATGTGCTTCTTTACAAACAATTAAATGGCTTTCAAAATCGTTTCTTCGTAAAACTGTAGTTTTGCAGGAGGGGCAATGATAATGTAGTGATGAAGACGTCATATAACTTTTTATTGTCAGAAATACCAGAATGGAAAACTTTACTGATAGAAATACCACAGAGCTGGTGGAGCACAAGAAATGGGCAAGCTGACATTTAAAGCCAGAATAGTTTAGAATAATAACAGAAAGAGAATAAATGTGAAATAGATTATTCTTCCTCTTGGCAGAAAGAGCAGAGTGGAGAAATATTATGGTTAAGTTGAGTATCTCCCCTAAAGTTATTGACTTTGCTGAACAAATCAGACTGGCTAACCTAATGTGAATTATGAACACAGAACAAATGAACTCAGTTGATACAAGGTTATATCACAGTTTTAAATGTTAAGGGCATATAAGGCCTTTTTAGAGATTCTGCAAAAGGTAAAATGGTCAAACATGTCCGACCAGCACATGTTTACAAAGACAAACTATGGAAAAGCAGCACAGTGAAATAACAAAATTGTGTTCTTCATCAAAGGGTGTGCTTTTATAACCATCAGTTTAATTTACAAATGGCTTACCAATGTCATTGTGGAGTTTTATATCATCTGCAATATGCAAAATTGTCTGATGTTTATGTTAAACCGAATCATTTAAATCTGTAAATAAACCATTCGTGGCTTACTAGCAGATATGGACCCTTTCAATGTGGCGGATGTTATAGTAAAATATATTAACAAAACTATTCAGTAATCTAGACCTACACTTTTTTTTCTAAGTTTATTCCTAAAGTTCCCGATGGCTTTTCTTTACATAATGTTATATTATGTTGCAATGTTTTGGTAAAAAAAAAAAAAAAAAAAAAAACACCACCAGTTGCAAATGGGGCACTGTCTGTTTATTTCTATGGTCGCAACACCATAGACTTATACATTTATATGTCTATGCGCAACACCGCCGATTAAGAGAAGGTGAAATCTGATTCGCTGAAAGCGGAGAACGTCACTTCCGCATGTTCCTTAAGTACGTGAGACAAACGGTCGTTGACCACGTTTTTCTTTTGACCGTTGAAGAGCAAGCAGCTAAAGCTCGCGTCTTTTTTTAAGGCTTGAAAGCTTTCTTTGTTCTATTTTAAACACTAGTTTATAATATAAGAAAATCTTTTGGATAACCAAAGACTATTTACTCCTTGGTAATGTTTCTTGAAATCACGACAATGAAAGGAGACTTCCAGGAGGACATCAAGACCGCGCCTGTTCAGAAGATAAAGTGGTCAAAACCAAAGAGGAGGACATTTCTACGCGCAAAGATGGGCGAAAGGAGACGAAGGGTCTGCTCTACGAGACCGCAGCCGAGTTCGGACCGTGTCGACAGTACAGCTACGGGGAATCAACGTTACCTAACAGCAGCCATGGCACCAAGAAACACAACGCAATATTTAATGGACCTGGTCTACGCTGATCGATTAGATGTTTCAGTGGAGGCGTGTGACGTAAGCCACGATTTCTCGATGCAGAGTAATGTCTCATTTGATGAGAGCGTTTTCTCAATGTCGGACTCTGATCACAACAGATCTTTGGACTTTCAGCAGCGAGACTTCGAGAATGTATTCTTCAGGAATGAAATCTGAGGCGTTTCCGAAACCTGACTCGATTTCGTCGGAACGAGGCGACCGGGCAGCTGTGAAACCATAGACCGTAACATGTGCATGAAAATGCCTATGCTTTTATTGTTAGTCCTGTAAATGTGTAATCGTATCGAACAATGTTTTATTACACCTCAGGCATTCGACAGGATTCTTTCTGAGTTGCATGTTACAAGTTGAATGTGGTTTCATTTGTCGGCTCTCCTTGTTCTCACAGCATTGCGCAGACTCCAACTCAGGGAGGCGGAACGCTCTGCGTCACAGCTGCGCGATGACGTGTACGCCACGCATCCAGTTGGGCCACACCACGTGGCCAGCAGGTAAACACGCTCCACCCTTTGTGTACACGGTGTGAGAGCGTCGCAGTAACGTGCTGTCGCTGAGAAGTATGCATGCATTGCTCTGCCAACGGGTGTGTGTGTGTTTGTTCCGAGACTTTTACAGGTTGCTGATCCTCCTCGGTGGATCTCGGCTGTCTGTGCAACCCACCCAGAGCCTTGGGACAGAGCCGCAGTGCTGCCTGCTCATCACTGCTGGGGAACTGTACATGCTGTGGTAAATGCTTGATTAATGTAAACCTACACAGAGCTACATCTCATGTGTGGTGATATAGTTTGTGAGAACTTACTGTCAATATTTATTGTATTAACTATTAAAATTTGTTGATTCTTAAAACCTAAATCTGACTCATGTTCTTTTCTGTTTTTTAAACCTTGTGTAAACTGCATTCCCATTAAATTATTATATAACGGTTTTAACTTTATACTTGCATATACTATAGCCTACATAAGCTTTGATTTTCCTGGAGGATAAACTTTTATAATGTAGGCACAAGGCTTCACACCTTGACCTTCTTCCAGTGTTCATGGACCTAGAACTGGTTTCCAGCCTGGGTACTGCAAGATGACTAATAATAAAATGACAAGGATACAGAATGTCTTTATTTCTTACATGATTCTGTCAGCCTTTCTTTTGGTGTATGGTATTTCTGGAGTTACAATTCACTTAAGTTTAAAATGAGATTTTATAGAAGTACCAGAATTGCGCAATTGATTGGGGCCCATAGAGCTTGAGGACAGCTGCTGAAGAACACGGGTGGGGAAAGGTGTTTTTTTTTTTTTTTTTTTTTTTGAATGAACAGTTTTACAAATCAAATACCATAGAAGGTTTGGCACAATTAATGTATCTGAAATTGCGACCACAATTCACTTCCATTGTAAGTGATTCACTATAGCTATAATTTTAAGAAAATAAGTAGTGATAGTAAATGGAGGCTTTCATCAGATTGTCGAAATATGGTTTATTATTCAAAGTTTTGAACAACGTGCATTAGCTATATATGGAGGTTAGACTCCATAATCTATTATACACTAGATATAAAAGCACGTGACCAAACAAAGCTTCCAAAGTCCGATCATTCTCCCGATAAATTAAAGACTAAAAACGTAAACGGACTTTGGATCGGTACAGTTCTATATAACCTGATCTAATGATTTAGTTCGTTCCATTGAGAACACCATTCGTGTTGTGTAGTCTGGTCAACGGATTCAATATTAATTAATAATATATAATTAGTGTATGATCATAATAATTTAATCGTTTTAAAAGAGATTTTGGGTGAGCTGTTCGGGGTCTCCGAGACCCCAGCTATGGAACATGATTAAATGCAACAGAGATGTGACGTACATTAAGTTTCTGTGTGGTTTTGAAGTTAAAGTTGACGACTCTACTAATCAACTATTATACTGAATCCCATTTAAGTATACACACACAACAAAGTTAATGTAAAGACAAACACTGGGGGTATGCGAAGCACCATTTTTTTTTTTCAAACCAGCTGTCCCGTCCTTCCCATTTTGTATGAGGTTCGAAGCTTCAAACGTTATCAATCACGTGTTATTGTCGTTTCGACACAAGCATCGTAACAGTGCGATACAATTACTCTGATAACTGCTTCGGAGCCCCGGTATGAACTGTCCCATCACTAAAAATAAGGGACTAATGTTAATGAGCAAAATTATGCTGGCTGAATTGAATTCGGAATAATCTGCTGGCTATAATTATAACAGCAGTGCCATTTTACAAAAATGACTGCAAAAATCCAGTTTAAATCCAAAAAGCACCTTTAGGATACAGTGAAGCAGTTTATGATTTGGAAAATCAGCAAGAAATGTGTGACGTGTCGAGTCAGCGTTCAAGCATCTTGTTATATCCACACATGTTTTTCTAGAATTATTTTTTTCCTGTTAAATATGCACTATTGGACAGAGCAATATGTGGGTTTTAAATAGGCCCACGAAGCTCCTTATCAAATAAAATGTAAACAAGCTGCGGATCAGCACTTCTGCTAATTGAGTCTCTTGAAATATGATTGTTTTGAGCACAAGAACACCTTGTTCCGTTCCTCACCCCACGGTTCTGTTTTTGGCACAGGGGTAGTTAAAAAAAAAAAAAAAACATGTGACTAGCAGATGCAATGTCCTAACTGGTTTTTACCACCAGGTGGCCCTAAATTGCCACAGTAGAGTAAGGCCCACCAAGGCAGTCTTTGTAAGTAGTGCTATAGGAAGGCTGATGAGAACAATGTGTTGATAATCCTAGTGCCACATTTAGATTATAGTGCATGGCATCTGTTTTTGGGGGGGCATGAAGCAATGGAGGAGAGCCGGGCAGGACAAACCTCTCAAATTACTTGGATGATGAGGACACACACCTCTTTGTCAATGGAAGGAATGAAGGAACACATCCAAGTCAAGGTCTGTCTCTAAATTTTTCCACGTTTCTCAACTCACTCTGGTCTTTAATTAGCCAAAATTGAAGTTTCAGTCTTATTTTTTTTATACTGTTTATGGTGATTGTTTCTCCCACTCGGACAGTCCTTAGTGTCAGTTCAGTTGCCCTGTGGTCCATCTGCCAAAATTAATGGATGAGACAAATGGTCCCTGGCCTACTGTGTGCTGTCAACAAGATAACAGCAGAATACAAGGCTTGTGCATTATGATTGATATGGAGCCCTCGAGCCAGGCCACACTGCCACAGTCTATTGATTTGTCACCAGCCTGGTCTCATGGGAGGGCTTGTCCGTTGGTCATTCATCATACCGATTTTCTCTTGTTTTAGAAAAAAAAAGTTAGCAGCATAAGCTCCTATTTGAAAGTGCAGGTTCGCCAATTCAGAAAATATATCTAATCTTATCTGATTTGAGTGAATGGTGTGCTTCATATAGGTGAGAGTAGTTTATAGGTAAGCCAGGACTTCAAGGGATTTTAAGCTAAATGTAAACTAATAGGCTTTTATTATCTGTCATCTTTCTTGAGTTTAATGATTCCAATTCATTTCTTTCACACAAAACCTGTTGGTTTATGAAGTTTTATAAATATCTATATTCCTTAAAAATAAATAAATATATACAGGCAGCCAGTCGGTGCATTATGGCGAGATGGTGAGGCAAGTGAATGAGTCATTGAGCTGATTCGATAAAAAAACTGATTCATTTGGGAGCGCCGCTATTTTTTTTCTCTGTGACGTCAGGTTCGCTGTGGTTTAAATCATTTAAAAATAGTCAAAGTAAATGGCAATATTGTGTCTAAAATAGAAGCATAACAATATCAACAGTATGTTGAATTTTTGTATAAAAGCATTATATTGCCGATGGTCATGAAGGGCAGAAGACTAAAATACGTAAAATACTTATATAATTTTGTTATTGTAACATTATGTTGACATTAGTTAGCCACCAAAGTAAGACTAATAGCTAATGATAAAGCTTAAAGGCTATGTAAACGGAATCTTTATAAGAAATAATATAAGTTCACACCATTCTCATGAAGTCTGAGCTTATTTATCTAAATCACAAGTGAGTCTTCTGTGCAGTGTGGTGAGCCAGAGGAGTGACAGGACAGATCAGGCTGTCAGAATTACAGACTTATCTCCGAAGAGCAGCTGATTATTGCTTGTCATGTAATTGTGGCTCATTTATGTTTTGCCCATTTTAGCCAGTAGAACCAGGACAACACAAACTACAAAGATGACATATTATGCCCTTTTTTACATCATGTAATATAAGTGTGTGTCCCCAGAATGTGTCTGTAAAGTTTCAGCTCAAAATACCCCACAGATCATTTCTTATATAATTTTGATAATGCCCATTTCGAGTTGAAGCAGAAATAAGCAGTTTTTTATTGAAGCGTATGGGTAGCAATATTCAATTTGGGATGTAATATGCAAAATGACAATGCAATATGTAAAATGACAATGCATTTCTGTATTTACATTTACATTTTCCAATACATTTGTGCAACGTTTGGTGCAAAATGAAAATGAAATTACATAATTTTCATTTGCCATTTCATACACCAGTTTTAATATGTAAAATGAAAACTAATTTTAACGCTTTATAAGTTGCAAAATTAAAATGAAAATGCATTACAGAAATTATTAGATATGTATAACATATTCAAGCAAAAACTGTGGCAAAATTATCATTTAAATGCTATTTTTCTTAAATGCATTAACACTCACAGTCAAGACACTTACGATTGCATTTTCATTCAGTGTCCCGCAATGAATGTAGCAAAATTCAATGTGCCCATTGAAAATGCATTCTGAGCTGATCACGTGTCTGCCGCCTCCCGCCATGTCAATCACTGCGTGAACAAGGCGGGGCTTGCAGAAGGTCAGAGACTCAAATCTCAAGAAGAGGATTCAAGTGAGAGAACATGGACAAGACAGTTGGTCCGTGTAGGATTTGATCATTTCGGTTTTTGGCTTCAATAATTCATTTGCACTTGTGGGCGGAGCTGAAATGCTGCTTTCATCTGATTGGTCGAATCGCTCCACCTTCAACTCGGTCTTTTCATTCTTTTAGGCAGAATAAGAGTCAGTGCGAGTGAAGCACTTTAATGTCTGAAACCACCGCTCACTGTTCATTAGCATAATATTTTAATCAGATGTAGCTGGGCACATAATTTGTGAATTTGCGAATGAAATATTGAAGCCATAACCCGAAATGATCAAAACGTACATGGACCAACTGTCTTGTCCATGTTCTCTCACTTGAATCACTCTTCTTGAGATTTGAGTCTCTGACCTTCTGCAAGCCCCGCCTTGTTCACGCAGTGATTGACATGGCGGGAGGGGGCAGACAGGTGATCGGCTCGGATTGCATTTTCAATGGGCACATTGAATTTTGCTACATTCATTGCGGGACATGGAATGAAAATGCAATCGTAAGTGTCTTGACTGTGAGTGTTAATGCATTTAAGAAAAATTGCATTTAAATGATAATTTTGCCACAGTTTTTGCTTGAACATGTTATACATATATCTAATCATTTCTGTAATACATTTTCATTTTAATTTAGCAACTTATAAAGCGTTAAAATTAGTATTCATTTTACATATTAAAACTGGTGTATGAAATGGCAAATGAAAATTATGTTATTATAATTATTCATTTTGCACCAAACGTTGCAAAAATGTATTGGAAAATGTAAATGTAAATACAGAAATGCATTGCCATTTTACATATTGCATTGTCATTTTGCATATTACATTCCAAGTTAAATATTGCTACCCATATGCTTCCATAGTTTTTCGATCCTGTCTCTTTAAATGCAAATGAGCTGCTGCTCCCCGCCCACTTTTCCAGAATAGAGCTGCGTCATTACAGCTCGGGCCTGCTAAAAACATCTGTTTTGGTTGGGGAGGCCAAGATGGCGGTGGTGTAGGTGGTAGTGTATCTTTGCTCAGAGGGAAATAAAGGTGAAGTGGTGATATAACCTATTAATTGGACTGGTGATAACTTGAAAAAAGGCGTAAAAAAAGTTATGCGATTCTGATTTGACATCTTTATGCATGGGGGAAAAGAGGCAAGAAGAAAATTAAACAAGATTGGCTTGACACCATCTCCTCCGACGCATCTGGCTCAATAGGGCTTGGGCGCCGCGTTGCATTCTGGGACGTGGCAGCCATGTTGATAGCCTCGCGAATGTAAACATACAGCAAGTTGAACGAAAAGAAGCAGAGTTGGGAGAAAGAAAAAAGATGTTAAAATCGCGAAAAGGTTGTGGGATTTACAGGGATACGCTAAATAGGGATGCCAGAGTATGTGGACAAAATCGGCACTATTAACGGTTTGGATCCATATGAAATTCCCAACAAATAGTGGAGTAGGCTACCGACGACGACTTGCTGCTGCACTTTTGCATTACAGATATCTTCGGCTACCTTGTTTGTTTTGTGAGCGCCTACACTTCAGAATAGTTCAGAAGCTATAAGTCATTGGAGTCTCATGTACAGTTCACAAATGGATGGGTTCAGGAGTTGCAGATCATAAAGCCGGCAAACACTATACAGTAATCCGGACAAAGGTAAGCTGCGCTCTACCTAGCTGCTAGTTTAGTAACTGTTAGTGCTAACAACCATTCACAGATGTACTTTAAACTATGTGTTTCAAAAGTGTAGTTAGTAGCTGTCAACCCTCCCGTTTTTTCCGGGGTTCTCACGTATTTGAGCTCTTTTCCCGCTGTCTTCCCGTTTTAGTATTTTCCTGTAAAATATTCCGTTAGCCCCTCCATCAGACCTGTCAAGTCTCTGTGCTGTTGTCCTGTTGCTACTCCTTGCCATTCCAGCAAACAGATGTTTTCAAAGCATCGTTTTGCTTACTTGAAAGCAACCTTAGCGTGATGTTGGGCTTTTTAAGATAGCGTGGTTGTTGTGAGCGCACGATTTCACGCCAATCTGTAAGCAGCCATGTCAGACCTAGCTTCACAAATCGCTTAACGTTAGTTAATGCAGCAGTCTTGTAGTACGAATTTTTTATGGCAGCAGAGGGAGAGTAACAGAAAGATGAATGTTGAAATTACCCGTATTTTGGATGAGTAACCCGGGAAATTTCCCATATTTTCAATGTTGACTTAAGCTATATAAATGAATATTCAGATGTTATGGTCTCCGTTGTCGCGCCTCCAAGCAGAAAAACGGTGGAAAGTTAATCCATTCTTATTTTATTTTCCCCATGGCGACACCCCACAATACAGCAACGGTTAACCATGGTTGAAATAGATTTTTAATTAATCAAATTAAGACACACGGATGAGAGGGAGTACGTCTAAACACTGCGCAGTAGTCCGAGTAGCAGTAAAGGAAGCCATAAATAAGGCGGCCACGCCAATTAATGACGTCACGACGCCCAAGCCCTATTGTTCAATTTGAGGATTCAGCTTCAGCCTCGAGTAGTGCTGGATCTAATGCTGCGTTCCAGGCAGGTTTTTGAGCCCGTAAATCACGATTTCAAACCACGACTCACGACTTTATAGCGTTCCAAGCAAGTCACGCCAAACTTCCTGAGCGCAAGCAATTGTAGCTAGATTATTAATTTTATTGCAATGTTATATTGTCCTAAAATCGTTTTTTTAACGTGCACCACTTGCGTAAACACTGCATCCATAGGCAATATTATCCGTAGAGGCTCCCATTGTTGTTTCGCAGGCTATGTGACGTCAGAGTTCGTAACTCGGAGTACATCTATCTAGTACGAGTTCACGGGTGGGAAGTCACAGGTTTGACTGCTGTTCCAGTGCAGTTTCACGGGTAGAAGGTTGGAAAAACACGGGTTACGGGTTGCCTGGAACGTGGCATAAACTTAAGAAAGATACCGAATCACAGTGGTTTGACGGATGTCCAAATTTCGAAAATGAGGTTGTTGTCACATCCCTCCCGGACACTCCTCAGAAGCCAGCTGCTAAAAAAAAACTAAACGCGCAGAATCTAACGTTAGTGGTAACGGAAATGAGAATATCTTGGCGGCTATTCATGAGCTTGATTCAAAATTAGATAAAACGTTTTCAGAAGATTTCGGCGATTGAAACCACCACTGAGGCAACTTTCATACAAGTCAAAAGTCTAACAGCAACAGTGCAACAGCTTATTTTGGATGTTGGCGTGCATAAAGAGGCTCTCGATCATCTGGAATCTGAGGTCCACGCTCTGAGAAAGGAAAACAAATCACTGAAAGCAAGTGTACAAGAGTGCAGACGTTACAGCTGGCGATGGTTTCTAAAGTTGCACGGCGTTGCGGAAAGAGACAACGAGGATGTCCGAAGTGTGGTCCTCAACATCTTAGGGAAGATTGCTCCTGGAGTCAGAGACGGGCTCCAGGACAGTGTCGATGTCGTTCATCGTCTGGATCGATCATAATTCTGTTCTCACAGCGCCGCAGTCGTGACATCATTTGGGGTGCTGCTAAAGGTTGCAAGTTTCTAACTGATAATAAAATGCGTCTCTTGGAGCCGCTGTCTCTTGAAGATAGAGAAGCGCGGGACAAGCTATGGCCTCTTGTGAAGAAGGCAAGGGAGGAGGGCAAGAAGGCAACCTTTCGCAACTCATTTGCTTTGATTGATGGGAAACAAATCTTTTATTCTGATGTCGTGTAAGCTAAGCTGCTGCTTGCACTTGTTACTTTTCTCATGCAAAAATCGAAAAGATGAATCTTGACTAACAATATAAACGGTGCAAAAATTCTTTAGTTGTGCATAAATAAGAAGGTAACTATTTTTGTTGTTCTTTAATTATTGTTACCGTTACTATTAATATCCTTATTTTGTTTATCACCTCATTAACAATGCGCTATGGTTATTATCCACCTCTCCCTTTACATTCTGGTAGCTACAGTAAGTCTAATTAAAGTAGCTAATATTTTTGTTATTTTCTCTTATTCTTGTTCTTGTTATGGAGTATTCGTTTAACTCCTTGTCAGTCATAACCTTAAATGTTGGAGGGTTGCGAGATAAAACAAGATAACGCCACCTTTGTAGGTTGTTTTGTATATGGACACAACTCTTGTGCATCCAATAGAGTAATGTTCTCTCATCTAGTGGACAAGCTTAAGAAGTTGCACAAAAAATATAATAATGCTTATTTTATTTTGGGGGGAGATTTTAATGAATGTATGGACGATCACCTGGATAGATACCCCCCTAGACTTGAAAGTAGGATGAATAATGACCTAACTTTTTCCCTGTGCTCCGATCTCTCTCTTACTGATGCATGGCGGCTCTTTAATCCATATACAAAAGATTTTACCTGGTCCAATAGAAGTTTATCTCTTAGGTCTAGGATTGATTTTTTTCTAATTTCATCTTCTATCCTTAAATATGTAAAAGATGCTTCTCATGTCACAGCCCCCTTTTCAGATCATAAATTAGTTGCAATAAAATTAAGCGACATCAATGATAACCCAAGAATGAGGGTCTATTGGAAACTTAATAATAAATTGTTACAAGACAAAAAATTTAATAATAGTATCATCAATCTTACCAAAGAATTATTTACCGGATCAACCATAGATTATAAAAAAAATTGGGAGTTCTTTAAATATAAAGCTAGATATATTGTAGTTAAAAGAAGCAAGGAACTTAAAGATATTAAACATAAAACTGATGCAGAGTTGGTTAATAGACTTAATGCATTACTGGCTAAAGATAAGATTACAGAAGAAGAAGATATGGAATTAAAATATTTAATCTGGAATTCGACAGAGCTTACTTAGAGTTGGACAAAGGTGCATATATTAGATCTCGGGCAAAATGGCTTGAGGAGGGGGAGAAGAATTCTAGCTATTTTTTTGCCCTGGAAAAAAGAAACGGTCAGATGAAAGCTCTTTCAGCACTTAACATCGATAGAGTTACCTCTAAAGACCCCCAAAAAATATCAGAATTTGTTACCAAATTTTTTAGCAATCTTTAAAACTCTAAATTTGACTATGACAGCTGTGAAAAATTTATTGATACAATCAAACATCATATTACAATTATTGATAATTAGTTTAGTCAAATTTGTGATGCTGATTTGTCAATAGATGAAATTAATCAAGCTCTGCACTAGGGCTGAAACGATATCTCGAGTAACTCGATTACAAAAAATGATCGAGGCAAATTCCTCTGCCTCGAAGCCTCTTTTAATTTATTTTAAATCTCACGTCAGGTTCTTTCGCAATGATTTTTCTAATGTGACACAAGGCGTTTACGTCACCCACAAAGCGGAAGGAGACACACGCGCTGCGTCCGAAATCCATACTGCAAGGAGTCAGCAGTGTTTTGATTTGAGGGCGCGGGCAAATGTAAAGAGAACGTCGTGGCGTGTGTCCATTGCAAGATAGAGCTGGCATACCTCTACTAGGGCCCTATGATTTCCGCGATGCAGAAAACGCGGAGGGAATCGTGGAATCCAGTCATAAAAACGTATTTTACAGTTTAACGCGGAATGGCACGGAATTTGCCAAATTTTGAATGAATTAATCAAAAATAGGTCATTGCACTTACATCAAATCACGATATGGACTAATATCTGTAAATATTGAGCCGGAACAGTCTATTTAAATATGAATCCTGCATGTTCTGCGTGTCTCTGTTAATGAATGGAGCAGAAGCGCGTCTTCCTTTATAAACACACACTGAAGCGCGCGTGACGCTCTCTGTGATTTCAGCTTCTGCTGTCTCACTGAATAAGGACGTGAACACATGAACAACATCTCCAGAACTGCTCTGACAGACACTTCTTGAGCATTTGACCGTTTGATTTGTGTAAAACTAGCGTCACATCACATACACAGAACTGTAAAGGTACGTCAACCCGTCAAAATAAAAGTCCCGTTAAAGACTATTGTTCAGCAGAATGTACATAGCCTACAAAAATAAAAAAAATCAAACATTTTTTTTAAGGTTTAATCACACATTTCTTTCATGTTTTATTTTTTATAGTATATCCCCTTTGTTTACCAAAAAGTTAAGTTAATTTTCAATAATTAAAAGATAAATTAAATTAATGTTTTATGTGTTTAATGTTTAATGTGCATCTCAGAAAATGCTTTATTTAAAACCCCAACTGAATGGCACTAAAATGCACTTAATTCATCTGTCAACTTTATTGTCATTGTTCACAGTACAAGTACAGACAGAGAAACAATGGGTAATAATTAAATGTTTATTTTCGATGTATGCATTGCATTCTATGCATTTAAAAATATAAAAAAAATTCTAAAAAAGTAAACTTCATTCATTTTAAGAGACCCAGGAGTCTTATTTTCTCTTGCATAATTAATATTGTAATTTAATTAAGCAAAAACACATTTTATCCGATTACTCGATTAATCGATGGAATTTTTGGTAGAGTACTCGATTACTAAAATATTCGATAGCTACAGCCCTACTCTGCACTCAATGAAAAAAGGTAAATCCCCTGGTATTGACGGGCTTTCATTAGAATTCTATCTTCACTTTTGCAAGTTTATAAAATTGCCTTTATTTCATATGTATAAGGAATGCATCAGTCAGGGAGAAATGACCTCTACAATGAAACAGGGAGTTATATCCCTTATACCCAAGTCAAGCAAGGACCCATTATTAATCGACAATTGTGCGACCTATTACTCTGTTAACATTAGATTATAAAATTTTAGCCTCTGTTTATGCTAAAAGATTAAGTACTGGTCTAAATAACATTATTTTATTTTATTAACATTATTATATCTCAGTCGGGATTCATGAAAGGCCGTCACATATCTAATAATATAAGGTTAGTATTAGATGTGCTGGATTACTCTAACTTAATTCATTCAGATGGTCTAATACTTTTTCTTGACTTTAGAGTTATTTGGATTTGGTAATTCATTTATTAATACTGTAACCATGTTTTATAGAGATATTAACAGCTCAGTGATCGTCAGTGTTGGGAAGGTTACTTTGGAAATGTAATAGGTTACAGATTACAAGTTACCCTGTTTAAAATGTAATAGTAGTGTAACTTTTTCAATTACTTTATTAAAGTAATGTAACTAATTACTTTTGAGTACTTTTTGATTACTTTTCTAAATTTGTGAAAATTAAAGAATAATAAATAAAAGCATATACATCAACTTAAATACAGTTATCTAATAAGCATGTGACGTATTCTGTGTACTAAACTCCTGAAACATTGGTGTTTTTTTTTAACTGCTGTCTCTTTGTATATGATGATAGTTTTCTCAAAATAAGTAAAACGCACATGAAGTGACACAGAGCAGTTCTAGAAATTATGTTTATGTGCTTGTGTACTCCTATATTGAGGCGGCAGAGGTTGAAAACACTGCAAGCTTCAGTAGGCCTATGTGTAGTAAATGAAACCATGTCTTTGCCATTAATTTACAGGAGGGGCGGACTGGGAAAAAAATTCAGACTGGAAAATTCAAACTCATACAAACAAATTCATGGACAAAACTATTTTTTTGTATGGACCTGACATAAAAAAAGGTTTAAATCTTTAATTTGGGGACATGCAAAATAATTAAAAGTTCTCTCCTGAACTGCACCTTCACTTCCATTTTTCTCTTCAGTCTCTTTATTTTGCCCTGTTATCCATCTCTCTCATGACTTTAATACTCAAGATTGAACAAAACTATACTTTACAATACAATACTCTACAATACTACATTATCTTTATAGAAAAATCCTAATACTGTACACGAGTCATGTTTTTCCCTTACAAAAATTTACCTTGCTTTTATTAGCCTATATAAAAGTAAAATAACCTTGTTTTTTTTTGTTTTTTTCACAAGTGGATTTGTATTTATTTTTAAATAAATACATTTGTAAAATAATTTTACATTTTTGGTTATCACAGTTAAACAATAGTAACCATTTTCTCTGGATTTATAGTTAAATATTAAAATGTTAATTTTCGTAAGGGTTGTGTTGTTGTCTGTCGTAGCTCCCCCTAAACCTATAAAAAAAAAATCTGATTTTTTTTCAGCTAAATTACTACTGTAACATTACAACAGATAATAATGATGTCCTTTATATAGTATTTTGAGTGATGACTGATGAGCAACGTGCTGCTGCTTGATTAAATAAAAAAAATAAAAAAAACAAAGACAAAAAAGCATCTTTACAGATGAAACTGACCTAAAACCCTGAACAGTAGTTCTGCTTCTCTGCTCCAGCTGTGCGCTTCCACAGTCCACTCTATTCTCTCTCTCTCTCGCATTGATTACTCGGAGTCTGATCCAAACCGTTTGGCGGAGGCGCGGAGAGCGTGCGAGTCATGACTAAACACTTCATGACTTATTAGAGATTTAATTAGCAAATGGCGGATTCGCAAATATTCGCTGTAGTACATTCGGCAGGCAATTATACAATAATGATATTAAATAGTGGGGCAAAATCGGCTGCCAGGCCACCGGGAATTGTCCCGGTTCTCCCGCGGTGTCCAGTCCGCGCCTGATTTCCACAGACACGCAGAACGTGCAAGTCATATATTGCATTTTTGGGGCTTAATATTCACAGACACTAGTCCATGTCATGTTTTGATTCAAGTGTACTGACCTACTTTTGATTTAGTCATCCAAAATGTGGCACATTCCGTCCGCGTTAGGCATTCTGTTTTTATCACTGGATTCTACGAACCAGACTGTATTTCTGCATCCCGGAAATTATTAGGGTGGTATGTCTCAGAATAGTCAGTGCAATTTGGGAAAGAAATCAGTTAAATCTGTATGTGGATGTGTGTAAATATTCAAATGTAATCCCCTTTGTAATCGTTAAAAATTTCATAAGTAACTAATTTAATTACTCATTTTTTCATAGTAACTGTCACTAATTACAGTTACAATAATTTTGTAATTAAATTACGTAACGCCGTTACATGTAACTAGTTACTCCCCAACACTGGTGATCGTTAATTTTGATACGTCCAAAAGGTTTGCCATCCATCGTGGAGTCAGACAGGGCTGTCTAATCTCCCCGTTTTTATTTCTTTTAGCCACTGAACTACTTTGTCTAAGGATTAACCAAATTGAAAGTTTGACAGGAATTTCTATATTTGATCGTGAGTTTAAAATTGCTCAGTTAGCTGACGACACCACATTATTTTTGGAGGATAAAAAACAGTTACCTAATGCTCTGGAATTGGTGGATCAATTTTCATGTGCTTCTGGTCTAAAACTTAAACTTTAAAACTTAACTTGCTTTCTCGCTTTGTATACCCTGCTCTCTCTCTGTTTATCAATGATAAAGCTATAAGGGAAATTAACAAAATATTTTTAGATTTCATTTGGAAAAATAGGCCTCACAAATTGAAAAGAGAAGTACTCTCTAATTCCAGAGGTGAAGGTGGCCTTGACTTTTTGGATTTTGCTGATACTATAAACACCTTTAAAGTAAACTGGCTGAAAAGGTGCCTTGTGAATCCATTGTCGTTATGGTTTTTCATTCCTAATAATATCTTTAACAAACTCGGTGGCCTGTCTTTCCTATTAAAGTGCAACTTTTTACCTAGCAAGTTACCCATCTCCTTATCTAATTTTCATCAGCAATGCCTTCTCTCATGGAAATTGTGTTTTGTCCATAGCTTTTCCCCCCACAAAGTTCTCCTTTGGAATAATGCGGATATAATCATTAGAAATAAATCTCTCTTTTTTCCTAGATGGTTTAACAATAATTTTAATTGCATTCTATCTGTCTTTGATGATTCTGGTCATATTCTAACCTACAGTCGTGGCCAAAAGTTTTGAGAATTACATATATTGGAAATTGGAAAAGTTGCTGCTTAAGTTTTTATAATAGCAATTTGCATATACTCCAGAATGTTATGAAGAGTGATCAGATGAATTGCATAGTCCTTCTTTGCCATGAAAATTAACTTAATCCCAAAAAAACCTTTCCACTGCATTTCATAGCTGTCATTAAAGGACCTGCTGAGATCATTTCAGTAATCGTCTTGTTAACTCAGGTGAGAATGTTGACGAGCACAAGGCTGGAGATCATTATGTCAGGCTGATTGGGTTAGAATGGCAGACTTGACATGTTAAAAGGAGGGTGATGCTTGAAATCATTGTTCTTCAATTGTTAACCATGGTGACCTGCAAAGAAACGCGTGCAGCCATCATTGCATTGCATTAAAATGGCTTCACAGGCAAGGATATTGTGGCTACTAAGATTGCACCTAAATCAACAATTTCTAAGATCATCAAGAACTTCAAGGAAAGAGGTTCAATTCTTGTAAAGAAGGCTTCAGGGCGTCCAAGAAAGTCCAGCAAGCGCTAGAATCATCTCCTAAAGAGGATTCAGCTGCGGGATCGGAGTGCCACCAGTGCAGAGCTTGCTCAGGAATGGCAGCAGGCAGGTGTGAGCGCATCTGCACGCACAGTGAGGCCAAGACTTCTGGAAGATGGCCTGGTGTCAAGAAGGGCAGCAAATGTTTTTTCTCTCCAAAAAAAACATCAGGGACAGATTGATCTTCTGCAGAAAGTATAGTGAATGGACTGCTGAGGACTGGGGCAAAGTCGTATTCTCCGATGAAGCCCCTTTCAGATTGTTTGGGGCATCTGGAAAAAGGCTTGTCCGGAGAAGAAAAGGTGAGCGCTACCATCAGTCCTGCATCAGTTTACTGTACCAACAGTAAAGCATCCTGACACCATTCATGTGTGGGGTTGCTTCTCATCCAAGGGAGTGGGTTCACAATTCTGCCCAAAAACACAGCCATGAATAAAGAATGGTACCAAAACACCCTCCAACAGCAACTTCTTCCAACAATCCAACAACAGTTTGTTGAAGAACAATGCATTTTCCAGCACGATGGAGCACCGTGCCATAAGGCAAAAGTGATAACTAAGTGGCTCGGGGACCAGAATGTTGAAATTTTGGGTCCATGGCCTGGAAACTCCCCAGATCTTAATCCCATTGAGAACTTGTGGTCAATCCTCAAGAGGCGGGTGGACAAACAAAAACCCACTAATTCTGACAAACTCCAAGAAGTGATTATGAAAGAATGGGTTGCTATTTACACCAAGTCCATCCACCATCAGGATTTGGCCCAGAAGTTGATTGAGAATTGCAGAGGTCCTGAAAAAGAAGGGCCAACACTGCAAATACTGACTCTTTGCATAAATGTCATGTAATTGTCGATAAAAGCCTTTGAAACGTATGAAGTGCTTGTAATTATATTTCAGTACATCACAGAAACAACTGAAACAAAGATCTAAAAGCAGTTTAGCAGCAAACTTTTTGAAAACTAATATTTATGTAATTCTCAAAACTTTTGGCCACGACTGTATAAGCAATTCTTGAATCTCCATAACTTTCCAGTTCCACCAAAGGAATATAATACCTTGATAAAAGCTATCCCAGCAGGCTTAATTCAATTAATTAAAAATCACCTTAACTTCAGTAAAGGTATTAGTGTTTATCCGGCTTTACGCCTGGGCGAGATAGATTTTTTCAGATGAAAAATGCAACAATATATATATTTGCACAATTTTTCAAATGAAGAGAAAGATTACTCCAAGGGGTAAATTCTATTGGAGATCCATTGTAACAAACATAATTTGGAGAAAGGCCTGGCTTTTGCCTAGTAAATTTTGTGTATCCAACAAAGTTAAGGAAATTCATTATAAGATCCTTCATAAAATCTATCCTGTTAACTTATCCATCTCTAAATATTCTGATATTGATGAGACTTGCTCTTTTTGTGGTTTTGTGGAGGAAACTATCACCCATTTATTTTGTGAGTGTAATGTAACTAATAGATTTTGGGCTGAATTAAGTGCTTTTGTTTTTGGCCCTACAAATGTGACCCACACTTTCATTCTCAAAGAAATTATCTTTTATTATGAAAACCCAAAGCTGATGTCCCTTGAACATGTTGTTAATTTCTTTATCTTGTATGCAAAATTCTTCATTCACAAGCAAAAATGGCTTAAGCCTCCTTTGAGTTTCCCTCTTTTTCTTGCTGACCTTAATTTTTTTTTATTTCATCCCTTAGACTTATAAATAACAAAAAAGTGCAAGTTTTTTGATGCATTGATGATTTATTCAAAGATGTTTCTTTGCTTATTCATTGTAAGAGAGAGAACCTTGCTTCACTTCCATGAGCTTGTAATTATGTGTAAGTTCTGCAATAAAAAAAAATAAAAATAAAAAAACATCTGTTTTGGTTATGATAATCATGTTTATCGCGCTGAATTAATGCGTTAAACCATATTAGTTTAAACTTCTGATACAGGGTTTTCTGAGTGCACACATCCGAAGCACACGGACAAAAAGCGGCTGTCACAGCATGTGAGTACTAAACTAAGTTCTCATTCAAACACAAGTTTGTTAAAAACACATGAGTTAAAAAACAGTAAGATCTGTGTGGCAGCAGCAATATACAGTAAATAAATCAATAATTCCACTGCTTTCTTGTCTCCTCTGAGGATGGGACTCTAAATAGTGTTCTGTGTTAGTCTGTTTTGCTCAGACTTTCAGCATAGCATTAGAGCTGGTACACCGTTGTCGATTGCAAAATCAAAATGACAGCACCATGGGTATAAATTTACAAATGAAGGGGCGTTAATATTATAATGAGATCCGTTTGCCACATCACCAAGGGAGAGAAATCATACACACTCTCTCAGATGCTTGCAGAAAAAATGCTTAACTTAACAAAACAAAGTTACTGGGTTAACCTATTTAATGTTTTCTTGGTTGGTAGATGCACCAGTCACCTGATTATAGCACTTAAAACCTGGAAAAGTCAGATTTTCATAATATGTCACCTTTAAGGAAGGCTAAAGCCTGTCATGGACTGTTTTCTACATTTTTCTTCTGCATAATATATTATATGATATCATTGTACGACTTATAATAGGCCTATTATATGATTGGCTCTATTATCTACTCCTCACTATTTTATTTAGTGTTTTTATTTCATGGACTATATTATTTTACAATTTATTTAATTTATGTATGTGTGTGTATACATTTTTTTTTAATCCATTATTATATTACTACTATTTCATTTTACTAAATAAATTGATAAAAGTAAAGACTGAAGGATGCCGTACTTACTCTATACTGCAGGTAGGCTACTCAAGATTAACACGAGATTTACAGAAACTGTGTGTGTTATGTCCCCTTTAATACTGAATTGATAAATAGTTGACACTGAAACTGCAATAAAGCCTAGTTACACTAAGTGAAACTAGCATATTTTCTTAGTGATAGATGCTATTTACACTAACTTAAAATAGCAGTATTTTTTGTGATATGCTATTTACATTAAGTGCAAATAGTTAAATATTCTATATATACTATTTTAAAATAGCAGGATTTTCTGCTAATTACTTATTGCAAATAGTGCCAATTATCGGCACCTCAGCATTGTAATACATTATAAAACAGTATGCAATAATAACTTATGTGAGTGCACATTTTAATTGTAATTCAAATAATTAAATGGATGCCACCTTATTGGGTCAAAAGCCCATCCCTACACATACCGTAACCCTTCCCGATACTTTATTTTCAACGTTTTGAATATTTCCTTCATTTTTATTTAAAATAAATGCTTCTCTGATGTGATTTGAAATTTGAAAAGAGAGAAAAAATTTCGCCAAACAGCAGATTCGATCCTGGATCGATCGTGTCAAAAGTAGCGTGACACACGCTTTACCATATGTCCTACTGAATCTGAAGACTGTCTTTTGTGATATTGACTAGCCCAATCAAATGTTGGTGGATGGTCTTGGTGTAAATAGCCAACAAAGTGGACTCTTTGCACTTCGTGTACGTCCTGCATCATCCGCTGCAATCCCTTCTGTGTATGACAAATACCGGAAGTGATAAAAAAGTGTTTATGCAAAAACTTATGGATTCACTACAGGAGGGCTTTATTCATCCCCCGGAGCCGCCTGTGGCATGTTTTATTATAAATGAGCAAGCTTTATTTGACGATTTGTGTACTGTTTAACTGCAACGTTTGCTGACTGCAATGATAGAGATTGGAATAGACAGGACAATTTTTTATATAACTCTGACTGGATTCGTCTGAAAGAAAAAAGTCATATACACCTATGCCTCGAGGGTGAGTAAAACAGGCTAATTTTAATTTTTTTAAATAAGTTTAATCATTGCTTGAATGATGCCTGATATTCATAAAACATGCATGTCTATAGAAAGAGAAAACAGCACTTTGACCTTCACAGAGACGGGAGGAGACAGGTGCCTGTGGCGTTGTGGTTGGACACACCCACAGAGTGGACTCTGTCAGGGCGAAATAAAAGGTCACAGAAATGTCATGCAGTCATGTCCTTGTAAGTTTGATCAGACTGCTGCTTGGTTTCTTCCTGCTGTACTTTTCAACATCCGTAATAACACCACGCCAAGCTTTTGATCTGTGTTGCTTTAAATGTTAGCTGTGATGACTCCGCTAACAACCATTGTGTTCAATTTGCATTGCAATTGAGCATTTCAGATAAATTTTTTCGATGTTCATTAAACGTTATTTCATGTAGCTGATGCAACTGGAAAAAAAGGAGCTCTCATTCACTTTAACGGAAGGCAAGAAATACAAGAATAAACTTGACAATCACATGGTATGGTTATATGATCATTTTCACAATATGCACAGAAATCTAAAGTACCTATTTTGCATGTATTATAACTGTCCTGCCAACGATTCATTTTTATTTGGTGAACTGAATGATTCGTTCGCGAACCGGATATCCAGACTGCTTTGTTTTGAACTCTCTCACACAACAGACACGGAAGAGAAGACAATGCTGAATAAAGTCGTAGTTTTTGCTATTTTTGGACCAAAATGTATTTTCAATGCTTCAAAAAATTCTAACTGACCCTCTGATGTCACATGGACTACTTTGATGATGTTTTTCTTACCTTTCTGTACATGGACAGTATACCGTACACACAGCTTCAATGGAGGGACTGAGAGCTCTCGGACTAAATCTAAAATATCTTAAATTGTGTTCCAAAGATAAACGGAGGACTTACGGGTTTGAAACAACATTAGGGTAAGTTATTAATTACATAATTTTGCTATCTGGGTGAACTAACCCTTTAATGTCTTTTATTGTCACATTTGATCAATTTAATGTATCCTTGCTGATCTATGAAATTCCTTTAAATTGTAGTACCACGGTTTCGATAAATTTATATTGGTTTTCGAAATTATATTGAGATGGAAAGAAGTTATTTTAAATTTGTATAATATTTAACAGTATTACTGTTTTTTACTGAATTTTGCATAAAATAAATGCAACCTTGGTGAACGTAAGAAAATTCAAATGCATGTATTTAAGTGTCACTGATGAGTGTCACTCAAGTGTACCTGAAAACTGGTGTGGAGCAGGGTGAGGTGTGTGGGACCTAGCACACCAAAAGTCAATGGTCAACCACGACCTTTCATCCCATGTTCAGTGTCTGTGGTGCCTGGCTTCTTAATCTAAGACTTGGGTCCAACTTACAAATTGATATTGAGTTGAATGCTTTGAGCTCAATATTTTGCCTTGACCCAGTTGAGGCCCTAAAGCTCTCTTGCTGTGACCAATTTAGTGAATTTCTGTAGCAGAAATAGGACGTGGGTGTGGGGGGCAGGGGCATTTGACGTGAACGTGCGCACCTCCGGGAGGGTCCCTCTCCTATAGACTCGCCTCATTAGTCTAACTGGGCAGTTGCAGAGCAGTTGTGTGTCACATCTATTTTGGTCCCCCTAAATTCCAAAGTGCCCCCTCAACTTGTCTTCCTGTATTCTCCATTTCCCCTCTCACCACCTAAGAGACGAGGTGGAAGAGATCGAAATCGCCCCTGCCCTGTCATCATAAAGCAGACAGGTTGGCAAGGAGGAATCGGCCACTAATGTGGTCGGCCAACTATGTCAAGGACGCAGAAGCCAAACCTGATACCGTTCACCTGTGAGAGACCTGAGAGCACGAACGGAGAGAATCCAACAGTTCATAGGGAGCAGAGGCTATCAAGCTCCAAAAAGGACAGAAACAGCACTATAGAAGTTGTCAGTATTGGTTTGTTTCTGAAGTCATATAATGAATTTCTGTGAAGGAAAAGCCAGAAATCGTAATATTTGTTCTCTGAAAAGTGACACTGAAGATATTTTATTAATTAAAAGAAATTTTTTATTATATTTTAAATAAATACTGTTCATTTGAACTTTTTATTCCTAATACAACACTACAAATGTTCACTATCACTACAAAAAATCTCTATTATTAATAGGATGAAAAAAACTTCAAATCATTTTATTGTGCTTTTTTCGTCCTTTTAGAAGCTTTTTTCAGCCAGGTTTGCAATGACATGAGACTTTTTAATTTTTGGGTGAACTATTCTTTTCATATGTGTTGGTTTCATAGCTTTATACGAAAGAACATACAAAACTAAAGTTTTCATGTTTCATTTTTGCACACTCATTGCATGGAAGCATCATTGATTTGTCCTTGTGGAATTTAACCTGGCCTAGACCTGAAATGTGCATGTCATCCGATCACATATAGCCTTTTAGAGAATTGAAGGAGCACAGACAAGGGTCCCACTGTTCAAAAAAGACATTGCTCTGTTGATAAAATCAGATACCTAGTACTTCATCTCGCTGCTGCTGGTGTTTGAACAGTTTTTTTTATAATTCTTTGTGTAGTGACACAAAATTGTTCAATGAGTAGGTGAAATGAGACGAGAGGACCTCACTGTTTGTCTACGGGCCGGTCTGACAAACAGTTTTAGTGTGATTCGCACTAAAGAAGCAGCAGTGTGTGATACTATTGTCAGATTTTGTTGTTGATTTGAAGAAAGTTATTGAATCACAATTGTGAGTTTTGGATATTTTGATCCTTCTCAATCCATGTAGACATTAGGGCTGGGAAAATAAATCGATGCATCTCGAATCGAGAAATTATGCAACATCGATCCTGAGTTTTTTCCAAATGCATCGCGATTCTTTCTTGAGTCGAACCTGAGCTGAAATAACCTAAAATAATCATTCATAAAATTCGAACAGCGAATTACAAACGTGTTCACTTACAGTGGACTGTGTTAACATTAATCTCGTGTCATAAAAGCATTCTAATCTGAGGTGAAATTACATGACTCAGCCGAATGCACAAGTGCTCTTTAGCACTTTTCTTCATGACCATTTGAGTGTGTGGATAACAAGCAGATTAGTGTGCCATCTGCTGTTAAAATCTAAGCTCAGAATCGATTCCAGAGTAATCGCGTTGCATTCAGAAAATCTTAAGAATTGATCCACAAATCGATTCTGCATCGATTTATCATCCCAGCCCTAGTAGATATAAGCTATACTTATTACCAATACAATGAAGGTGTCCATATACCGTCAAAATACCCCCCGCACCCACCGTATTAGGTAGGCCAAAGTTACATTTTGGGTTTCTTTCTCAAAAAAATTTTCTGAAAATAATTTAATAAATTAACATTAATATTAAAAGTATGATCATTTTAAATTAAAGTAAATTATCTCAGTTATGTTAAAAAATAAAACTATATATTTTTGTGTCCTCTGCTTTGATATTCTCTCACCTTGGGTTGATGGTCATATTCTAATTCAAGTCAATGACTGCATGTACCTCCTCTTAGTGCTGTTATGTAATACTGTGTGAAAATCAAGACACTCGTCATACAAATATTCATCATTGCTAATCAGAGTGAGAAGTCACACTTGAGTCTAACACCTCCTAAACACACTGATGTGATTCAAACACTGGCACATTTGTCTTCCACTGCTTCTCATCTGTCTCCAGCACATATGCATGCACACGCTGCTGTTCCCTTCTCAGAAACTAAACAAAATCCACCCAAGTCTTCCCAGAATCGTCCCATTGTACACTCGCAGGAGTTTCCGTCTGGCAGAATGAGAGAGATGCTGTCGTGGGAAGGTCTAAGAACAGCACTTTGCTGAGAGACCGACAGTAGCTGGCTGTTGATCAGTTTGAACTGGATGACTATCAGTAATGCGTTCATATCTTTGATCTCTCTTTGTACATTAGCACATGGAAGAAGTCGTGAAATATTTGGTTTGCTTTTCAGTGTTTGCTCCTGTGCAGGGAGGGAGATGTCATGGAGTGTGGATGAGACTTGTTTTATTTTGAGCTTTGGTGGAGTTTAATGTGATGCTGTTTGTGTTTAGAGTTGATTGCATCACTATTGCTCATTTTATGATTAAGGATTTAAAGGGACAAGTCACCCAAAATTGAAAATTAACTCTCTCTTGGGTCATCCAAGATGTCGATGAGTTTGTTTCTTCATTGAAACAAATTTGGAGAACTGTAGCATTATCAATTTTGCTCACCAATGGATCCTCTACAGTGAATGGGTGCTGTCAAAATGAGAGCTCAAACAGCTGATACAAGCATCACAATAACAATAATAAGTAAATCATATGACTCCAGTCCATCAATTAATGTCTTGTGAAGTGAAAAGCTGTGAAAAACAAGACACTCTTCGAAACAAATATTCATAATCATTGCTAATCAGAGTGAGAAGTCACACTTGAATCTAACACTTCCTAAACACACTAATGTGAGTTTAACGACTTGATGGATTTGTTTATTTCAAACATAAAGATTTTCACTTTACAAGACATTAACTAATGGGCTGGAGTCATGTGGACCACTTGTGGATTATTGTGATGTTTTCATCAGCTGTTTGGACTCTACATCTGACGGCACCCATTCACTGCTGAGAATCCACTGGTGTGCAAGAGAGGTAATGGCAGATTTCTCCAAAGGTATTGTGATGAGGAAACAAATTCTCTCAGAATATTGGATGACCCGAGGGTGAGTAAATTATCAATGTTGGGTTTAAAATTATCAACTGTTCCTTTAAACTGACTAATTTCTTTTCCAAGTGATCTTTTATGTTTTTATTTTATTTTATTCATGCAGCACTTTCCATGGTTCTCTTTCCTTAGGATGAATCACTTGCATTGTAGCATTACTCATTTAACATTTTCTCTGCATTAAAGAGCTGAATAAGCATTAAAAGAGCTAAATAAATAAATGTAAATGTCAAAAATAAATAGCCTTTTTATTTGTGCACTAAATGCGCTTTGACTGAGAATTAGAATCCATTTATCAATAAGAGTTTAAGATCGCTATACCTTAGAATGGACAAATTGGCAGGGTTCGTCTTAAGCTCATGTCGAAGGGACAATAAAGTATAAATAGCTCTAACGCAGACCTCCGAGTCTCTGTATGCGGTGTGATTCATATCTTGTGAGAGAAGTCAGCCTCGTTAACCTCTACGTAATTACCAGTGCGGTGAGCCCACAGCACACACAGCTTGGGCAAACTGCAGTCAGCGTGTGTCAGTCAGGCGAAAGTGACGGTTCAGATCTCTCAGCTGATTACTTGTTCCCGAGCTCCTACTTTATATTATTAATTCTACATCTAAAGTTTAGTTTGGCACACAGGATGCTCTTCTTAACTGACATATATGGCAACCCTGAAATGATCTGTAGAGTGTCTTTGACAACTGTGCTAGATAAAAGCAGCAGTCATTTGTCATATAAGGCAATATAAATCCCTGAATGTGTGTTTTTGTAATTTTTTTTTTGACCTTCTACCTTTTTCGTCTGCTTTCTGGATTTCGCCTCGATGATGTGCATAAGACTTTTTTTTTCTGTCCCTCCCTACTGTTCTCTTTCCATTCGGGGACATTGCAGAGCCTTGGGAACTGTTTCCATAGCGACCGTGACTGCAGACAAGGAGAGTGTGCTGAGACAGGGATGGGAACGCACTGGCACTCTTGTCTTATGTGGAGCGCCGGCCTGCTTCCTTCCTTTCCTCTCATTTGTAAAAGAGTTCCTATATTTGTTTGTTTGAACTTGAGCTATTTTTTTTTCTTGGTTCATTCAACTTATTAGACCACTTTTTAAAGGCTTTTTTTCTTAACATGTTTTTTTTTCTTTATTACCCTTTTTATCATTTCCAGCATCTCAAACGTATGATTTTTCCACTTGTTTAAAAAAATGGGGGGTGTATTTCTTGAAAAATAATAACTTTTAGCAAAAAGAGCATTTTGATTATTTTTAAAATGCTAAATTTTTACAGAAATAGGGCATGCTTTATATATATTTATATATATTAAATATATATATATATATAGACTTCTAATTGTATTTTATATATATATATATATATATTATAAAGTGGTATATATATATATATATATATATATATATATATATATATATATATATATTAGTATAAAGTGGTATATAGTAGTATAGTGTATGAACTTGCTTTCCTGCGTGTCAGTCTGCAGAGGTCAAGCCAGTTAAATAGGCCAACTGCGGCATTTATGTGAACATGGATCCCAGCAGATTGAAGCAGAAAAAGGCAACCGTCATCAGAGTGCTCATCCGTTTCCTCAGATGAAGTAAAGTTTGGATCAGAGAGCAATCAGTGGCACTGGCAAATCCTCACTCCACATCAGTAACTTTAACAGCCCTGAGAGGCTTCTATATGGATTCAAAATGGCCTATGCAACAAAATCCTATATATATATATATATATATATATATATATATATATATATATATATATATATACATACACACACACACACACACACACACACATATATATATATATATATAAAATTAGAATTTAGAAATAAGAAAATCTGATTTTATTTTCAGCTACAGGAAAGAAAGGTTTTTATTCACACACCCCCACACACATATTTCTGCCTCGGTATTATTTGGTTTGTGCCTCTTCATTAAATTTGATAATCAACAGCCTTTGGTGGGTTGTGACATGGCAAGGCTTCATAACTTTGAGCTATTTCGAACGCTCAGCGAGTCTTTATTGTAAATCAATTTGTTTTGATGTGGAGGAGAAGAGAAATCTAGAGATGTTTTTGTGTACACCTATGTTGTATGGCATTGCTATGTCATCCTGTTTGCAGCAGGTGAAGTTAGGAGTAATTGGCTTCTGTCAATACTGGCTTGTGCACTTTAGCAACAGCTAAACAAGATGAGAAAGTAGTCGATGCAGAGAGAGAGAGAGAGAGACAGGCAAGGACAGAACGGTTCACTCCCACCCACCTCAAAGCTGCCATTTCTCACATATGCCAGCTCGCTGTAAATGGCCTCCTTTGATGCTTTTCTATCTAACCACATCCATCCATAACATTTTTTACACATTGGTAAATTGCATGTAAAGGGTTGTTGAGTAAAGAGGCACAGGGTTTGTAAAAGATCTTTATCTGCTGCTTTTAGTTCGCCAAAATTTATATTTTAAGATATTTCAAGTCTTTGTTGTATTCAGTTTCTTCTACTGCTTCTTATTTATTAACAGTTATTATTATTATTCTTGCTTTCATTTTCTGTAAATATTTTTATTTCGTTCTGCATATTATCTTATTTCATCAGAGTCTTTTATTTTGACATGAAGTACTTGAGCTATTTAAAGTGCTTTACTACTATTACTTCTAATACTTTTATTATTTGAATTTTTAAACTACTGCATTTAGATTGAAAATGAACATTCTGAGATATATGGTAAAGTCACATTGTGAATTACAAGAACAGTCAAAGCAGTCCTGTGTAAATGCTGTAAAATATTATTATTATTATTATTATTATCTCATGACTTCAAAGGTCCTAAAGTCATATATTCTTATATTGTGTGGTATGTTCCTACCTCTATTTTATTTGTAATGAATGACTATGAGATCCTGCCTTTCAGTTGTCTAATATCTCTGTTATGAGTGCCTCTTATAATTATTAAAATGAGAAATATGTAAATTTGCGGCAGGTGCATTCAAACACATTCCCTCATCCAACCAGGGCTTGTGTGTAGTGAGTGCATTCAAGTGGACATACTAAACTATTGGATGAGAAACCAGAAATGTAATTGTATTTCATGACTCCCCTTTTTTTCTATTCCTCTTTTTATTTGTAAAGGTCAAGCCTAGCACAATTAGTTAACTAGACTGGCAGCATTTGAGGATTTTTTTTATAGATTTTTTTTTTTTCAGTTTGGAAGTCAATTGACCCATCGCAAAAAAACGGCCCCCTTTCGTTACTGTTGCTACATACGACAAGCCTTGATGCTCTCACACAGTGAAAAATACATCATGGAGGAAAGAGGAAACTGCCACGTGCCGACAGTCATGACAGAGCAGGTTACTTTGGGAATTAAAGTTTCAGCTTTCAAATTTGGTAAGAAATTCAAACAGCAGATAGGTCTTTCATGTGTCGTGACAAATGGCTGTAGCGTCTTAGTTCAGGCAGCTCGTGAACCGATCATCTCTTCCTCTTTACTGGTTATTATAGCACAAAATAAACATTAATGAACATCAGAAGGTATCTTATTTCAACTGTGGAAAGATGTCAGTACACACCCTTTTTCCACCGACATTAATCTACTGTCTTGTCTGGGTTGTTAGACAAAAAAAATTACAGATTCGGCGTTATGATTGGTCAAATCTTTTCATTGCAGTCATTTTGGACTTTATATTTGCTATGCTGCATTTAAAAATAACTTTTTACTGATGCCATTTTGACTACTGATGACATTTGCTGGACTTCAGTGTGATTAATGAAATTGATTGATATGTTTTCTTACATAAACCGTGTCAATTCACACCTCGAGGGATGTGTTATATTTGGCATTTGAAGGCTCTGTCCCATAGCCACCACTCTCTGACGGCAGAGCAACGAGTCCCTGAGGACATTATGCACTCTCATGTCTGAGCTGGCATTCGAGCGGCATCAAGGACACTCCATGCACTGAATTACTCTGAAGCAGATCTCGCTCACTTTCAGTCTGCTTCTCTTTCTGTAGAGCGATTTCCTTTTCATCACGTTCCAGCCTCCAGGGGGCATCTTTTACCCTTAATGTCCTCAGCTAACAGGTGTACCATCTGCCCTAAAAATACAATACGCCTGTTGCGTGCAGGAAAATCTTAGAGCCACTGGGGTCTCACATTTCCACCTTGCTCCTTTCCATCGCACTAGTGCACTGTTAATCTCTGTGTCATTGTGGACCCTGAGTGATGTGGTTCAATTCCTTTTTGTGTGTCTCCTATGTAATTCTGAAACCTGGAAGTGAATTATGAGCCATGGGTTCAATTTAGAAATTTTTATGTGGTTTAAAAGCATTCTGTTAATTAACTATAAAATCATATGGTTTTAATTAGAAAACATTATATATGGTTACTGTCCTAAGCATGTAAATTGTTATTAAAGTCGGAATTAAAATTTCCCCTGCTTATCAAAAATGTTACGTTTATATTTATTGTTGTAGCCAACATCAGCTCAGCAGATGGACGAAAAACAACATAGCCTATATATTACAAATGTCAAAGTGCTCATTCTGGAATCTCAATGACGATTAATGCTTTGTAAAGTACAGTTTGTAGAGTTATTCACTGTGTTTAAGTAATTATGATGTGTTAGCTATATAGTACTATTTTTATTCGTACAATAAATGGTTATATTAACAGCATGTATTTTGAAGCAGTTAAGATAATGTAAACATTGATTAAATTAATAATTCAACAAAATATACATATACTTAATTACTTTGGAAACTTTAATGCTAGTGAAGCGGCATAGAAATTGCTGTTTTGAATAAGAATCTGTATTTCAGGAAATACAATCGATAGATTGATAGGAAATAAAATACATGCAACTGATTTAGAGAAATAACGCCGACTAAAAACATGTAGCATTATTTCTAAGCATTTATACGGTCACTCCAACCAAGATTGCATACAATAGCAGAGGCTTGCATTGTAATGCTTATTGTATATTTGAATCAACAAAGGCCTCCTGTAGCAAATTGATGCAGTTTTGTAAGAAAAATATCCATATTCAAAACTTAATCACTAGCTTGCGCTCACAGTTGTAAACAAAGTTTGTAAACACAGTTCCGGGGGAATTACATATGAGGTCAGTGTTGCGCATGCGCAGCTCAGAAGTGACGCACACGGAAATGCAGCGGAGAGATCAAAACAAAACAAGGATTTGTAAATAAGAATATCGGAGGATTTCAATATAAGTCAAGAGGAGACTGGTTTTTCTTTGATGAAGTAAGGAAACATTGCTTCCTTTGCTCCTGTTAACAAACGTTGGTTTTCACTAGACTTACCTGCGCATGCACAATGCTGACGTCATTCGTCAATCCCCCGGAACTGCTTAGTTTTACAACAGTGAGATTAAAGTGATTATTACTTTTAGAATGTGAATATTTTTCTTACAAAAACGCATCGATTCGCTACAGAAGGCCTTTGTTCTTAAACTTTTTTTTTTTAAATTGATCTGCTTTTTATTAAACTTCTCTTGGACCGATGGAGAACAGCTTAAAAGACCAAAGACAGTTTTTAAATTAACTCTGACTGGATTCGTATGAAGAAAGTCATATACACCTATGATTACTTCAAGATGAGTAATTTTCATTTTTGGGTGAACTAAATAGGGCTGCTCCGATCACGATTGGCCGATTGTTAATGTGCATCTCGTCAGTAAAGCCGGTTCTCTAATCAGCGGTAAATTCCATCAGGTGCTTGATTTCACATAGAGCAGCTGTTACTACACAGAGCCATTGTTAACAGAGAAGATGCGCAAATCCACGTTCATTTTCTGCGTTTATTTGCGCATCTTCTCAGTTAACAACGGCTCTGTGTAGTAACAGCTGCTCTATGTGAAATCACGCACCTGAGGGAATTTACCGCTGATTAGAGAACCGGCTTTACTGACGAGATGCGCATAACGATCGGCCGATCGTGATCGGAGCAGCCCTAGAACTAACCCTTTAAGTCAGCTATCTGTTTGTACATACACAATTATCTTAACAAGTTTGTTTTTCCTGCCTGAAAAGACATAATAACTGAAGTAACAATCAATTTACATTCTTATTGCATATATCCTAAAATCTAATCCTGTGTCATTGATACAGTGCTAAATTTAGGTCAGGGAACCGCCATATGGCTACTCAAAACACTTCTGGTAGCTTCACCGCCAGCTTAATGAGAAATCCAGAATGTGTTTGAAACCCTAATATGAACCACAATCACCTTACTTTGAATATTAACTGTCTCCTAATTGACGTGTGACTAAACAGCTCTATTTCAATTTTAGTTCTCAAACACATCACTGACATCTAATTTATAAACATCATGTAAGCTCTTCTGTGTATTGCTGATCTTATCTTTCTTTTCCTTCTGTTTTTCCCTTTTCTCCATGAGAGTGCTTTCACACCCTTAACTCAAATGTGAGTATGTGTAATGCTGTGAGCCCCCTCATTGTGGATCATGTCTCATCCTGTATGCTTCATAAAAGCATAAAAGATCATCCAAGGTGAGAAGTGCAAACAGTAGGTGGTCCTCAAACTCTCATTTAGAGTCAGCCTGCGAATGCCTGACTGAAAAAGCAGGTTGAGCTGGAGAGATGGAAATGGAACAGCAGACAGGAGGCATTAGATATCCAGGATAACCAGGCACCCTGCCCCTTAATGCTATTCTAATGAGAATCCTACCTGGCCCCCTGCCGAATGCACATCAGAGTGAGAGCGCAGCAGACCTACTCAAATTCTGTGTTCTTTCCAGGGGGTTGTGTCTAAACGCATGTTTTGATCAATCCGGCTATAGATTAGAAATCTCTGCCATCAGTGACTGTGCCGATATGTACAAGTCAGACAATAAACATGCAATTAGGTGAAATCATTATAATAAAAAAAACTATGTGTGCTGGTCTGTTTTAATATTTATCTAATTTTTAATGATCTTAAGCCAGTAGATAAAATTCAGTAGCTATAATAAGTTCCTAAGGTCAAGAAAATATGGAAATATTAGGGTATGAGATATTTTTGTGTTTGTGTGTTTTAAGATTTGTAAAATTGTATGATCTTTAGCCGACAAATACAAAACAGTATAAACCATACAGTCAAGGTTTTTTAATTTTTAATTAAAAAATCATGGGGGAACCTTTTTTTAATATCATATTGTCATTTCCAGGTTTGGGAAAATCATGGAAATTATTAAAATCTTAAGATATTATGCAGAAAGTAATACATTTTCTGATAGTGTACTAAAATTGTTTTTTCTAGATATGCCTAGCTCTAAAATGTTAAAGTAAACTGATTATTATTTTTTAAATCATTTTATTAGTCATGAATCACTGGAAACGAAATGGAAATGCTTTGTTCAAAAAGTGAATCCAGTTAGATGTTGCTGATTTATCAAGCTTAATTAGTGTAAGATTGTGTTTGTAAACACACTAATTGAATGGATTCTGAGATGGAGGTATTATTTTCACTGACACACAGATCATCTCTGTCTCCTTCACTATCCCTGCATTCTGTCATCCCTTTCTCACAGACTCAGAGGATTATACAATGGAGCATTTCAAATCAAAATGGGATTTTCTCACTGATACTGCACACACTCAACTCCCTGGACGATGATATAATCTGGTCGTAGAGCTGGCTCAGACCGGTCAGGCCATCTTGTGCTTTGTAGTGACATGCAACTTTCACATTTTTCACATCTCCTACATTGCTCAAAAGACACAAACATGCACATTCAGAGGCTGCAGGCAGTATTCAGTTTGGTTTGAAAGGCTCCATGGATGACAAAGGTTTGTTGTAGCGTTTCTCACATAAAGAGAGTACAGTGTCTCTTCAGGTTAGCTCCCACTGTAAGTACTACACCAATTGTGTTGCCAGCAGTCCTGTGGGGTAGATCCCACCTGGGAGGATGCTTGGCACGAATAGGCTCACACTTGCACACTATCAGGATACCTCAAACAGGTCTGCCACCAATAAAAAAGTTACATTGTTAAATAAAATAATGAACAACATATTTACTTGTCAGAAAATGTAAAAAATATATATTATTATTAACAATTTGACTTTTCTGCTGATTTAAAATTGCGTTTTGATAATGTTGAAAGAGCTACATTTTATAATGTTATTATATTTTTAAAAATGTATATATATTTTACACAGTGTTTAGCATACGTTTTGATTTTGTAGTCATTACGTGGTATTTGGAGGAGAACATTAAAGGAACACTCAATTTTATTTTTTTAAATAGGCTCATTTTCCAACTCCCCTAGAGTTAAACAGTTGCGTTTTGCCATTTTCAAATCCATTCAGGCGTTCTCCGGGTCTGGCGTTGGCACTTTTAGCTTAGCTTAGCATAGATCACTGAATCTGATTAGACTGTTAGCATCTCGCTCAAAAATGACCAAAGAGTTTTGATATTGACTCTTCTGTAGTTACCGTGTGTTTATCGTGTACTTAGGCTGACAGAAAATGTAAAGTTGTGATTTTTTTTTTTTTAATGCCGATATGGCTAGGAACTATACTGCAGCAGGCTCAATGATATTACGCAGCACCTGAAAATAGTCCCCAGCTAGTTTGTGTTGTTACAGAGTTGTTGGGGACTATTTTCAGGCGCTGCGTAATATCATTGAGCCTGCTGCACCTGTGGTACGGCAGCAAAGTTCCTTGATTATTATGCCGGAATGAGAGTATAGTTCCTAGCCATATTGGCATAAAAAAATCACAACTTTACCTTGGTCTTAGTACACGATGTAAATACAGAAGAGTCAAGTTTTAAATAGGAAAATTATCTAAACATTTTTTAGCAAGATGCTAACGGTCTAATCCGATTTAATGATCTATGCTATGCTAAGCTAAAAGTGCTACTGCAAGACCTGGTGATCGGCAAAATGGATTTGAAAACTGAAACTCAACTGTTTAACTACGGGAGTTGGAAATGAGCCTATTTTCAAAAAAAAGTGGAGTGCTCCTTTAAGAAAAATGTGGAATAGAATATTATCCCTATTTAGACAATACAATTTGTATGCATATATTTATTTTATCCAGTAATCCAGCTGACTGCAAAATTAATCAATAAAGAAATTGATTAACAATGAATTTCATTAGTTCATTTGCAGATTTGTCTTTCCTTATTGATAAATTAATCAGTTTCGTACTGCTTTAAAATTGCATTTTGATAATGAGGAATGCTATCTCCATATTATATTGTTAATGTTTATATGTAAAATACTTTTTCACACCGTTTTTAGCATACACTGATTTTATAGCATTTAGTTTCCGCATTATATGAAGGAGAACATAAAGCAAGATATGGAAATGCATATTTTCTCTATTTATGCGTTGAACTTTCCATGCACACATTAATGTTATCTAAATATCTGACTAAAGACTGCAAAAATAAAATGAAAAATGTTCATCAACAAATTTTATTTGTGGTTTTCTTTATCCTTATTAATAATTTAATTACTTTCTTGCTGCTTTTTTAATGCTTAAATATATATTTAAAATATTTGTACAATATATTTAAACAATTTTTTTATTTTTTTTAATTTAGCATATATTTTGCTTTTAGCTGTGTTCAGTTAAGGAAGAACATTGGAGCATTTTCTTTATTTATAGATTTTAATGCACAAATGAATCACTAAATAATTGACTCATTGATTGCTGAAATTTTTATTTATTTGTTTATCACTATAAAAATATTTTGAAGGCATTTATAGAATTATCAAGGCACATTTTATTTCCCCATTTTTCGAGGTATGTGTGTTCAGAAGTACCTGCAAATCAGAGTAATGCTTGTCTGCTCTGAGCTCTGTTGCTGAGTTTGTAGAGCATGGCCAATTCAGACTGGAAGATGAGTGAGTGAACAATGTATCAGATGAATGAAAGCCACTCTGAGGCAAACCTCGGATGACAGCGGGCAATTTTGTGTGCGTTTTTTCAACCCAGGCTCCTCGATTTTCTGCTATGCACCAAAGAATGACCCTAATTTTCCACGCTAGACCTTATATTTAGTCAGCTTAGGAAAACCATTTTGTTAAATGAAGGTAAAATCAATACTTGTCACTTTCTCTGATCCCGGCTGGACACAGACAGCAGTGGATTGAGTAGACGAGTTTTTAATTCTCACTCTTCTTGTATGATAGAAATCATTTGATGCCTTTGAAGCCAAGGTACAAATCTATCTTGTCTCCCCAGGCTCTGTTTTGGTCTGGCGCTGCGTCCATCTGTCTATGTGTGTGTCAGAGGTCAACAATCAGTAACCACATGCCCCAACATATGGCTTGGTACAGCACCACAAGGTGGCGCTGTAAACCAGTCACTTTCTGGGAGCAAAGTGTTTATTACCCATCACGCCCCTCTCGATAAAATGTTCTATGTATCCTATTGATAGGCTGCTAGATTTTGTTCTTTGAATGTCACACCATCTGCCTTGGCATGTTTTGGCTTTGTGTGTATTTGTGTGTGTGTGTGGTGTTGTGAATATTTCATGTCTGTTCTGGCTCAGTACAGGTTGGCTCCAACAATCTCTTTAATACACCAGCGGCTCTAGTTACACACAGAGACACTCTCTCCATCACCCAAAGGCCTTCCCATGGACAAGCACGCATATATGCACTCACAAATGTTGTACATACTATTATACATGCTTTTAAATAATGGTTCATTTGAGGAGGAGTGTTTACATCACTCAATACAAGATCCTACGTTAACATTTACACTTCCAAGGATCCGTTTTGTTAGTAGAGGCACTAAATCAAGTTTAAAGTATGACTCCTGCTTACCTTAAAGTCACTAGTCTGCCTATCTGTCTTCATGTAGCTCTCCTCTAAAAAAAGACAAATGAAAGTTATTATTTTGATTGAAACTTAGAAAGGCAGTTTTTTTCATTTCGAATAACATGCTCCAAAGACTTCCACTCAGTCTTTTACACAGAATGGCCAAGTCAACATGATGCACCAATTTACCCTTTCATTTGTCCAAATAAATGATCTCCCATCATCTTTTACTGTCATCATTTGATACATCTTATGCGCTTCTATAAGCTTGTGTCCCCTACTAAGCCTTATTAGTAGAGAAATGGGCATCTGACTAATACGTGAATGGACACATGATGTCTCTCCCTCATTTCACCACCTGAGACACTGCCGTATTGGCGTGGATTGCACTGCAGGCATTGGACACGTTGATGGTCATTTAAGTGATGGATTGTTTAATATGACTCAATTTTTGGACAGGATACCAGACTCAATACTGATTTGAATATTAAGTATTTGTTACATGCTCCATGTCAGAATGAGATGAGACCAGACTTTGGTTTGTGAAAACAATCCTGCCATTTAAAAAGTATTTAATTTTTTTTATTAATACTTTTATTTAGCGAGGATGCATTACATTTATCAAAAGGGACAGCGAAGGCATTTATAATGTTGCCAAATATTTTGATAATTTTTAAGTTATGGTTTCCACAAAAATATTAAACAGAACTGTTTTCAGTGTTGACTATCATAAATACATGTTCCAGATCAGCATATTAAAAATAATTTCTGAAGGATCACGTGATACTGAAGAGTATGGCTGCTGAAAATTCCGCTTTGCATCACAGGAATGAATTACATTTTAA
Organism: Carassius carassius; assembly: GCF_963082965.1. Classification (NCBI taxonomy): domain Eukaryota; kingdom Metazoa; phylum Chordata; class Actinopteri; order Cypriniformes; family Cyprinidae; genus Carassius; species Carassius carassius. The sequence continues at coordinate 10,481,370 of NC_081776.1, read as the reverse complement.
AATATACTAAAATAGAAAACACTTATTTTAAATTCTAATCATATTTCTGTTAAACAGATGACTGTTTTTAATATATTTTGTTCAAATACATGTAGCCTTGGTGAGCATAAGAGACTTTATAGAACATAATAAACTCAATATTGTATTAAAAAGCATGTTTTTAATAATTATATATTTATATCAGTATTTTTTTATTTTATTTTGACTTGTACTGTCCTGTTTTCACTGATTGATGTACCTGGCCTGCACTTCTTCTGCTGGTCACTGTGCCCTTTAGGTAATGACATCAAATTAGACCTACTTCCTGTGTCACTTCTGTTCTGTACAGAGTCACAGCTCTGCTCTACGACGAGGCATGCGATTAACCCTGAGTTTCATTGCCTTCACTCCCAGCAGGGCCCAAGAATCAGCAACTACCCAGTTTACCTCTGTTGTTCCCATGAACTCCTCATTTGCTCTCTGTCATCCTGTACTCACAAGCCACAAAATGGCCAGAAACCTATTTGATTGATGGTTTCACGTCTGTGGATGTTATTTCAGAAGATGATTTTCAATGCAATAGGGTAGACTGCGTTTAAATAGTGAGGCTATTTCATCATTCTAATCTCACTCACCAGCTCCAGTAACTAAGTTATTGCACTTAACATGATGAAAATGTCAGGTCATGGTATACAGGGCAACCCTAACATAGGAACTGTTCTGTGTCCTCATATTGCAAATACACATGGTCGAGTGTACGAGTTTGGTATTTTTGTTGGATTTTACTTTTGTTCCACAATCAGTTTCCTATATATCAGTGCCATCAACACACATTTATTTTTTTTTCTGTCTACAGTATATATATCTTCATCAAGGCCACACACTCCTGTTATCTCTTGTCTTTATGAAACATGGATATCCGGATGATAGCAAAAAGAAGAAAAAAAAAGTTTTCCATCTGCCACCCATCATTAGGCACAGCCATTAGAGAGCTGGACCGATAACATCAGAGCTGCCATGTTGTGGTCAAAACACACATTCATTTAGCTGAAATCTACTAGGTGCATGGAGTACATGAATGTAGACACTGGGCAGTAATGAGTTGGATCTTCAAAGAACAGTAGATGTAGAGTGAAATCTTGTTTCTTCTTTCCGTTTCTCACTGTGAAAACTGAGTTCAGAGCCATTTTACTACATTAGGATTGTAAGCACATTCATTAAAAAGATATTCTAGGTTAAATACATGATTTCTCTTGTCAGTGTGTAACTAGAAACCAGTTAGAGCTTTATAATTTGCTGTGATTATCCCTTACTATTTATAACTAATTTATTGTTTTTCTATAATGTTTATTGTTGACCATTGCTCACAGTGTGTATTTTTATTTCTTTTTATGCCCCTTAGACTTCACTGTACGTGCAATAGTGCATAACTGACAGTTTTTTTTATTTTATTTCATTTTATTTATTTATTTACTTTTTTAAATTATATATATATATATATATATATATATATATATATATATATATACAGTAACATGTATTTTATATATATATATATATATATATATAAATTATATATACAGTATATAATTTTTATATTTATATATGGGGGCAAAAGAAACAAAAAATACAACCTAAGCTATTTTAAAGCAAGAAATAAGCCCTTTTATATGCAAATGATATCAATGAACATGTCTAGCCCATTCATATACTAATTAAGCCCTTCAATGGCTTAAATTAGCATTTGAGGATTGAAGATTTAAAAATGTGAAATTAAAATGTTACAATTAAAATAGTACTTTACTGATTTTTTTCTTATTTTGTGTTCCACACAAGAAAGCCACATGTATTCTCTGTAAATAATGAAGATTAATCATCATTCAGTACATGTGATGCCTGAACATCCAATCTTCTGGGTGGCATGTACATTGTGGAATGTGGTAACCTCCAAGGAGCACAAAGGCAAAAAAGAAAGAAAAGAGAGATATGTTCATACACTCATTGTACATCTATTTTGACTGTTATCATGAAGGCTGGAGGGATCTCCCTTCTGCCCTGTCATTGCACGGTAGAACCCCCACATGCCCCCTTTCTACGTGAGTCAGAGCTAAGTTTGGATGTTGTTAAGTCCCACTTGGAAACTGAATGCCTCTCTTTGTCCCTGAGAGCAGGATGTCTCACATATGACATTTGGAAGGAGAGGGAAGCAGGCAGAGGGGACAACTTTCAGTCTAGGGTTACACTGTCTGGCAGCTGAGAGCCACAGAAATAAGAGAGCAGGGCTGTGAGGGTGTGTGTGCACATGGATGTGGCTCATCAGACACCAAATTATTTTATGGATTATTCATGGCTGTCAATTTAATGTTAATTTAGTTCAATTATATGCTTAGTGGTCAATATGGAAATAATTGAATTCTAAAACCCCTCAGTATGTAGTCTGTTTAATGATTTTACCTGTCATTTCTTTGACACGTCATTTGTTGGCCTTTCTCACCTAATATTTTTTCTTTTTTTTTCTTTTTTGTTAAATAATCCATCCAATTTTAGTTGATTAATTTCTGTAGTTTATGAAAGTCTTTGCAGGCCTTATTTTAAGGTGTCTTTTGAATCATTATTTGGGACTGTTTCACAGAAGGTAATATGGAAGCTTGTTTCCATCACAGAAAAAAAAGGAATTGCAATTGTGATGCCACAATTTTGATTATTTTTTCTCACAGAGTCAGAACTGATCCAATTATGATAACTTCAAGGTGTTGACTTGTATAAAAAGTTAATAAAAAAATAAAAACATATATAAAGTTTATAAAAAGTTGCAACTACCTTTATTTTTTATTCCATAGCAGAAACTAAAATACAGAAGATTTGAATTCAGCATTCAGCACTCACAATAAGTCAGAATTATGACATAAAAACATTTCAATTATCTTTTAAATTTTTATCCAGTGAAATTATATTTAATAGATATGCGATTAATATATACACACACACACACACACACACACACACATATATATATATATATATATATATATATATATATATATATATATATACACAGCTGTTTTTAAAAGGTTGGTTGTAAGGTGTTACTGTGAGCTCAGGCTTTAGTAACAATGAAAACAGTGGCGGAAATATCTGGTAGTGGAAAGATGACATAATGCTCTTCCAACTTTAAAGATGCCTAAAGAGCAAACATCACAACTGTGCCAGATATGTATACCCCTCTCACATGCCTTTCTGCATTTATCTCCAGCTTCCTCCCATTGCAAATGTGTTGAAAAGTCATCGAGGTACAACTCTGTGCTTAAGGATAAAAGGCAGACATCCACTGGCTTACCATCTATAGAGCTGTTAAGCCTTAATGACTTTACAGTGTATGGTTTATTCGGTTTGAGCCAATGCAACCTGAACATACTATTCTGTGGTTTCCAGAAGAATCGAGCAGTAATCCTTTCCAGGGAGGGGAGCGAGATGTTGCTGGATAAGAGAGAAATTACAGCAGTCTTAGGGCACGTCAGAAATTAGTAGTTGGAACTGGCATTGTGCTCTGATAATATCAGTGCCGACACAGCATTCTGGAAAGCGTTTTCGTAAAACTAGCTTTTGTTGACCTGCTGACAAAAATACCAGAATAATGAATGCAGTTCTATGTAAATATTTGTATGTTTTTCCCCCCCAAAAAATCTAAATTTACTCATTTACTCACCCTCATGTCATTCCAAAAATGTCTGAATTCATTTCTCCTTTGGAACACAAAAGCAGAAAATTTAGAAAAAGTCCCATAAAAACAGTAACATTAAAAAGGAATCCATATGACTTGTGCATGAGAATTAAAATCACCATTTACTCACCCTCATGTCATCACGAACCTGTATGAGTTTCTTTCTTTTATGCAACACAAAAGGAAAACTTCAAGAATATTTTCTGTTTAATGTGAAAATAGGATTTTAAAATCCCTATAAAACCTTGCAAAAGAGATCATATGACTTATGCACCATTTTCCAATTTTTCCAAAGCACTGTTATAGATTTATGCGGAACAGATTGAAATTTAAGTCATTTGCACTGAAAACCATCCCCTCTGTAGCTTTCATGTCATATGCTGGTATAATATTATTTGCGAAAAATGTTTTCAGTTTCAGTCTTTTCCTCACATAAGGATTTCATGTTTTTTTTTATTTTTTTATAAGACTTGTAACATGGCACAGAAGTCATTTGAATCACTTTAATGAATCTTTATAAGGGCAGTTTTTGTCTTTAATTGGGGAAAAACAGCCAGGATATTTGTCAGAACATAAAGGTGAGAAATTAATAGCATTCTCTTTGTTTAGTCTCTTTTATTTGGTGAACTATCCCTTTAAAGTTGCATGTGGAGTAAATGTTTCGGGCATCTTTAGGTGTTCCATTTGTCCTCTGTGGGCAGGGCATAAGCACATTTGAAGCAGTTACCTGGTTTTTGGCTGAAAGCATCAAACCCCCTGTGTCCCTTTGCTTTTCTCTAATTTTTATTCATCTCCATCACATTCGACCTTGTTCCTCCCCACTCCCCCTCTACATGTCTGTCTTATGTAGCAGTGGGAGACTGATGAGTCCACCTGGACTCCCTGGTGTGTGAGATGTCCCTGTGAGAGTGAAACACACCATCCTCCTAGTCTCGCTAAGTGTGTGTTTGTAATCAGAGGCACAATCCACGCTGCTGCGCTCACAGATGGTCACACTACAGGAACAACATTCTGTTCTGTCTCCAATGGTGAGAAAGAGAAGGAAAAAGGCACATTTGTGGTGTTTTCTTTTTCTTGTAAGAGAAACAACCACACTGTCTAGGATGCCTACAGTGTGGTAAACAAGCCTCATCGTTATTATCATGACAGGTTTAAATTTACAGTATTAAAAGGGGTCTTTTTTGGTGGATATAGGGTTCTCAAGTTCACACAGGTGTTCTAGGAGAATAACCTCAAGTGTCGTTCTTCACAATTAACCCACTTTAAATACCCTGTTAGATTTACAGTACAAAAAATAAATAAAAATAAAAATATGGCAGCTGTGGTTACTGAAAAAAATACAATGATAACTTGTCCAGTATTACTGGAATGCACAAAAACACCAATAAATGTGACACAAAACACCCTAATGTATATTACTGATTAAAGAAAGAAAGTATAAAATATATGTACAACTATATATGTATATATATTACAACCAGTAATTAATACAAGCTATAACCAGATATTATACAATTTATTAATATATTATTATTTATAATAATATATAAATTATATATTTTTTTCTACAAAATTTTCTACAAATACAGTTTTTCCATTGTATGTGATAAGGTAACTTATAGTTAACCAATCAACAGATTTGTACTATAGCATTTTATATAGTTGTACAGACACATTCTTCTAACATTTGGCAACCAGTAATCATCCAAAATACTTTTCTTAGCAAACTTATATCTTTGTGAACCCTTGTTTTGTTTAATGTGTTTATACTATATTTTTTCAAAATAAATTCCATTTAAATTTATTTGATAATGTAAGTACATTATACTTAAAGTGTGGCTTAAGTGTCCAAATGCGTTTTTGTGCCACTCTGTGAACTTAAGGTTTAACTTGTGTCTGTATTTCCACAGTTGGAGGGTCTTGATTGGTTGCAGATCATTACATCAGCAGTGACATTATGAGCTGCCAGTGGTCATTGAGTGACCTCAGAAACATCCAAAATAGGCATAGCTTATGCCACTTTTTTTTGTTGTTGTTTTTCAGTTTAAAAATACTGTCCAATATCCAATACGGCCAATATCAGCTATTTGATTAAACGTGAACATTAATGATCTGATAAGTTTTATATAATGTAATAATGATAGGTAATGTTCCACTTTCGTCACAGATGAATTCCAGTTTTTTATATTAGGGGTCTTTGGGTCTATAAAATTTCCAAACCATGCTTTACTAGCAGTCCATTCCTATTCCACTCCTTTGACCTTATAATCATTTTTTTAAGAATTGGATTTTCTTAATCTAATTATATAGCAGTCATTTGGTTTTTAATAAGCCTTATATCTAAGTGACATTGGCTGGCATTCACTGAGACACGGCTCTGTATCTCTGTCTCTCCTTTCAGCCTCATTCTCTTTGTCAGACACACAGCATTAACCTGCAGTGTATTATAAGTAGGTCAAGCTTGAGGTCAAGTAATGTTGAATTTTGCTATCAAATCATGCAGTGCTGTTCACCTGGATAGAAGCATGACGGCATTTTTTGCCAATGATGAAACTGAATTTTATATTGAATGATTTAAATTAAATATGATTCCTCATTTCTATGCCTGAGAGAACATTATGTCCCGTGCATGCCCTTGTGTGTCATTGAGCCTGTATCAAAAACAGTGAGCTGCCTTCCGTTTATGGCGTGATAGATGTCTGAGCTGTGTCATGTTATTTTATAAATTTATTCAGTACTTACTAGTATCATTATCAGGACTGTGTCCCTAATATTCAGAATTTTGGTCAATCATAATGTTTTTTTTATTGACCAATTCTTACATTTCATCCAAAAATTAGATGAAGTAAATGTGTCAGTCTTATTCAAGTTGGCATTTCCTATTGTATTTTTGCTTTCATTTTCTACATTTCTATTATTTATTTATATTGTTGGTTTAAGGCACCTAGAAGTGCTGGCAGAATAAGATTGGATTATATTAGGTTAGATTAGATTATATTTGAATATTGTTGCATTTAATTAAATCATGCTTTATGTTTAGTTAATTTTCTGTAATGTTTATAATACAATTTTAGTATTATATTTTAAATATATAATTAATAAAATAATAGCCCTCTAGTGTTGCATATAATTAATTGTGCCATATTATTAAATTTGCATTATTTCACAGAATGTTTGTATGTTAGTTTTTTCTTTTTTTCTTTTTGTGCTTAAGGAAATACACCCCAGGTGAATAAGTTAAAAACATTAAATAAATGGTTTTAACCACACTGTACATTTCCAGAACAGAAAACTGAACATTAGACAAAGTCAGGTTCTTGTTTCATTTTGTTCATTTTGGGAAATATCTTCTTATCACCCCATAAATCAGAAAATACTTTCAGTAAATTAATAAAAATAAAATGTATAAAAAAAGTAAAATAAAATAAAAAAATCAGGCAAATGATACAGGCATGGACCCCTCAGTAAAAACCTTTAGTTTAGTGTATGTGCTGCTGCCTTTAAAAATGTCTATTGTAATCTAAATCTACAGGTGCAAATAGATTTTTACAGTGTGGCTAGATTTTTGTCAAGTCCTTTTTATTTTTTTCCCCAGTGTCCCACGTATGATTTGCATAGTCTTTCTTTTGTTGCATGTATGCGATGAATGACTCAGTGAACCGGAATCATAGCCAGTCATTAAGTATAAACACGAGCGCTGTGAGAGCGCGCCTCTGAAAAAACACAACAGTCACTCTCTACTAAGTGCATTCAGAAATACCTCAACAATCTCACACTCCCATGCTTCCTGAACATTTTAAATGTGCTCTATGTTGCCCGGGCAAACTCATTCTGAAGGTCTGGCTTATTAGCTGGAAAGAGCTCACTTTTCATTTTTACTCTTAAATCACCTTCCATATTACTATATGCATAATAAATGAATAAATTCATGTTAATAAGGTTGTAATGTTTGGGAGCAGTTGGTCTTATGAACTGGCTTATGTGTCTGTGTCCCAGCAAACACATACTTTAAGACATGCGCAAATGCTAAAATGCTATCCCAGTGGTATTCAGACTTTTTTTAAGAGCAAACCTATTTTTATTTATTTTTTTCCTTTTTAAATCGATGCGATCATATATGCAACCATTTACATGCATCAAGTAAAGCATATATATATATATATATGGCAGGTGGAGTGAATGTTAATGAGCGTCAACTGCGCCACACATCAATCTCCAGTCCGACGGAGGATCTCCGACTCTGGCATCTTAAGCCTTCACCCACTTCTATTTTGACATATATTTTGTCCAGTCTGTTATTATGATTATCGTTATGTCAATCATTGTGATTTCGAGAGGGAATCCCATATTTATATCGGGATGTCACTCAAGAAGCTTCACGTGAACTGTCATTTATGAAGTAAAAAAAGTTCTGAATGGATTATTTGTTGCCAAGAAAGTGTGTAAAGAGCACTGTATAATCACTGAGAAGTAGTCACTCATTTCAGTTTATCACAATCTCAGAAAATTCCGTAATCACCGCACAATTAATCTCTTATTTACATTGCATCTACATTTTGTTCGTTATAATGAAAGGATTCCAGAGCTTGCAAAACTTGGTAATGAACAAATCTCTGGCGTTTTAAGTGGTGAGTGGATTCTGACTAACTGAAACACCTCTGATTGGCCGTTGCATTCTAGAAATCAGCAGTGATTGGCTACAATCTTCAACGCTGCAAAAACACGTTGTAAATAGAAACCTATGTTGCTCTCCAGAGGTCAAACTACGAATATACATTGGAATCTGCTGTGAGGCGGCTGATGCTTACTTTCTTTTTGTTGTAATATTATGTTTATTTAGTTATTAAAGTTATGCTTGCCGGTGCCTGCTTTTTTTCTTCTCTAAGTCTTGAACTTTGTTACATGCATATACATTTTCCTTAAATCATCCGGGCTGCTCCTTTTTGACGTTTAGCGACCCACCCGAGGGTCATGACCCAGGGTTTGAAAACCACTGTGCAAGGCTATCCTGAAATGTAAAACCATCATAAAGCAGTTATGCATTTTTAGTACACTTAATAGAAAACACTCAATAGTTTATCTCGTACAGTACTTGTGGTAGCTAGGACATAGTTGCCAACTGCAGTCAGGCTCACTGAGTTAATGTAATAGCCACTCATCTCTCGTTCTACTTTCCAAACAGCCTGTGCATCTGGGAGCTGCTCTATATATTATTATTGGGCTCCATGCTTTATTATTGTGAACACCCCAGTGGGCCAATGGCAGGACCAACCGATGTCCTCATGTCTGCCACAAACTGCCCACAGTTTATTTAATTTCCATCACATTCTGGTTTATAATGTATATTCTGTATGATGCATTTATTTTTCTTTGGTGTGGTTGTCTATGTACACATTCACTCATACGTAGATCATGGATGTGGTGTGTGTACTGGACTATTCTGTCAATGCATCTTGTTCCTTATTTCTGGCAATCAGAATAATTGACATTTATATATATATATATATACAGTACAGACCAAAAGTTTGGACACACCTTCTCATTCAAAGAGTTTTCTTTATTTTCATGACTATGAAAATTGTAGATTCACACTGAAGGCATCAAAACTATGAATTAACACATGTGGAATTATATATGGAATTATATCAATAACAAAAAAGTTTGAAACAACTGCAAATATGTCATATTCTAGGTTCTTCAAAGTAGCCACCTTTTGCTTTGATTACTGCTTTGCACTCTCTTGGCATTCTCTTGATGAGCTTCAAGAGGTAGTCACCTGAAATGGTCTTCCAACAGTCTTGAAGGAGTTCCCCGAGAGATGCTTAGCACTTGTTGGCCCTTTTGCCTTCAGTCTGCGGTCCAGCTCACCCCTAAACCATCTCGATTGGGTTCAGGTCCGGTGACTGTGGAGGCCAGGTCATCTGGCGCAGCACCCCATCACTCTCCTTCTTGGTCAAATAGCCCTTGATGCCTTCAGTGTGACTCTACAATTTTCATAGTCATGAAAATAAAGAAAACTCTTTGAATGAGAAGGTGTGTCCAAACTTTTGGTCTGTACTATATATATATATATATATATATATATATATATATATATATATATATATATATATATATATATATATATGTGTGTGTATGTATGTATATGTAAATATGAAACAACATACTTATTCTGGCATGTACTTATTTAAATATATAAAAGAAAAAGTTTTCATACTAAAATGTTTTATTTTAAATGATTAAAAACTTCTTGCTGACAAATTGGTAAAACCTAGTGGTATGAAGTAGGCTATAATGGTTGAAAATTGGTAAAGATTTAAAATGAAAATGAAATAGTTTTTTGGGGCTGCACTGTGATCCTTAAGTCTTTTAACATCTAATCTAATGATTTTTCTAAATGGCTAACAATATGTTTTGGTATATAAATTATTGTTATGCTGAATAATTTTTTTCTGTTAATCATTGTAAAAATGTATGATTATTTAATTATATTTTGTTTCAATAAAAAAAAATAAAATAAACAGGATGCATTCTAGTGTATGGATAGTTTGAATGTTCTGATGCTTGAAACACCCTTTTTTTTCTTTGTCCCATAAATAAAATTGTGTTTTAAATTATGTGATTATAAATATGTTATAATTATATATAACAGTAACACTATAGTGTATATATATATATATATATATATATATATATATATTCACTCCTTAATATATGGTATATACTTTTTTATATACTTACTGAATAAGAATATAGGGCATTTATGACTCACTAGGCATGTAAAAAGCTTTCCACACGAACTCTGCATATGATGTGTGACATTTCAGTGGCAGCGAAACCCTGCCCTGTTTAATTACATTTCATCATCTTTGTAAGCCATGCTGGCAGACCAGCTATCCGTGACTCTGGCTTTCCACAGCTAGCGTTACGTAACACTCTAAAACATCATAGTCAGTGTCATGTTTCTCACAATCACACAATGTTTGTTACACTACACACAAATAAGTTATGACAGCACCATTTGTGTCTCTTAGATGAGTCAAGCTCTGTGATTGCACAAAGCGATTTTCAGCTATTGCAAGAAATTGGATGAAGTAAATGCCCGGGTCTTATTTTGCAGTTGCCTTTTAGTGTTGTATTCAGAGATCTCGGTTCGGTTCATGCAGTTCGACGATGAATGCAGTCAGTCATTGGTGATCAATCCAGAAGGGGGCTTATAAGCGCAGCTGCTTTGTTTACCAAGATAACCATAACCAAGGAAACGATATCGCTGCTGTTCCATAAGCACCACCTACTGTCAGAGAATAAATCTGCATTTTCATTCAGTTCAACTGCTGTTTTTTTCATAGTGTGGGTGTCTTATGTAGCATAATTTCACAAATCTAAAGTCAGCCCTGCTAAAAAAAAAAAAAAAAAAAAAAGCTAAAACCAGCCTAAGCTGGTTGTCCAGCCTGGTCATAGCTGGTCAGCAAGCTGGTCTTAAAGGGGTTTTGGCCACTTCTTTAGCTGGGAGATCAGCTGGCCAACCAGCTAAAACCAGCTTTGCCAGGCTGGGAGACCAGCTAAAATCAGCTACACCCAGCTTAAACCAGCTAAAACCAACCAACCAGATTAGGCTTTTTTCAGCAGCATTCTGTTTTTGCTTTAAATTTTGAAATTATACATTCTCAAATCAAAAACAACTGATCATGTTACGTGTATATGAAAGTGAGGTGACATTCAGCCAAGTATGGTGACCCATACTCAGAATTTGTGCTCTGCATTTAACCCATCCGAAGTGCACACACACAGAGCAGTGGGCAGCCATTTATGCTGCAGCGCCCGGGGAGCAGTTGGGGGTTTGATGCCTTGCTCAAGGGCACCTAAGTCGTGGTATTGAAGGTGGAGAGAGAACTGTACATGCATTCCCCCCACCCACAATTCCTGCCGGCCCGGGACTCGAACTCACAACCTTTCGATTGGGAGTCCGACTCTCTAACCATTAGGCCACGACTTCCCTTGTCGTCGGAAGTCGCACTACTGTCTACTGTCTGTTCAGTTGAATAGTGTACACTGTATCGGACCGTGAGGTATGTACCTAACCATAACAGCTGTGTACCTGTATTCTGTATTTAAAAAAATGTGATGATACCAGCGTTTCCCGCTAACATTTTGAGCACCGTTGAGTGGATTCTTAAACCGCTCTGATTGGCCATTGTGTTCACATGCTCAACAGATATGTCTGTGATTGGCCACAATGATCATCATTTCAAACTCTTCATCAAGCGCTTACACATGTACACATGGGAGAGTTTGAAAGCTGCATCAAAGAATCCACCCAACAGTGCTCGAAATCCTGGTATCATCTCATTTTTTAAATACAGGACACCGGTACACAGCTGAATTTTTTTTTTTTTTTTTTTTTCAGACAGTAGTGCTACATATTTTCTTTTTACATTTCGGTACCCACTAGCAACGCTGTTACTTTTGACAACACTAATATGCAAATATTTTTTTTTATATATAGATATTAAAAATATTTTTATTTTGATATTGTTTTATATTTACATACAAACAACACACTATCTATCTATCTATCTATCTATCTATCTATCTATCTATATATATATATATATATATATATATATATATATATATATGCGTGTGTGTGTTCTGTTCAAAAAAATTATTCAAGTAATCAAATAAAAATACACAAATTACATATGGTCAAGACTTTGACAGGCCAAAACCAGAAGGATACAGTATTTATTATATTTAAAAGCTATTTAGCTCAAGGTACTTGTCAAAAAACTATTATTTTGTTAGTTAATAACTAACTAACAGACCTAATAGCCCAAACGCAGCAAAAATAAAAAATATTGGAATTATGCCTCCTGCGCTTTAAAATAACCCAGTCGGGGCACCACAGTGTAAAATGTACTTGGAGAAAAGAGGTATAGAACGCCTGACATCTCGACAGATGGCACTGCCATGTTGAGGGAAGTGCCCCCAATCCGACCGTGGCTCAGAAAACTAATTATGCGTGTGTCAGAGAGGAGCTGCGCAGCAGTGCTGTGGCATTTAGACATCACTGGCGCATACAATAGCCTCGTTTCTCCTCTCCACTTGAGCACAGATATGATTCTGCAATTAAAACATTACTAATTAAACAGGGCAAAAATATAATTGTTGTTAAGTCTTTTCAATTTGCCAAACCTGTTCCTTGTCTTTCGCGTGATTTCAGTGCTTTTGACGGACCACCCCGTGGGAGGAGGGGTCAGTCATGTTAAAAGCAAAATTAAATCAAGAGGTTAAAAAAAAGATAAACGAAACAGTTAATGAATAATTTAAAAAAGCAACAGGGGACAGAGAGGAAGGGGCAAGGTTATGATGATTACCTGAAATTAATTTGTAATGCATTTATGTGGATTTTAATGTGTGAATGCCAAATTTGGTATCTCGTAAAGGCAGGTGACGGCAGAGTAATTATCCTGTAATTAAATCTTGTGTGGTGGAAGCATGCAGGGAGAAAATGAAAGAGAGTAGCTTACATATACATCAGCCACATCATTCCTTCTATCCAGTTCCCAAATATTATTGTATCCCATATATATATATATATATATATATATATATATATATATACACACACAGTGTTGGGGAGTAACTAGTTACATGTAACGGCGTTACGTTATTTAATTACTAAATTAGTGTAACTGTAATCAGTTACAGTTACTAAGAAAAAATGAGTAATTAAATTACAGTTACTTTTGAAAATTTTGACGATTACAAAGGGGATTACATTTGAATATTTACACATCCTCATACATCTTATTTCTTTCCCAAATTGCACTAAGACATGGCCCATAATCTCCGCGACGCGGAAAACACAGTCTGGTTCGTAGAATCCAGTCAGAAAAACGGAATTCAGCCTAACGCGGACGGAATATGCCACATTTTGGAAGAATAAATCAAAAGTAGGTCAGTACACTTGAATCAAAACGCGATATGGGAGTGTCTGTGAATATTAGACTGGCAGATTTGGCCCGCTATTTTAATATTGTTTTTGTATAATTGCACGCAGAATGTACTAAAGCGATTATTTCCGAATCCGTCATTCGATAATTAAATCTAATTAAATCACAATTTAGTCGCTCTCCGCACATCTGCCGAACGGTTTGGATCAGACTCCAAGTAATCAATACGAGAGAGAGAGAGAGAGAGAGAGAGAAAATAGAGTGGACTGTGGAAGCGCACAGCTGGAGCAGAGAAGCGACACTTCTGTTCAGGGTTTCAAGTGCAGGTCAGTTTTATCTGTAAATATGCTATTGCAGTTTTGTCTTTGTTTACTTAGTCAAGCAGCAGCAGCACATTGCTCACACTCACTCAAAATACTGTAAACGACATCATTAATTTCTATTGTAATGTTACAGTAGTAATTTAGCAGACAAATAATCATATTTTATCATAGGTTTAGGGGGAGCTAATGCAGACAAAAACACAACCCTTAGGAAAATGAATGTAGCCTATGGTAGCCTATGGCACTAACCATAATTTAGTGAAAAAAATATAGAAATGTCCGCAACACTGCTTCTAACTCCCATGTTTAGCAGTGTTGCGGACATTATTAATTTTTCACTTCAGTAGTTTCTTTTGTCCTGCACCTGCCAGAAGGTGGGATGTGCACACAATTACTTATTTAACACTAACCGCGGAGTTTAACCATGAAATTTGTAGTAAAAATAAATAAAAGTGGTAATTAATTTGCCAAAAAAACAAAAATGCACTTACAACATGGTAAAAGTCAAATAAAAATCTTCAGTATTAAAGTCATGAGAGGATGGATGGATAATAGAAGTGAAGGTGCAGTTCAGGAGAGAACTCTAAATTATATTGCATGTCCCCAACCTAAGGATTTAAATCTTTTTCATGTCAGGTCCATACACAAAATAGGGTTGTCCATGTTTCAGAATGTGTTGTGGGTGTATGAGTGTGAGATTTCCCATCCTAATTTTTTTCCAGTCCGTCCCATTTTACTAATTTTGAGAAACTATCATCATACAAAGAGACAGCAGTGTTTCAAAAAGACACCAAGTACAGTACAGTACAGAAAGCCACAGAAAATAGGACACATGCTTATTAGATAACTGTGTTTGAGTTGATGTATATGCTTGTATTTTTTTATTAACATTTTTTCCCCAAACCATTGTTAGATTACAGTGTTTCCTGTATGCAAAGATTTGGTTTCAAAAACAGTATCTATAAACTATTTCTTTAGATTTTAAATCTGCATTGAACTTCAGATCAATCTCAAAGTAAAATGCAGTACTAAAGTCGCATTGTGTGTTGGATGTGTTCAAATGTGATCATCTTAATTCAAGTGATGAAGGATGATGAAATTCTGACAGTCTTGAGCACTACTTTAAGGTTAAACCTGCATGGTGTAAATGTTTGAAAATTATTTACAGTTGCCAAAAAACATTCATTAGAAATTTAGAAAAGTAATCAAAAAGTACTCAAAAGTAATTAGTTACATTACTTTATTAAAGTAATTAAAAAAGTTACACTACTATTACATTTTAAATAGGGTAACTTGTAATCTGTAACCTATTACATTTCCAAAGTAACCTTCCCAACACTTATTTATACATTTATATATATTTGTCAAAAACTGCTACATTTGAAATATTATTGTGCATAGAAAACCATGGACAATTTTAAGATTACATTTTTATGTTCAAAATAAATATTTTGTCAAGTCAGCAATTCAACTAATAAACCAAAAAATATTTATTGAAAATGTATTTCAAAAAAATCACATTCATTATTAAATAAGAAAATAAAGAATATAATTTTGTAAAATAATTAAAATAAAAGAAAGTAAAAATGCACAAAGTTTCCTGTGAGGGTTAGGGTTAGGTGTAGGATTGGTGTACAGTATAAAAACCATTAAGCCTATGTGATGTCCCCATATATATATATATATATATATACATACATACATACTTACATACCCATATATACACACACACACACACATACTTGTCTAAAGTCAGTCATAGTGTAGGTTGTTGTATGTATGCTGTATGATCATATAAAAACCATTACGCCTATGGGATGTCCCCACTTTTCACAAAAACAAACGTGTGTGTGTATATGTGTGTATATACACACATACTTGTCTAACGTCAGTCATAGTGTAGGTTGTTAGTGTCGTGTGTTAGTATTGTGTGCCATACTGTTAAAATAAACAGGTTGGCTTTTGTTCAGGGCTCTATAATCAGGAGCTGCTATGAAGCCTTCACATGAACTGTCTGTGTGATAAACTGGACAAATTCGTGTTTGGTTTTGTTCCACAGTCTGTTTGTGCACAGTTCAAGGCACAAGGCCAGAGGAAACAACAAACACGTCTGCTTTCTACCCTCTCCCTCTCGCCCGCTCTCTCTCATCAGCCCATCTGTCTTACCTTTGTCAGTGTTTGTGAGAGTGTGTGTACCGTGTGGATAGAGGTGACTGCCAGACAGTGGGGCAGCAGGTGTGCAAGCAGAGATCTAATAGACACTCACACACACACACACACACACACTAGACAGAAACACTTCATTGTCTAGAAGTGTTCTGCTTCCCCTACCCCTCACATATGCCAGTGCTTCTGGCTTAAGCCGCTCCAAAATAAAAACAAATTTGAATTGGAATTGGAATTGGAATCAATTGGAATTGAATTTTAACAATAACTTATTAACCATTAAAGACAGACCTATCGTGAGTCATGGCATGAGCTGTGGCTTTTGTTCAAGCCATCAGACCTTATTATTTCAACTTTGTTTTTAAATAATCATGTTTAACAGAGCAATTCCTTGTGGAAGGTGGAAGGCCATCAAAGATGTAGATGAGTTTGTTTCATAACTGGAGTACATTTGGAGAAATGTAGCATTATATCACTTGATCACTAATGGATTCTCCGCAGTTAATGGGTGCCGTCAGAATGACAGTCCAAACAGTTGATAAAAACACTGTAAGAATAATCCACAAGTAATCCGACCAACTCCAGTCCATCAATGAATATCTTGCGAAGTGAAAAGCTGCATGTTTGTAAGAAACAAATCCATCATTAAGAGGTTTTAACATTTAAACCAGTGCTTCTGGCCAAAATATGAGTCCACAATCCATTATAACACTCCTTCCTATGAGTGTATGATGTAGAGTAAGTCTCAAACTACTGTTTGGTTCATGGTTTATAACTCATAAACAAAGGCTTTTCTTAAATCCCTATGTGAAAGATAAATAGAAGAAGTACTTTAAGTGTGAGTTTGGGGCAACTAAAAAACTTTTGGTACTTATAATGCGTTATCAAAGCTTAGTACTTGGTTACCAAGGAGACAACACCATGAGTGAAGAGCTTGAGATGAAATCTGAAACATTTGATTCACAAAAAGTGCTCATAGTTGAAGTAACAGCCGTAGACACATGCTCACCTCCACAGCAAACCTCACAAAAAACCTCCCTATTTAAGCTCAGACCTTTCTTTTAAATTTTCCAATGCATTCTTTGACAATGTGACCTGCATTTTAGTCAGTTACATGAAAAAAAAAAAAAAAAAGAATGAAATTATTTTTTTCAATTATGGGCACTTTTGTTGTTTTAGAAGACACTGATTTTTCACAAAAGTAATTTTATCTGCAGCAAAAAAAAAAAAAAAATCTGATTTGTCATGACAGATAAATAGAAGAAGTGGTGGAATAAATGAACATTTTTCATAGCTAACATTTTATGCATCCTACATGCAATTCATTTGATTAATTTATTTTTAATTTTGCAACTTAAACTAACAATTGATATTTTCCTTTATTTAAATATTTTTCCTCAAGCATGCTCTTCATTGACATGGTTGTCTGCTTTGTAAACAACTCACCAACTTGGATAAAACTTTTACTGAACTATTAAACTAAGGACCAAAAACATGCTTGTTTGAGTGACGTCACAAGAGTTTTGATTATTTTTCTCTTTATTTAGGATTTCTTTTAAACTAAGTTTATGATGGATTTTCATATTTTTTCATATTTTAGCACAAGGATAATAACACTACTTCTAATAAAATGTTGAACATTAGAAGGCATTACAGATGAAGATAAAGAGGGCTTTGGTTCTCACTCTTGTGAAACATTCCTGACCGCAGCTTTCAAACCTCTTTCCAAAAACAGCAAACTGAAACCAAAGACTTTTCAGGTTTGGGCTGTGTTTAGTTGAAAACTTCTGTCAAAGTGGAATATGGACTTAAAATCTTTCAGTTAACAATTAGGTTTAACATGGCTCTGAAACTTGGCTTGAGGTTTTAGGGTCATAGCAGAAAACCATGTGACTCATACTAACACAAGCCTAGCTATTGCTTTCAGCATTGCAGCATTTTTGAAATTGCTGTATTTTTTCTTTCCATCAATCTATTTTGAGTCTCGGCAGCAGGTGCTGTAGAGGTGAAAAATGTTATGGTGCTGTTAATTGCCCTATACAGAAATGTAGAATAAGGACACATAGACTACAGCTGATGTAAGATTAGAGGACATGGCAGCCCAAGATGCCCAAGGCTCCAGACTGCTTGCTCTGCCTCTCCCTGCCCAGCTATGAAGTGGAAATAAGGGCAGAGGAGCTAATGAGGTGTGCTACATAGCAAACATCTGCTTGCCCAATACGTCACAGTAATTTAATGCCGCAGGCATTCATTCATTTGCTCGGCATGCCGAGTCTGATCTTATGGAGTTGTGAGATTCTGTAGTAATGGTTTGCCTTTAAAGGTGAAGTGTGTTGTTTTATTCAGTTATAAAATACTTTCTATCCATGCTTAATTGGCTCAACCAACAACAGTAAGGTTTCGGAAGTAAAAATCTATTGATTTTCTCTATTGGGGAATTGATTTTTAACAATAACTTATTAACCATTAAAGACAGACCTATCGTGAGTCATGGCATGAGCTGTGGCTTTTGTTCAAGCCATCAGACCTTATTATTTCAACTTTGTTTTTAAATAATCATGTTTAACAGAGCAATTCCTTGTGGAAGGTGGAAGGCCATCAAAGATGTAGATGAGTTTGTTTCATAACTGGAGTACATTTGGAGAAATGTAGCATTATATCACTTGATCACTAATGGATTCTCCGCAGTTAATGGGTGCCGTCAGAATGACAGTCCAAACAGTTGATAAAAACACTGTAAGAATAATCCACAAGTAATCCGACCAACTCCAGTCCATCAATGAATATCTTGCGAAGTGAAAAGCTGCATGTTTGTAAGAAACAAATCCATCATTAAGAGGTTTTAACATTTAAACCAGTGCTTCTGGCCAAAATATGAGTCCACAATCCATTATAACACTCCTTCCTATGAGTGTATGATGTAGAGTAAGTCTCAAACTACTGTTTGGTTCATGGTTTATAACTCATAAACAAAGGCTTTTCTTAAATCCCTATGTGAAAGATAAATAGAAGAAGTACTTTAAGTGTGAGTTTGGGGCAACTAAAAAACTTTTGGTACTTATAATGCGTTATCAAAGCTTAGTACTTGGTTACCAAGGAGACAACACCATGAGTGAAGAGCTTGAGATGAAATCTGAAACATTTGATTCACAAAAAGTGCTCATAGTTGAAGTAACAGCCATAGACACATGCTCACCTCCACAGCAATACACTCATCATGTTTGAAGAAGAAGCTGAATTTACAAAAAAGCTATATACTAGATATAAAGCACTAGTGCAACAGAATGATGAAAAGTGAATGGATCCGGCTTATTTGGAGCAAGAGATGGAAATAGATTGGGTGACAGAAACGGCAAGAGAAGTAGAGAACGAGGGAGGGAGAGGAGTAAATTACTGTTTGACTGGTGGAGAGAGCCTGACTCCTACAGAAGCTGAATTTTATATAGACTCTGTCTACAGGAGGTAATTAACGTATCACAGGAGAGCTATACCGTCCTTTCTCTAACACACAGACTAAGGGGGTCTGGAAAGGCCTGGAGAATGGAGGTTAGCAGCCCCAATATGTCATGTGCTTAATAAAGAGATCCCTGAGGCCTCATGCTCTAGACACCAACCAAGACGGCCAAGACGCCTCCATATTTATCACCTTACACTGCTTGGCATGTACAGTAGCACACATAAATATTGCTAGTAGGCTATAGTTTACTCAACAGTAATTAACATGAATTGCTATTTGGTATTCAGAAGAAGTCAGTGTCTGGGGGAGGGACATTCTTATTCTAGAAAGCATTTAATTGGACAAAAAAAGGACATGCCACTGAGTAGTTTCAATCTGGGACTGTTAACTCTGGGAGCGTAAATGAAAAAGCTGTCATTATTTACTTTTCCTCAAGTTGTTTCAAACCTGTACGAGTTTCTTTTGTTGAATATAAAAACATGTTTTTAAGAATATGAATAACCCAAGCAGCTGACTGTAGCCATTTACTTCCATAGTATTTTTTTCTTTTGCGTTCAACAGATGAAAGAAACTCATACATTTTTGGAACAACTTGAGGGTGAGTAAATGATGAGAGTTTTCATTTTGGGTGAACTATCCCTTTCACTTAAATAAAAGTGCTATCTCTTCCGATTTTCAACTCCATGATACAACATGGCCCTCTGTTTAAAATTCTGACAATCAAGTCAGATGCAATATTTTGGGTACAGTTTCCCAGAGACGCCACATGTCTGATTCTTTGTGTGTTGATTACAGTGTCATGTACAGAGGAAATGAACCCTTATTTGTTGCTGAGGAGTTACAGAGCTTCTCTGTGGTGCTGCTGATTTGTGTTGCAAAATGTGAATGTAAAGTGACAGTACTCAAGAGAATCCTGCCATGCACTTGTAATAAAAAAGCATTAAATGTACTTAAAAAAAACATATTCAGTTATGACTAATTCAAAATTCTGCAGAAGTTTCAGGGAGGATGTTATTCAGTGTAACTGTTAGTGATTAGCAATGTCTGATGTTACCTTAAAAAAAGGTTAGTGTTTTAAACAACGATTTGACACCTGGGGGTCGGTTCTTATAATTTAGAAACCATCCAAACACCATAGAAACCATAAAGCAATGTGCTAAAAACACTCAAACACCTTAGCAACCACGTTGTGACTTTATATCTCCCATTTTAGACTTCATATTCTCAGAAGTTTCATATGGTCTTCAAGGCTGCATTTATTTGATCAAAAATACAATAAAAACAGTATTATTGTAAAATACTTTTACTACTAATATATATATATATATATATATATATAAAAAATTTTTTTTTTTTTTTTTTTTTTTTTTTACTAATACCATTTTTAAATAACTGTTTTCAGTTTTGATATATTTTAAAGTTTTAATATTTTATATTATTTAATTTCATTTATTCCTGTAATGGGAAATTTTCAGCATCATTACTCTAGTCATTTGTGTCACATGATCCTTTAGAAATCATTACAATATGCTGATTTGGTGCTCAAAAACATTTTAATAAAAAAAATATATATATCTCTATCAAGGCTGAAAACAGTTGTTCTCTTTTATATTTTTTGGAAATCATAGTTGTTGTTTTTTCAGTTTTATTTAATGAATAGAAATTTCAAAAGAGCAGTATTATGTAACATTTTAAATGACTTATCAATTTAATGCACCCTTGCTCAATAGAATGATTAATTTCTTCTACTGACCCTAAACTTTTGAACAGCAGTGTATTTCACAGTTGTTCCCTTATATATTCCAATTACTAGTTTATTTGTCATTATTCTAACTTTCTCACATTTCTTTAAATTTCATAAGTAATTTTTATTTTTTAGCTTACAAATTATTATTATTTTTTTATATATTTTTTTAAAAATATATCCTTAACCAAGCTTTACTCATCCGAAAGGAACATCTGTGTGTGAACACTCTGTCCATTACTTCAGCACAAATGTAATTAATTTACTACCTAAAAGTGTGTGTGTGTGTGTGTGTTTCTGTTACAGCTCAAGCAGAGGTAATAGGTTCACATCCACACACTTGACAGACTGTGTGTTATACTTCATGAGTGTTTCTTCTGCTATAGGCCCAAACATCATATTCTCACAATCCCAAATATACTAAGCTGCTAATGAGCTCAGTTACACAATGCATGTTTGTGTGTGATTACCCTGGTGTGAGTGGGAAGATGTGAGATTGCTTCTTCCTGTCTGTCTTAAATAAGCTAAATTTTCCCTCTCATCCCCCCCAGCGATAACACTGGCCTCATTAAATAATTAACAAACACTGTTGACACTCACACGAGCTCTAGAGCCACCGAGCTCATATCAACCACACTGTCCAATGAGACTCATATGTACTGTGCATTGTCCTACATGTGGAAGATCAGGTCATGCCTTTTGGCCAAATCCATCGGAAAGTTAGTCTGGTGTTATGTGTCTGCTGTTAATCTGTGTTTATCTCCTTCCCCTTCTAGGTAACTGAGTACTTATCACTTATTTCGTGTATGTGTGTGATTGCGAAATGCAGGTCTGTTTTCCTGGTATGTGAGTGCTTGGCGGTGGGGTCAGGCAGTTCAGAGTGAATGGAGAATTATGGGATTGTGGAGAGCAGTCACAGATATCTGACTCTGCATTTTCTGTGGCTGCTGATAACAGCTTAAAGGCTTATACTGTCATAAGAAGGCCTTGAGGTTGGTTAATCATGCTTTGATTTGGACTTTGATATTTGCTGAAGATATTGATATTTGTTTTGCATGTGTATGTATGTGTGTTAGAGACATTTAAGGCCCCTCTGATTAGCATATAAGGGTCCCATAGGGTCAATTGCTGATTTATTTTAGCACTGTTCTGCATAGTGAAGTCACATGCTTCAGAGGAATGTATAAAATGCCCCTGATGCACATGCATGCATAATGGAAGATTATTCTCAGGTCTAATTACCTACATATTTCAGACGCACTGGCTTAAAAATAGCACCAATGTCTTTCTGTGTGTATTCAGCTCAGCATTGAGCACTCTCTCTCTCTCTCACACACACACACACACTTTTGATTCTTTTACTGTCACCTCCCACTTTCTCATAACACTTGTGACTTGGCATTGATTGAATATCTTGGAAAAAAAAAATTGAAAATGTGGGTCAATCTATAAAATGATGCTTTTTTCATTTTGAAGTTATCTTTAGGTAGATTTCTGTAAGATTTCAAATATCTTATCAGACAGAGGTGCTTTGCACCAGAGACTAGTGAGCATTTTAGTGTTACAGTATAATTGTCAGAAAGGATTTTTGTTGTTTACTGTAAAAATTCATTGTAGACGTGTTGACTATTAATAACTTACTAAAATAAGTGATTAAAAAAGGAGATGCCAGCTTGTCTTTGGAGAGATAATCTGCAAATGTCGGTTTTTATTTTTTATTTATTTATTTATTTATTTATTTAATGAATCAGATATGAAATTAACAAGGAAAAAATTAAAATATAGTAACAGGGTTGACACACAGTTTTAAGAACACATACACGATAAAAGTTTTAGGCCTATATATATTATCTAAATATAAAAACGTGTCTCTTTTATCCCAGTAAAGGAATATATTAACGTGAATCACTGAAGCATATTAAAGGTACACAGAAGTCACAGCATCTTTCACTTTAAAGGGTTTCAGTATTATTGGAGTGTCTCTCTCTCCTCGGCTCTACAGCCCTTTTAGTGTTCCAGACAGATAACATGCCTTAGGACAACTTTACTACAAGTTCTATGAAGAGCCATCAAGGCTACTTAGTTCACATTATTGTACTCCACAGTAACAGATGTGACTCACAGTTTAATACTTTATGTTTGATTTTCAGTTGGAACTTGCTGTAATAGCCTATTTTTGCTAAATAGGGCTTCTTTGCTTTTAATGGACTGGAGAATAGAGGGAAAGCTAGGCAAAAAAAAAAAAAAAAAAATTTAAAAGCATAAGCATAAGACCATGTGATAGTAGGTGGAAAATAGTGTTATTTATTATAACAAACAGGCCATGCTACAAAGAAAATAATCTTTATTTTTAAGAGGATTGGGAAAAATCTAACAAGAATAAATTGATATTTAACTCTAAAATAAAAAAAGAAGAATATTATATTATATTATATTATATATTGGGTGAAATATGAGCTGCATATATATATATAAATGTGAAATAATGCTCCTTATTTTGAGGAGCCTTTTTTGTTTCTTTTTCCTCAAATTTGTATTACTGCAACATAATTCATAATTCAACATAATAAACTTGGAATAAACTTTTCGTTACGAACTCATTTCACACAAGCACATAAATAATTAATAATTAATTCTCATTACCGCAATGCGACACAATGTCATTCTCATGTCTCATTACTATATGTATATAATCAGCATTAGAATGATTTCTGAAGGATCATGTGACTGAAGACTGGAGTAATGATGCTGAAAGTTCAGCTTTGCATCACAGGAATAAATAACATTTTAAAATATATTCAGATAGAAATGACTCATTTCAGATTGCAGTAATATTTCTGTTTTTACTGCCTTCTTGATCAAATAAATTCAGCCTTGCTGAACATAAGAGACTTCATTAAAAACAGGAAATCCCATGAAAATGACAAGAGAATAACAAATAAAAGAAACCTAAACCCAAAACCCAACATTACACAGGTGCAGCAGGATTCATTTCTCAGAACAGTTCTAAGACATTTATAGCATGCCTTTATTTAGCATTGTGTTTGCATGGTAAGGTAGTGAAATGAGCCGCACATATCAGCCTCCTCAGACGAGCTAATAGCTCAGTGTGGGTTTACCACTTCCCTCGTCAACATCTACAGCTCTGTAATGAAATAAAAATAGTTTTCCAGGCATTTCGAGCAATATTTATTCACTCAGTGATTTTCACCTGGTCCTCACATGTACCCGGCAAACCATATACACCATTATGACTTTTTCAGTATGATCTATTGGTACAGCAGCTTGCCATGTCTCTGATTTTGTGTGTGTGTGTGAGCCGATCTCTGTGCCTCAACATCTGTCCCTGTATATTGCTGATAAGAAGCATCCTCCTCAGCCAAGTGAGGGAGAAACCATGGCAACGGTCCAGCCTGGTGTTGACATCATGGTGCATTAAATATAACGTTTTGCCACACAACTAGTCATTCAGCCATTTTAGTCAGTCTGCTTTTCTATAAATACACACTTTTCTCCTCCCAACTGTAGCTCAGGCTGTTCAGACTGGATGGGGAGAGGAAAAGAATAGTGTGTGCGAATGTGTGTTTGTGGGTGTGGGGGGGTGGGGGGTGGGGGGTGTAATATGAGCCAGCCATTACAAGGACACTCATGTTTCACACAAGCACATTTATGTTTCTATTTCAAACACTTGTTATAAAACAGACTGCAGTGCTGCGGTTTAAACGCTTGCATATTACCGAGGCCAGATGTTAGGGCTGTGCAAAAAATCGAATGCGATTTTCATGCGCATCTCGCCAGTAAAGGCACTCCTGTGATTAGAAGTATATCTCCAGCATGTGCGTTCAGATCAGGGTTGCCAGGTTTTCACAATAAATCCTGCCCAGTTGCTTCTCAAAACTAGTCCAAAACTAGCCCAATCGCGTTTCCAGGAGGTTTCCCGATAAAAAAAATTGCATCCCAGGGTGGGGTTACAATATACGTTTTTTGGCAGGGTTGCCTTGGTGAAATTCGCAAAAACAACCACAGACTTGGCAACACTGGTTCAGGTGAAGCGGCATTTACTACACAGAGCCATAGTAGACAAGCTACACAAAATCGCTTTCAAAATCGACAAAGAATCGCCTTCGATTTTTAAATCGATTTTGTTTGTATTTTCTGTGAACTACGGCTCTGTGTAGTAAATGCCAACCAGTGTTGTGAAGTCTGCGGTTGTTTTCATGTCAGCGGGTCGAAGCAACCCTAATACAAATAACGTGATGTTTAGCCCCTAAAATGCGAATTTTACCAATTTAATTTAATCGCCCGGAACGAAACGCGATTGGGCTAGTTTTGAAAAGTAATTGGGCAGGTTTTGTTATAGGCTTGGGCGTCGTGACGTCATTTCTTGGCGTGGCCGCCACGCTGATGGCCTTCTTTACTGCCACTCGGACTACTGCGCAGTGTTTAGACATACTTCCTCTCATCCGTGTGTCTTAATTTGATTAATTAAAAATCTATTTCAACCATGGTAAACCGTTGCTGTATTGTGGAGTGTCGCCATGGGGAAAATAAAATGAGAATGAGAATAACTTTACAACGCTTTCCTGCTTGGAGGCGCAACCACGGAGACCATAACTTCTGAATATTAATTTATATAGCTTAAGTCAACATTGAAAATAAGGGAAATTTCTCGGGTTACTCATCCAAAATACGGGAAATTTCAACATTCATCTTTTTGTTGCTATCCCTTTGCTGACAGAAAAAATTTGTACTAGAAAACTGCTGCATTAACTAAAGTTAAGCGATTTGTGAAACTAGCTCTAACGTGACTTTAGTTACAGATTGGCATGAAATCGTGCGCTCACAACAACCACGCTATCTTAAAAAGCCCAACATCACGCTAAGGTTGCTTTCAAGTAAGCAAAACGATGCTTTGAAAACATCTGTTTGCTGGAATGGCAAGGAGTAGCAACAGGACAACAGCACAGAGACTTGACAGGTCTGATGGAGGGGCTAACGGAATATTTTACAGGAAAATACTAAAACGGGAAGACAGCGGGAAAAGAGCTCAAATACGTGAGAACCCCGGAAAAAATGGGAGGGTTGACAGCTACTAGCTACACTTTTGAAACACATTGTTAAAAGTCCATGTGTGAATGGTTGTTAGCACTAATGGTTACTAAACTAGCAGCTAGGTAGAGGGCTGCTTACCGGATTACTGTATACTGTTTTGCCTCTGTTCCGGTTCTATGATTTGCAGCTCCTGAACCCATCCATTTGTGAACTGTACATGAGACTTCAGTGACTTGTAGCTTCTGAACTATTCTGAAGTTTAGGCGCTCACAAAGCAAACAAGGTAGCCGAAGATATCTGTAATGCAAAAGTGCGGCAGCAAGTCGTCGGTACTCCACTGTTTGTTGGGAATTTCATATGGATCCAAACCGTTAATAGTGCAGATTTTGTCCACATACCGATCCCTGGCATCCCTATTTAGCGTATCCCTATAAATCCCACAACCTTTTTTCTTTCTTCCAACTCTGCTCTTCTCATTCAACTTGCTGTATGTTTACATTCACGAGGCCAGCAACATGGCCGCCACGTCCCAGAATGCAACTCGGCGCCCAAGCCCTATTATGATCTGAACGCACGTGCTGGAGATATACTACTAATCACAGGAGCGCCTTTACTGACGAGATGCGCATGAAAATCGCATTAGAATTTTTGCACAGCCCTACCAGATGTGTATAATGTTCATAATATTATGTACTATTAGTCTCATTGTCCTCAATATACATGTGACAAAAGAATGAGGGGTGTTTGAGACAGAAGGAGAAAGTGATAGAAAGAGAGCGAAAACAAGAAAGACAGGCATATCAGATCAAAATAATGGTCTGTTCTTACAGCGCTTTGTTTTAATGGGGTTCAGCTGGGGATGTTTTGAAGTGGTTACGTTCAAACAGCAGCAGAATACGGCTGTCAGTCCTGTTTTAGAATTCTAAATATGTTGCGTTCACACGCAGATCAGATTTAAACTAGAGTGACAACCGCATTCTGTGACATCACAACCAAAATGGAAAATGATCATTGTGATTACACCACCATCTATAGAAGTGGGTTTGTTTAGTTTAATGTTTACTTTAGTTACTATGGTTACAGCAGTTGGTTAATAGTTGTATGAGGTCATAATTGACTGGTACAGTTTATAAGCAATTCAAATTCAGTTCAGTTCATTAAATTCTGCTCAAATTCAAATAGTATTTCTGTTTGATGCTTCCAATCAAATTGAATTTTGATTGCAATTCAGTGTGTTTCTCAAGTGCTTTTCACATTCACAGTGCATATCATTCCAAAGCAACCATAAATGATGTAAAAAATATAAAGTACATAAATATAATTTCCCTTGCATTGTAGAATTAAAAACTTGTAATGTTGAATTTATGGTTCAATGGTTATGATGTAAATGTAACCGTATCTTCCATTATGGCTACACCTTGCCAAGTAATTGTGCTCACATAACTCCTCGGTTACTTCACTACAGTGTTTTCAAACAGATTCTGACAGATAAAACATGGCTGGAAAATTGTATGCATTTGTAATCAGTGTTTTTTTTATTGAGCTGCTATCTGAGGTATTAGTTGCCTTGGAACAGATATGCATGATGTATTTTCCACTGAATACTACTGCAGTCATCTTTTCTTTTCTTGTTTTTGTTGTTAAATTCAATCTTAACATGTCAAATATAAAAGCAGTATTTACTTGTCCTTATAGTTGTCTCATTTGAAACACATTTTTTTTTATCTTCTCCTGCCCCCTTCCACTCTACGTCTGTTGAATTGATTCAAAATCTGAACAAATTAGCAAAATCTTTAGGAAAGATAAGATAAAGCGCTCACTGAGCTCCCATTTATACACTAGGAGGGAAAAAAAAGCTTTTTCTTGATCAGTATTTGAATCTTGTTTTTTCAGTAATATCCTTAAAACAAGATAAATGTACTATTAAGTCTTTAAGTTTATTTTTTGGATTATTTTGGCACATTCTTTATATTTATGTAATATTTAAATGTTTTTTCTTTTTCGTTTTTGTTTTTTTAACAATACTTTTTCAATTTTTATTTAATGTTTAAATGTGTTCTTCCATTTACATTTATTTACTATTAAATAATAATTTATATATATATATATATATATATATATTATTATTATTATTATTATTATTTTTTTTTTTTTTTACTGCAGTATCCTTTGTGACAGTTAACCTTAACTATTACTTTATTTGACAACGCATGACATCTTTGTTAAACTGAAACTTTTCTTGAAAAAAAAAAAAAAAATTCATCTGATAAAAAAAAAATGTTTTCTTCTTCTTTTCTTTATCATGGTCTCATTGACTCATGTAGCAGAAATTATTAAGATCTAAAATGAAGATCTAGTACGCTGATTAAAAAAAAAAAATTTTTTTTGTTGTGCAATTCTTTGTTACAGTCAATTGATTGTAGGTTGCAGCCATGTGGAACTTTGTATCTAACATTGTTTATCATCTGATCTCTCTATGCTGTGACTAATGATTACCATTGATCATTGAGTCTCCTGAGATGGCCTTAAAGCATAATAGAGGTGAGCTGGCAACAAGGCAAGTGACACTGTGTGAATTTGTGTGTGTGTGTGATCCGTGACTAACACACAGGTGTGTGTGCATCTATTCAGACACTGCACTGCAGTGGAAAGCACGCTCTTATTTGCAAGACAAAAAAGATAGTCCACAGTGTTGTTGCACACACACACACACACACACACACACACACACATAATAAACGCAGGATGAGTCATACTGGCATTCTACATTTTACTTCCCATTTATTTTGCCATTATTTAAGCTGGAGATTTAGAAACCATATACAAGCAGTGTCTCTCAGCGGTATGTCAAGAAGTTAGACTTGTCAAAATGATAAAAGAGCCCAAATACAGAATGGCGTCCAGGGCCAGAGGTCGCTGTGAGTATATTGTGAGTGTGTGTGGCATGCTGTGTGACATGGAGCAGGGGGGAATAAAGCTTGCTTTATTTAGCTCCCACTGACTTTCTGCCAAATCTACACCAGCATGGAGATGAACGCGTACTAATACACACACACACACACACACACCATTGAATGGTACAAAAAACATAATTGTCGATGATTCCCTTGAAATTGTAATTGCGATTATTAATTACGATTTTCACAATTTACATTGAATGAGGTTTATACAGTACCCTTGTTTGATACAACTGCATGCCGTATTTTTATATGAAAATAAACAAGCTGAAAACACACTAACTGAAAAACCTTTAGTGCTTTTCTATAGTATTAAGCCTCAAATGTCATTTGATGTCATAAACATCAGATTGGTTTCTTCTTTGAATTATAAAAAAGTACAAATATTAATGGTATTATAATGTTATACTAGAACTAAAATTAAAATAATGGAAAAACCATTAAGATAACATGTAAAAAAAAGAAAGAAAAAAACATATCTTAAGAGTGTGATGAATAACATAAGTGGACTTTGAACGATTAATTGCCACTTTGAACGATTACTAATGGCATCCATAATTGTAATCGCAATTAAATATTCGATTCATTGTGCGGCCCTAGTACAAAACATTAACAAAAACATGTGAAACCA
This sequence comes from Carassius carassius, assembly GCF_963082965.1. NCBI lineage: Eukaryota > Metazoa > Chordata > Actinopteri > Cypriniformes > Cyprinidae > Carassius > Carassius carassius. The sequence goes on along the minus strand of NC_081776.1, from coordinate 10,451,384 downwards.
AAATAAAATAAATACATTTGATTTTTTTTCTGTTAGTTTGACATGTTTAAAACAAATGTAAAGATATTACAAACAAACAAACAAATGTAAACTAATGAATAAATATAATTTTTTTTAACATGCTTTGTGGACACTTTTATTTGTCATTGATTCATTAAATAGAAACTGATGGAGGGCCTCTTCTCTTTTGTCTTACACAGCATTAACACCTGATTTCACTGCCTGAGCCATGCAACCTCCAGTGGCCCACAGTGCTCTAGTGATGCAGCTCAAAAGGTCAGGCTAGTGCACTTTTATGTCTTCAGCCATTTCATATCTCCACTTCTAGATCCCTTTTCCCTCCTGTTGAACTAGTAAATGTGTGAAAGTAAGCTTTCCCTCTTTCAAAAAAAGGCTCCATTTATAACCACCGCTCCAATCACTGTGGGGTTTCACAGACTGGCAGAACTGTTAATAAAAGCCTGTCAGACTGAACCTTTCAGCCCTTAGAGACACTAAGGCTGGACTCTGATAAGAAGAAAGAGAAAAATTCCCTTTTATAGACACAGAAAGGAAAGTGGCTTATCGCGGCCAGTTTCAAGGAACCCTAGGATATAAAGAGCAAAGAATATACTTGTGATCTGCTTATGATTGTGAGCCCTTCAGATTTTGGAGATTTTATTTCCAAGAATTCTGAACTGGAATGTCCGTGCATGTAGGGAATTCCCAGGGCTCTTGAAAAGTGACCCTTCGCATTACTGGTATTGAAAGGGATCTCCTAGAAGGTGAAAGCCTTACACAACTCTGAAATGTGACTCAGGTCTGATTTATGAGCAGGACGACTTCTTTAAATATCTTCAAGGACTATGACAGAGGTCTTGGAAAGGGGTTTGGATCAAGGCTTGACATTTCCACTAGGGTATCCCCAGTTCCACTCCTACCTCTCTTTTGGGCTTGTCTTAGATCACATGACCTAGCTCAGAATGTCAAGGCTGTGTGCACGTGTGAGTTTGTGTTTATTATGTTGTTATGTTGTTACGTGCCAAGAATCTGGTTTGTCAGGGTCGTCTCCATATAAGGTAATTGCTTAGATCAGCACAAGCGAATTCCTCTCGTCATTTAGTGACAAGAATTTTGCTGTTCATTTGTTATTTCGTCCACGACAGTTGTTGTTAATTAGCTCACACTCTGTAAAGGTCAGATCTCTGTTCTGACACATGCCAAACTCTTTATGAGCCTGAAAGCTTGTTCCATAATGAGTGTGGCTGGGATCCGGTGGCCCAGTGTTTGTATTTGAGAAGCTTCTGTACTAAAGAGTTTGGAGGGAAATCTCCCTAAAAGCCACTGGGTATTCCCCCTATGTTTCCACAGCTGTCTGCCGCACCACCTGGGGTTCTGCATCAGAACTGTTCAACTCCCAATAGACGACTGTCTGTAGGTTTCTTTCCCTTTCAGTCCACTTGGACAACTTGACACCAGGCGTTCTTTTTTTTTGCTGTATGTACACGTTGCTTTAGCAATCGAACACTTGATGTGTCATGATATATAGTACCATATAGATATCAAATAAGCTTTAAGGGGTTCTTATATAAGAGCTTTTCGCACCACAGGAACCTTTTCATTGTCCCAGAACTAATTGTGGAACGACCCACTTTTGGGCATTTTCGTACTGCAGGAACTAGGTGTGATTTTAGTACTGGGCTGCTTTTTTCGAGAACCAAATTATCCCCTACTCCAGAGGAGGGTCTAACCAGCACAACTGGCACTAACTTTGATGTAAGTAGACATTGATTGGCCAGACGCGTTCGAAAATGGCCTCACCCACCATGATTTAAAACGCCGTGTAACATACTGTAAACATTGTCTACTTATTTCGAAGTATGATGAACTGCACTAAATGTACAGATGTTGAAATCCAGGCACTTGTAGCAAATGTAGTACTGCCAGTTGTCTTTGGAGATTCTTAACCCTCCTTTGTGTTCTTTCAATCACTTTACGTATACGTTGACATTCCATGTCCATTATTGTGAAACCCGCAAGGCGCAACAAAAACATAGCTCTGATCTTTTTTGTTGATTGTTGTTGAACGGTGCGCACAAATGGCATTGCTGTCGGCCGGCTTTCGTCACATCCTAGTACACATGGTCAGTGCGAATGCAACCCTTTAAATGGTACTGGGAAATAGTTCACGCAAAATCGTACTGTACATTTAGTTCTGGAACTAAAGCGGTGCGAAAAGCCCTATAGTGTAGTTTAGAAGTCATGTTTACATGTCAGATACATGTCCAGTGGACCCTAAAATGTATGTATTGTATGCATTAGATCAGGTGTTCACAAGTGTGCCCATCTGTCTATAGATAGATAGATAGATAGATACGTGTGTGTGTGTGTGTGTGTGTGTGTGTGTGTGTGTGTGTGTGTATGTATGTATGTATGTATGTATGTATGTATAAATACACACATACACAAAGTTGCATTTGTGGTTTGTGGGGACTTTCCATAGGCCTAATGGTTTTTATACTGTACAAACTGTATTTTCTATAGCCCTACACCTAAACCCACCCCTTTTCAATTTCATAAAACACTGTTTTGTATGTATTGTATTTTTTTTTTTTTTAGCCTTTTGTTGTACGGGGACACTGGAAGTGTCCTCATAAACCATGTTTACATTGTAGTTTCCATGTCATCATACACATTTGTGTCCTCCTAAACCATAAATGCACACACACACACACACACACACACACACACACACACACACACACACACACACACACACACACACACACACACACACACACACACACACACACTCATTAACTTTACTTTAAACAGCTTTAACCTTGTGACTTATGTGACACAAACATCAATCAGTGATCCACCCTTTGAGTATTATGGAAAATTGTAGATTCCGTTACCTGTTTGTGTATGTGGGTGTCTTTTGTGACTTTGGACCTGGAATGTGTTGTCTATCTAATACATTTTATTGTGATATAACATGGTTTTCATTTCTTCTATCTGTATGTATAAATCTCTGTGCAAGTAACCCCACCTAATAATGTTTAAAGGCAGACCAATGTTGAAGATGTTAAAGTTCAGCAAACAAATGCTAATTCTGTCATTTATTCACTCTCATAAACAAACCGGTGTGATTTACTGTATTCCGTAAACCACTAAATAGTTTTGCATAGAATGAATGTGAATGATGATCAGGGGCTATGAAGCTCAAGCTACAGATAAATAATTCTTCTAAATACATTTTCAAGCTGTTGCATATCTTTAAAATATTTGGAGCGTAAGTGCACATAGTTGTCACTTTTATTATGCTTTTAAAAATAATTTTTGGAGCTTTTCAGCCCTTTTACAATCACCATTCAATTTAATTGTATGTAAAATGGCAGCATGAATATTCTGCTAAACATCTGGAACTTTCTGTTCCATGGAAGAAAGAAATGTCATACAGGTTTGGAACAATATGATTCATTTCTAAGAGATTTTTCCCTGTGACTTCTGTCTATTTGTGCTTTGGGGTTCTCAGTGTAGTATTAAGAAAAGGAACCGAAAGTTCACAAAGTGGAAGGAAAAACAGAGATATAATATGGTTACATCAACAAATTTGTTTACACTCCAGTCACTCTTCCCATTAATAACTTCAGTCAACACACATGCACACACACACACACACGCCGGCACTATGTTTACTAATGTAAGCGTACACACACAGAAGGTGCTGGCTGTCTGGAACGACTCCGTATCTGCGGCAGGAGCACATAATATTTATGGGAGTCATCATGAGGGCCAAACATCCATTAGAGCTGAAAGAGCCACTGCGAAAGCAGGCGAGGGCTCATCAAATCGAGATCAACTGAGGATTTAGCCTGGATAATAAACAGGTTTTATTCGGGGAAATGAGATGCTGAAATTGAAGCTCATCTGAGGAGTTTTCTTTAGAGGTTATTTAGTTATTTTGCTTTATGGGTGTGTACTGTATGTGTTGATTCAACAGTCTGCATTGACATGCAAACACGTGCGCAAGCACTTTACACTCTGGCTAAATCTCTCCTAACCAAAGACTCATGCCTCATGGGAGAAAAAGAGGAAGCCAGCACAATCAGCCTCTGATGAGTGGTGGGCTTTTGGAGGGAGTTTACAGTAAAACCAGTAAGCTACCAGTCTGCCCACCTGCCCCTATGCCCCCTTGGAAAAGAAAGCAAAGAATAGCCAGTAAATAATAGCTGTTTGAAGCAGGGGAAGAGTCGGGCTCAAGTCATTATTTGGACAACTGTGACTAAGGGTTATTCTGCTGATCTGAGTGCATGTGGATTGTACCATCTGGTGAAGATAAAAGGGGTGTGGTGATACAGTCTGCTCTAGACATACAGTCATTTCCTCTCTTATTCATGTTCTTTCTCTGTTTTCCTGCTTTTATCAGTCATACATCAATACGGCTGAAAATCCCCCTTGTGCATCACATTATGATTTAATCATTAAAAAAGCCTTTGGGAATATTTAAATTTGAAAAAGGTTGAAAAAGGTTTGAATGGTTTGGAAAAAGGTTTGCTTACATTAAGTATTGAATAATATATTTATCATTCATTGCCTTTAATCTACAGTTTTACTGTTATATATAATATTAAATGTAAGCATCATAAAATGGTTCAGGGCAGCACAATACCAAAACCAAAACATTTATTGCCCAGTATCCGTGACCAGCCACAAAGACATAAACCAACGTGTTTTTGGAGTTGGTTTATTCTGGTAAAAATACAGATTTTAGGAATTGGTTCATATTTAATTCATGAGCCCCATAGGATGTTGTATTGAATGACAGGAAGATAAATTTACTGAATTGCTATATATACATACTCTATTTTTGTAAATAAGGCATAACAAGACTAGATTTCTTCTTCATATTGTTTTCAGATACATAAAACAGCATCAAAATTTAGAGTAAAGTATTTAATAAAATGAAATGTATTAAATATAATTAAATATTTTACTTATACAATCCGATGTTTCTAGAAATACCCTGAAAGTTGTTACATATATGATAGCATGTTTATGAGTAATTCATACTTGAAAAATTAAATGTATTGTTAAAAAGTACACTTAGAACAGTTTTATTCTAATTACATTCATATTAAACATTTAGACTTTAAATGACATCTAATTGGCAGACGGCCCTGTGCATATGCAGTGACATACGGCACAATTACCACACCATCTGTTGCGGGAAAATATACTCTTGCAAACTGTCCTGGGATGATGTATGTATTGTGTGATTACAGAATCCTGTTGAATAATTGATAGTATAGTGGCCAGGTCACTCGACAGTGGATGGAACTGGAGATCAGTCTGTTTCTGAAGAAACAGTGCACGCAAAGGGCAGTTGCCGTCAGTATGACGATGATGACCCACAAACTACTGCCCTAACCTAGCAGTTTAACCCGCCTGCTAATTACCGTGGCATTTGGGTTCACCATTGTTATCACATCCCTGCGACCATTAGCCCAGAGGGACGCAAGGAGCACATGTCTGAAATGACTTCTTTCATTTCATCATCTCGCCGTGGCCTTCTCGCTCATTCTCATTGACCTCTTCTGTTACATGGGCTGTCCTCCTCCTCCTTCAGCCGTCCACCACCTCCTCTGGAGAAATGATGAATAATACATCAGGCTTTACATCATAGTTTGTAAGGCGACAATGTTAGCATGTCAAGGTGCGGTATTCGATCCGCTCTTCCAGTGACAAGATGGAATATGTAGGCCGGTATTGGTTTTCAGCAGGCACGACTGAAATATTGATGAGGACTGAGGCAGTTTTTCCACTGTGGTTAAGCTAGTCACCAGCCACTTCACCCTTTCCCCATCACTTGATACAGCCTGCCCGATCCTAGGCCACAGCCTGGCTACCATCAACGAGAGGGAGTGAGAAAAGAGACATTTTCCATCTGCTGTGAAATTAGAGCAGCTCATTATGGCAGAGTGCTCGGTGTGTGTGTGTGATGTATCCAACATTTCATTGCGTGAGAAGATGACAGTTCCCTCAAGTCCACACCTGGTTTTTGGTGTTGACGTTGGATCAGTGATCAATGGGTTGGATCGGCGTTCGTTGTAACCCAAACGGCGTTACGAGGGATCACTAAAACCCCTCTCAGTGGAGCAGATGACTCAATGCAGCACTTTCTGAATAAACCATGACTCCAAATGCTCTTCAATAATGCAGAGATCTACTGTAACACATACAGCCGGGAGAGCGCAAGGGTACAAATGTTGGATCTAACTTCGCAGACCTAGTTTAGTTCCAGGTTACACTAATATCCTGAATGAAATGCAGACATTAAGTAGGGCATGCTGAGGTTTTTTTTCTTCGTTTACTCATCATCATTTAGAGTGGCTATTTGTCTCTGAGCCAGTTCAGGTCACTTCTCACTCTCTTTATTTCCATTCCTCTTCTCGGTCTCCACCATTTATTGCAAGTATTTGAATTGCTATATATGCCTGCATACAATGAGCTAACAAAGTACAAAAAGTAATCACAAGTGTATTTATGAAAGGTTTTGTGATCTATTGGAGCCTGGGGCAAGTTGTCACACTATTTACTCCAGTTAATGTCTCTCAGGGGAGAGTTATTTTTGACAACATCAACTTGACATGTCTTGGCTACAAAAACCTATTGAATATTTCCAAGAAAAGATATAGTTCATTGAACATATTAGCAGTGCATGTTCTCACAATGGAAACCAGCAATTAAACAGCCTTTGTAGACAGTAGAAACAATTGTGAAATATAACAATTTGTAATAGCACAAATGTAAAATCTTCGTTTTGGTTATTTTGTTGTGGCGAAATGTGTAAAATGATAAAAGTCCTTCCCAACATTAATGAAAAAACTATTCATTTTATATTTTTTTAATATTTTCTTTATTGAAATGTTTCTAATTTAAAATTTCCCAGTATAGATTTCCAGTAGACCAACTGTGGACCAATCTATCTATCTATCTATCTATCTATCTATCTATCTATCTATCTATCTATATATATATATATATATATATATATATATATGTTTATGTGTGTGTGTGAACTATTTCTAAAAATGTATGTTGTTTATTTATAGTTCATTGTTTATTTATTTTTTGGCCCTCAAAATTCCTTGCTTTGGTTTTCCTGTAATTTTTGTTCTATATTTTCACTGCAGGCTAACAAAAGCTGAATATATTTGTGCATGTCACAGATGCTGTTTACTCAAACTGACTGTACTCGAAGACTGTACATTTTGTTTGTTAGATGCAGCTTTTGTTTGGACTCTCCGAGGCCAACTCTGTGAAGCACAAATCAAGCCTGGCGCATTAATTAACAGCTTGTCCTTGTAGAATAAATTCCTCCAGCACTTGCACAGGAGAAAATGTCTTACTGTTCTTCTAATATGTCTCCTCTCACACACCATGGAATTAAGTTCCCTCAGCCAGCCCCGTTTGATTGATTTCAAGGCCTCTCTGTAGAACAAAGTGCTTTCAATCCCTTGTAAGGAATATGTTCCAGCATATCTGTAGTCACATTTCATATTCAGCCATTGGACTGTAATGGTTACATTGTGGGATGATTTTATTTTTTTTTTTTTTTTTTGTGTCTAAAATTGTCAAGGCTGAAAGACACTGCCATATCTTATTTATTTGATTCCTTTACAGGAAGTTTACATTTAACATGAAGTGTGCCGGCTGCAAGAGAAAGACCTGTCAAAGGGTTCTTGAACCATAAAATAGTTACAGTGCTGTAAAATTGCGTTGGAATGCAAATGGCAGTATCATCTCGCCTGTTATCTTGAATTGCATTGCATTTCAGGAAAGGTGATAGTTTGTTGTTTTTTTACAATGGAAAACTCATTTGATTACAGGTGCTGGCTCAAGACCTAACCTTTAATCTGTTGCAGTCTGCTGTCTTCAGCATACAAGGTCTAAACCTCAATTAAAGTTTAGCTTGTGTGACTTAATGATTCCCCAATGGAAAATGAATGGTGTTTATCGCAAATTCACAAGCAGAGACCTGTGGCACATTTCCTGTATGCAGTTCTTCAAAACTGTGCATGCTAAATCTATTACTTAATCATAACAAAAAAATATTTTTTAACAGTTAAGTGGCAGAAACCTTTATGGCATTTTGCAATGGTAGGTTTTCAACCTAAAGCTGAAATTAGTATGAAATGTTTCTGGAAATCTGTGCTCTGAGATACTAATACTGATACTAAGGTGTCACATGAGGAGAAACAACCGTTGCCCTCAACTTTGTGTCTTGCATCACTAAGTCGTTTATGAACATCCTTTTGAGGTGGCAATAATTTGATATCTCTACATGATGTGAAGGCACTTAAACTTTTGTACATTTTCTTTGTACATGCTGATGATCTGTTCTGATAGATATGTGCTACTGAACATTATGTTTAATGATGCTGGTGCTGCAGAAATGTATTTTTGCTTTAAATAATATTATATGAATATTTATATTAAATATGTGATGTTGGTATGATATATTGATTAAACAACAGAACAGAAAAACAGTAAGTTCTACTTCTTAAGCATCAGTCAGCTGCACTATTTTAAAGATATTTTCTGTTTCGCTAAAAGTGGTTGTCACTTGGCCTAAAAATTGATAGTTACTTAGTGTTACAATATATATATATATATATATATATATATATATATATATATATATATATACAATAAATGCTATTCTTTTGAACTCTCTATTCATCAAATAATCCTGAAAAATGTTATCACTCTTTCCACAAAAATATTTTATTACTGTGGTATTAAGAAATGATACTTAAGTGCCAAATCAGCAAAAAAAGCATGTTTTTTAATCATGTTGAGACTGAAGACTACATATGAGAAATAAGGGTTTGTAAATGATAACAGAATTCTAAAATGCATAAATCTTACAAATTGAATGCATTTTAGCATCAAGACTATATATTGATTAAGAAATATATATACAGTACAGACCAAAAGTTTGGACACACCTTCTCATTCAAAGAGTTTTCTTTATTTTCATGACTATGAAAATTGTAGATTCACACTGAAGGCATCAAAACTATGAATTAACACATGTGGAATTATATATGGAATTATATACATAACAAAAAAGTGTGAGACAACTGAAAATATGTCATATTCTAGGTTCTTCAAAGTAGCCACCTTTTGCTTTGATTACTGCTTTGCACACTCTTGGCATTCTCTTGATGAGCTTCAAGAGGTAGTCACCTAAAATGGTCTTCCAACAGTCTTGAAGGAGTTCCCCGAGAGATGCTTAGCACTTGTTGGCCCTTTTGCCTTCTGTCTTCGGTCCAGCTCACCCCTAAACCATCTCGATTGGGTTCAGGTCCGGTGACTGTGGAGACCAGGTCATCTGGCACAGCTCCCCATCACTCTCCTCCTTGGTCAAATAGCCCTTGATGCCTTCAGTGTGACTCTACAATTTTCATAGTCATGAAAATAAAGAAAACTCTTTAAATGAGAAGGTGTGTCCAAACTTTTGGTCTGTACTATATATATATGTCTTGCAAATTCTCCTGCTGTTAGTGGAAGCTGATACAGTGTTAGAGCTTATATCCACGACCTGGACCATAGCTTAAACAATGTCAATTCTTTTATAAATGTGAGAGTTAGAGTTTGGGTAGAGTGTTGGATTGTGTGTGTGTGTCAGAGAGAGAGAGAGAGAGAGAGAGAGAGCAAGCTACTCCCATAGTGTCTGCTTGCTATTATAGTCATTAGCTGAGATGGCAGTTAGACCATGCTCACTAAGTAAATTCTGCCTTTGGTGCCAATTAGAATAAATCATCTTCATCTGTCACAGAGGAGGGAGGACGCTTCTTGGAATGATGTGGAATCAGTTTAAATGGTCGACTGATTCCGTGGGATGTGAGGGTGTTTAGAGGGAGAGGAAGAGAGATGGGGATTTTTATTCGTTTTTAATATTTCTGTTTCAAAAACTATTTATTTTTATTTCCGTTTTAGTCATTCTACTTAAACTTACATGAGTATTTCAGTTAGTTGCCAAGGCAGTTTTTGAGTTTAGGTTTTACATCTACTATAATTTTATTTTATCTTATTTTATTTTAATTATTTTAATAATTTTTATTAACAGTAACAGCACTGAAATGAGTAAGGCTACAAGCAATACATTTCTAAGAACTTGGCTCAAGTGTTTTAAATTTTTTTTAACAGATTTTTTGTTTTTTTATTATCTATTCCGTATTGAAGCACATTCTCCGTCAAATTCTCTAATAGATCTGTCAATCACAAAAAAATGATTGATGTTTTTTTATCAAATAAAAAAAAAAATGGGATAGAATCATGAGAAGTTTTTGTAGGATTGAATACTGGCCATATTAAGCAAAATCACAATGGGTGATTGGTAACACCACCTGTCATTACTGTGGCAGGTCGGGTTACCCAACATCCACTGTGGTTTAAATCACCTAGAGAATGTTTGTGCAGAATATGTGACAAAGAACTGCACTATTTGCCTCAGATATACAATGATCATCAGCCAGCTAAAAAATTATATTATGGATTTATTAATTACATTTTGAATATGGATTTTTTGGAAGTTTCATGACAGGAACTATTTTCTCAATTCCCTTGCCATTGGCAAGTGTGTCAGAAAGTCACTTTGAGACCTTGTGTGTAAATAAAGCAGCAAATATTGTTTGTAGGGTACTAGTAGTAACTTCTGTTCCACTGTGGGACCAAGCCAGTATAAACCCCACAGTCTGCATTGGCGCAATGCAACGGAAAAGCGTATACACTTGTTCTACCATATCATCGTGATACTCCATGCCAATGCTACTGGTGACGATGTCATTGCCTTTGGGGTGCTTCTGCCGATCTGTCAGTTTGTGCAGATTTCCCACTTTCTGTCCAGTGAGGAGAAATCACTATTGACAGACACTTGGGTTAAGAATGGTTTTGTTCCATTTGGTTAGATCATTCAAAGTTGGGTTCATGGACTGAAACGCACCCCTGCATTTCCATGCATATTATTATAGCTGTGATTGAATTCGTCCACTAAGCTGATTTTAGTCATGCTGTGCGGAGAGGAGATTGTGCGTTGCGCTTGCCACTTGCCTGAAGTTTTCAGCTATTTTTAGAGAGGGTGAATTGTATGTGTTCCTTTATGGAACAGTGTGCAGAATGATGGATAAATTTCTTCACTTACTGAGGAAGAAATGACACTACAATCTCTCCATCCTGCAAAGCCTCCTTATTTAGAGGTTGCCTGCCAATCAAAGCAAAGAGTATGTGTGTGTTTGTGTATTCCTACTTTGGAGTAGATTTGTACCAAAATTTGAAGTGATCTAAATTTGACAAAACCTCATTTTGGGGACATCATCACATGTAAAACTAAAATAAAAAAAAAACAAAATGTAAATAGTTAATCGTTTTTATTTACTTGGTTATAAAAATGGAACATTTTTGACCTAGCGATATATAAAAATAAAGTCAGTAAAACTACACATATTTTCAAATAATTACCATTATTTGATGCACTGGGTAACAACATAACAACCATTTTAGATTTTTCCAGTAATTATTAATCTAGATTATTAACCTAGAATGTATTAAATCTAGAAGTCTTGCTCAGTGATGGTTTATGATACCCAAGTGGCCACCTCCCGCTTCAAACTGAAGGTCTGGAATTCATTGCAGCTTTCATTGGCCAAGGCCAACTACCAATCACAGTTCATTTGGTTCATCGTCACGTTTCAAGTCATACGTATTTTAAAGATTCTATGCTGCGGACTTTAAATATTTGACATACGTTTGAAAATTCAGCGTTTAGTTGATCCTGATAAACGGCGACTTTCTTCTTTCGTGAGGGGTTTGGTGCCACATTATCTTTGTTTCCAGGCGGAAAGTTAAAGAATGCGACACACGTGTCTCGTGGAAATCCTGTGGAATTCAACCAATCCAATGACGACTTCGACACTCCTGAAGTGTTTCCACTTTTGTGTCCCATATGCATCAGACGACGGTCTGTGGGCGTGACGTCTGTGGCTGAGACTAACAAGGAAGTGAAAACTGCAATTCATCGACTTGCCGCTGGAGGCTGGATCCAAAAGGGAGTCAATCCTATAGACTACCCATGTTAAAATACCCAACTTTACAGCAGAAAAATACATGTTTAGATCCTGGTACAAAAAATTACTGTGAGGGGGGTGAATTTTTTTTTATAACTCATCCGTTTGAATTACATTAAGCCTTAAAGTTCTGCTTAATTAAGGGCGTGGCCACTTGAGTGACGAGTGACTTTGCCGCTGCTGACACTGTAGTCGAGCTAGGTGGGTGTGGCTTCAGCAAATTTCGATGATCCAGGAGCGACGTGTGGTGACGCGCTGCCAAGATGGTGACGGCCCGCTGCACACACTTTGCAATTTTCAGGATATAATCTTGTAATGGTTTTTATTGTGAACCACAAATTGTCATTTGGTGCCTTTAGTCCATTTAAATTTTATTTAGACTAATTATCATAGTTCAACTTAATAAAGTTATAAGTAACGACAGTACTTGTTGTGTTTTTTCACCTTACTGCTGATACTAATAACAGTAGAAAGAGACAGAGAATTGAGGTTGTGTGATAGTTTGCACAAGTGTGTGTGAATGTGCGCATGTCCACTGCGGTTTTTCTTTGACCTGATTGCTGAAGTGAATTGTCAGACTGCGCCATTGGCTCTTCTAGCACTCTGTGGCGCCCACCTACTTTTCCAACTTCACTACAGTCAGTTGGGTCAGTCTGACTTTTTCTCCCCCAACTCAGATCTGGGACATGGAGCTTTTTGAAGGCTTTTGAAAAACTGTGTGATTCTAATCCAATATGTCACCGTTTGATTTAATGTTTTGTACATTTTTCCACAATCCCAACAAAATATTGTTTCAAAGAGTCTTCATTGGTGTGAAGTTAACTGGAATGAAAAACTAAATCTCTGTGCTCTATTTTTTTCCATGTCACTGTAGGGCCAGACCCCCCACTAAGTGTCTAAATGGTCCCTTTAAATAAACCGCAGTGTTTAACAGTCTCTAAATATTCCTCAGCTATGTGTTCAGAAAATAGGGCCCAGTTTCTGGTGAAATACAATTAAATAAATAAAAAATAATAATAAAATATGAGCTATTTCTATTTTATAATCATCATCTGTTGTCAAGGTCAGTGATGCTATTGTTATCCAATACTATTAAAAGATATCAAATCAGATATTTTCAATTTTATTGTTGCTCATAATGCTCTTAATGAGATTTTTATTTTTTTTTAATTTGCGGATACTTTGTGTGTTTTTTAACCCCAAATGTTTCTAATTCAATTTTGTAATGCTGACATTTTGAGTAGTCTCCAGGACATATATATAATTATTTACATAAATAATACTTACAAGTAATAACACTGGTCAAGAAACAAAAGGCACCATAAACTGTAAAAGTGCCATAAACATAACTTGTGTGCTGTAGTTTCGTTCAAGTAGATATACGACAGCTTTGTGTGAGGAACGAAAAAGTGAAGATTATCAGTGAATAATGGTTTAAATTTTAAACTACATTCAGAACACAGTGAATTAGTCATATTGTTTTATTTGATAGTGTGTGTGCTTTTTTATTTTTGTCCTTTTTGAAGCTTGACACCCCATAGTTACTATAAGCTGTTATAAAAAAAAGTTAATTTAATTCTTAGGCAAGCTACTCTATAAGTTTTACTAGTGTATGGTGGATGAATCTAAATAACACTGGCATTTGCATTTCTCCGAATTGCAAGGTAATTTGAGTCTCTGGAGTCTAGCTCCAAGCTTTTGCTCAGTCTGTGTGATCCGCATGTAATTCACATATCGCACATGCAGTTGCATCACAGACTGCAGCAGAAGTGGAAAGATCGGATTAGGCCATGGCATGATGTCATTGTTGCTACCACTACCCTTTGCTTTGCCTAGAAAACCATTATGAATGTAGCTGAGAGTGCTGGCGTAATCCTGGCTGTGACGTGTGTTTTTGGGGAGCATGTGTGCTTCTCTTTAATCCCAGTGTGTCTTAGTGTGTTTGTAATCTGCTGTGTGTCTATGTGCTTGAATATCTGCTTTGGTCCATTTGTTTTCCACCTCTAAAAAACTCTATGCCTCATTTAGATGCTTGTCCCTGTATTTTACACCTGCTCACTCTTTTTTTCTCCTTTCTCCATGCAGGTGTGACTGCTTTTCCCAGGTGTCCATGAACTGTCATGCTGTGAATAGTAAAAAGCTCTCCATTTCACCTATGGAAAATTGATACAATCCTGTTGTGAATTGCTCCCATCCTTTTGAAAATTGCCTTAGACGATCAGAGATTTCCCTGAATGTAGAGAGAGCTACTTGCATCTGTTTTCCCCCTCATTGTTTGGCAATCAGTTCACTATCACTCCTTATCAATGTCAGCATGAGCTGCTCTCCTTTGAGTTATGTAGCATGTCAGAGTTTTGAATGCTCTTAAAAGCCCCATATACTCTTTTCTGTCTAGCCATTAATTTTCCTTATGCATCGCTGCATATGTGCCACTGCGCAGAACAATCGTCTGTTCAGCCTCGGAGCTCACACGTTTTGTATATGTCTTGTAAGAGGAATGATTGCTTGGAAAGCTAAAACAGGAATATATCTACTCATTCACCAATTAGCTGCTCCTCATTATGCAAAATGCTACTGAAAAAGACTCTTTTTAAGCACTATTGATACATGTATGGTTGGGAAACTCTTTTATCATAATTTAATCCAATGTTATGAATAATGCATATTTGTTTATTGGAATGACACTTTTGGTTTTATTAGGTTTTTATTAGTGCATTATTTTGGGTAATATTGAAATATTTTAGTCTGTAAAAAAAAAAGTAAAGTAAAAAAAAAAATACAGTACTTTAAGTTTTCCAGGCAAGTCTAGCAGTAATATTTAGATAAATAATTACTACTGAAAGTATACTCAAAAATCTAATTCAACAGCAAAATAACAGTGGATAGACTTCATAGTAATGACACAGACAGCAGCAGGTTTATTTAGCCTGCTGTCTCTTTAAGACCTAATGCACAAATCTAATATACTGTTACACATGCGTTTTAAATTCACGAAATAGTATGCATACCGACTATGTTTAATATAAACCAACTATGTTTATGTGAATATTCGCCAAGTTGGGCATTTTGACATAATTGTGTATGTATTTGGCTGTTTATGTGCAATAAGGCGCAAAACATAACTCAATTCTGTAGTTGCGCACTGTTTCGGAGGCGGCTTTATGTGCGTACAGTGCTTTGGGCGAACAGAAAACAGTCTATAAGAGAATAAGTGCTGTGCCGAATTCTCTTTTGCATCTTTTTGCGCTTGAATGTTTAAATCGGCAAAACTTAAAAGCATATGTATCTGTCATTGCATTATAAGCGTGGAACCCAGTGGAATCATGCACTATACCCTGCGAAATCTAGCGCTGAAATTCAAGTCCTTCTCTGTCTCATCTGCTAATTCCTCGACTGTGAATGATCTGAGTGGCGTCACTATGATGTCAAAGAGATGCTGCAGTCTTGCCGGGGATTGTTTTTGGTGTGGCGACCCACCACAGCAGAAAGAATGTAGCGGTGAGTATTATTATTATTGTTATTAAAGGCAAAATCATAAATACTGTTGATGTAAAATGAATATAAATAGAAGATATTCATTTTATTAATGTCCTATATGTGCATTATTTTGGGTAATATTGCAATTATCTTGCTGCATAAATATTTTTTAAAATATTATTATTATTATTATTATTATTATTAAATAAAACGTTAAATACAGTTGAAAATGTTAAATACTGTTGACAAATTTCATAAAAAAATAGAAGATCTTATAATAGTGTAATAGTTTAATCTTATTTGTGCATTATTTTGGGTAATATTAATATAATATAATATAATTAATATAACCGCAATATTTTACACTGTAAATATTAAATATTAGTATAAATTAAATATTTAATCATAATATAAATCACTTTATACTTATGCCTTTTAAAATATTAAATAATTTTCTTTTTAATTGCACCACTCAGAAACGCAATATTTTTCTGTTTTACATTGTTTCTGTCTATAGCAGTTCCCCAGTCTTTGTGGCTTTGTGTTTCTTTTGACAGCTCTGAGGTGTCTGTGTGTAGTAATGATGGAACATTCTGACTTTCTTGTGGTCATAAGCAGTTTTTTTCTGTGTAAAAAACTGAGCCAGTGGTAAAAACCATGATGTCATATGTTTGCCCGCATGTGTTTGGAGGAATGGCACAAATGCGGTGATGTTACCACAATACTTGTGTGTGTGTGTGTGTGTGTGTGTGTGTGTGTGTGTGTGTGTGTGTGTGTGTGTGTGTGTCTGTGTCTGTGTCGTGTGTCTGTCTGCAATTATTTGTTAATGCATGTGTAAGAGAGGGAGTTTAAAATGATGACGTAATCAGAAATACAGGGAATTGCAGCTGTGTGCTGATTCTGGGTGCAGAGTAAAGCAGGCTTAAGTTATGTCATCCGCTCTGCTCTGCTCTCTGCTCTCCTGTGAGGATGCCACAAGCACACACAGCTCTGCTCTGGACTGAACAGCACCAGAGGACACTGTGTGTTTGTAGGGGGTGGGGAGGAGGTTGTCATGCATAAACAAGCATTTACTATATTATTATGATATATCTTGAGGTAGTCTGCTGATATTCAGTACAGCATTAATTATATTAATGTGTGTATGTGTGTGTGTGTATATACATATATATATATATATATATATATATTATATCTTTTCAAAAAAGACCATTGTGTATGATTTATAAGCTGGTTTCAGTAATATTATTTCAGATAAATTTGAACACAAATTTTGTGTTTCTTGAGCAGCAAATCAGCATATTAGAATGAATTCTGAAGGTTCATGTGACACTAAAGACTGAAGTAATGGTTGCTGAAAATTCATTGCCAACCCAAGGAATAATAATTGTATTTTAATATGTATTCAGATAGAAAATAGTTATTTTAAATGGTAAAAAAAATAACACAATATTATATTTTGATCATTTTGAATCAAATGAATTCAGCCTTGGTGAGCAGAACAGACTTCTTTTAAAAACCTTTTAAAAAATCTTACCGATCTAAAACTTTTGAATGGTAGTGTGTGTGTGTATATATAAATGATTAAAACAATAAAATAAATAGAAATCTGGGATTTAAACTCTATTTTAAAATTTCGATTTTCAAACATTTCAAATAAAATAGATGTTTTGAAATGTTTTGAAACTACATGAATAGAATTATGTATATAAAAGATATAATACATATAAACATTCTATTATATATATATGTGTGTGTGTGTGTGTGTGTGTGTGTGTGTGTGTGTGTGTGTGTGTGTGTGTGTGTGTGTGTGTGTGTGTGTGTGTGTGTGTGTGTGTGTGTGAAAAAGCCCGGTCACCTTTATTTTTTAACCTAGTTCTTGGAACACTGAGGAGCACCTGATTGGATGAACTCAATGCTTTAACGGGGGCATGGACATGTAAAAGCTCTGATAAATACGCAGGCGCCAACCCATTTAAAATCTTAAAAACAAACAATAAAATCTTGAACTCAATCCTAAAGCGGACAGGAAGCCAGTGTAGTGAAGCTAGGACAGGGGTAATGTGCTCATACTTTTTAGTCCCAGTCAAAAGCCGAGCTGCTGCATTTTGGACCAACTGTAAGCGTTGAAGAGATGACTAATCCAGACCAACATATAAAGAGTTACAGTAGTCTAGTCTAGATGTTATAAAAGCATGAATTACACTTTCAAACTCCTTACGTGGCAGGTAGGGCTTGACTTTAGCCAACAGTCTTAGTTGAAAGAAACTGGCTTTTACAACAGAACTAATCTGTTTTTCAAATTTAAAAGCACTATCAAAAATCACACCGAGATTCTTGGTAAATGGACGAACATATAACACTAAATTACCAAGTGCATCTACACAAGCACTTAAATCCCCAGGACGACCAAACACAACAATCTCAGTCTTATTTTCATTAAAACAAAGAAAGTTCTGATCCAACTATATTTTTTAATCTTTCAGGCAATTCAGTAATGACAGAAAAGAAGCTTTGTCATTAGTTTTGACAGGCAAATAAATCTGTACATCATCTGCATAACAGTGAAAAGTGATATTGTGCTTTCTAAAAATATAACCCAAGGGCAGCATAAACAAAGAAAACAACATAGGGCCAAATACTGACCCTTGAGGGACGCCCCAAAAAAGAGGGTGGGCAGATGACGAAAATTCACCGAGGTGAACAGAAAAACTTCTGTCTGTCAAATATGATTGAAACCATTTAAGGTCTATGCCCTTAATGCCGACACAGTGTTCAAGTCTAGATAAAAGAATAGAGTGGTTGGCCGTATCAAAGGCCGCAGTCAAATCCAAAAGGACTAAAACAGCAGAGTTACCAGAGTCCACAGTTAAAAGAAGATCATTAGAAACTCTTAAAAGAGCAGTTTTCAACTCTCTCCAAGACTTTCGATAAAAGGGGGAGTTTCGATATAGGCCTAAAATTAGACAAATTGGAAGGATCCAAGTTATTCTTTTTCAGTAGTGGTTGTACAATGGCATGTTTAAAAACAGATGGTACACACCCTGAGCTGAGAGATGTATTGACCAAAGATACAATGCTTTGCCCAACAGTGTCAAAGACATCTTTAACCAAACGTGCAGGAATACTGTCAAGGGGGCAGGTCGTAGGACGTAGCTGTTTAACTATGTCAAAAAGATAGGAGAATGTAACCGGCTCAAACTGATGAAAGACAGCTGGGCAAAAAGAAAAATCGGGGGAGTTACTGATAACTGTAAAGGGTGGAAAACTGAGACCAGCAATTTTGTCCACAAAATGTTTCAGAAAGTTTTCACATAACATTAAAGATGGCACAGAACAATCTGAATCACGTGTGTGTGTGTGTGTGTGTGTGTGTGTGTGTGTGTGTGTGTGTGTGTGTGTGTGTGTGTGTGTGTGTGAACAAATGAATATTTCAGATTCTGCTCTAGACCTGCAAAGATTAGTTTTTGCTGGCCATGTGTTTTGCGTTCAGCTGCAGGTTTACAGCCGACATACTCGACAACTGAATTTAGCAAGGTTTGATGTATAATTTAATTTGTAATATTTTCTCTCATGATTGTGGTCATGTTGAATAATAGTAATGTTTTATGTATTAGATGCTGATGGCTGTGGCATACTTCCCCAGCAGGCTCTGTAATGAGGTCACCCACAGTTGCAGTTGCGTAATTATACACTTTCATGGCTATTTATGGCATATTTATTCTCCAGGCAATCTGTCTCTCTGATTTATTCATCTCTTCTCAATACACCTGGGGTCATTTATAAAACTGAAAGGAAAAAACACCAGTATCATCTGACTGGACAATCAGTCCCTGAGATTGATGTCTTGTTTAAAAGGGATATTAATGTAACTGCAATATGAAAACTCATTTCATTCTGCCGGTTAGACTATTATTAATGTCTATTTACATAAGGAGGGTTTTTTATTTGTTTCAACACACCATTGGGCACAGAAAAACAAAACCATTGTAGAGAAAGAGCTTTTTCCTGTCCCATCTGCAGATTATCTGGAGTATTATGAATTATTTATGAGTTGATAATTAATCATCTTCGTATGAAAAACCAATTCACTACAGCTGGGTTATTTGGACTTGGTTGTTTGACTTGAGATGCATTATGTTTGGCTTTTAATTTAATAAAATAGCCTTTTTTTAGTTGTTTTGCATTCATATTAAGTGCATTTCACGAGTATATTTTATCAGCGCATCTATAACATTAGCATATCAAACTGCTTAAACTAACAAGAAAATCCAAAGCTTTGCCTCATTTTGGAATATCAGGTTTATTAAAAATGCTGCTGAATTCAACATCAATTTACCATCTTCAAATGTTTTTTGTTTACGTTTGCTCCTCTGGCAGTCCAGAGACTGTATTCATTAACATTTGTATTCATGTTCAGCTGTTTTTATTAGGATGACCATCTGTATTTTACAACTCGTTATAGGCTAGATAGTTTTTTGTTGCTCTTGTCAAGTTGTACGCCACTTTAGCTGGCCTGATTTACCACAGACACTCATTTGTAATGACAAATCAAGATGGCAGTTTCAGTGATAAGTACGTCCCTGAACCTCTGTTTGACCCTTCCACCGAGCATTAGGAGAGAGAATCTGCGTAATGGCTTTCTCATCTCAAAGCCACACATAATTAAACTGCCACTTATTCATATAGATATTTACAAGGATGCTTTTCAAGTTTTCTACAGACTCCAGATCAACCTCCCACACTAACATAAAAGCTAAAGCCACTGGAGCTGTAACACAAACCCCAAAGCTGACAAATAAAGGTTTTATTTGTGTACAGAACGCTTGGTGACATTTACTAAGGGTTCTGGTTGGATATGACAAGATGAACGGTTCAAGTCCTGCTTGAAGTATAAAGTGTTACATTCATAAATGGATTGGAATACAAATCTAACATTATGAGGGGAGTTTTTTGGGTCTGTGTCGTCTGCCAGGGAAGCCAAGCTCCAATGCACCCAGCATTTATTCAGAAAGGACTATAAATACAATTGGGTAAAACACAAAGTAGGTTAGCTCTTTCTTGATGTGTGTGCATTTGTGAATGTTATTTGTGGATGTAAATGTCTATGAATTTGCTTTGAAACTAGTTTTGCTCTGAAATGAACAAAATTGCTAAATTTTGTCCAAGCAGCCATTGATGTCTGAAGTGAAATAAAGTAGAAATGGCATATAATAACAACAAAATAACACATACAGACTGAACCAGTGTCATGATTAAAAGTATTTAAATAGTTGTTTGTTAAGATAAATCTGAAATAAAATATAAATATTAGCTCAAAAACTTAATACAAATGTAAAAAAAAAAAAAAAAACTATAATAGTATTAAATAAATAATTACTAAAATTACTAGCTAACAAATCACGGAATCAGTTCTGAAGCGATTCATGATTCACTGAAATGAATTTTACTTCTCACCAAGAATGATAACTACAAAGGTAACTATAATGACAATTATATTAATGTCCACATCAGCACGCAATATTCTGTTTATTATAAACTTGCATTGTCATTTTGTCATTTATCGCTTTAAATGATCAGATTATTGTTTCTTTTTTTTTGGGGGGGGGGGGGGGTCATTAGCAGGAAAAAACATTCTGAAAATGATTCCAACGATATTGTTCCTCTGTTTTATTATTGTTATACAGGTGTATCTCAATAAAATAGAAAGTCATGGAAAAGTCCATTGAGTTCAGTAATTCAACTCAAATTGTGAAACTTGTGTATTAAATAAATTAAATGTACACAGATTGAAGTAGTTAAAGTTTTTGGTTCTTTTAATTGTGAAGATTTCGGTTCACATTTAACAAAATCCCACCAATTCACTATCTCAACAAATGATAATACTTTATAAGACCAATAATTATTTTTTTTGTGAATTGTTGTCCTTCTGGAAAGTATGTTCATTTACTGTACATGTACTCAATACTTGGTAGGGGCTCATTTTGCTTTAATTACTGCCTCAATTCAGCGTGGCATTGAGGTGATCAGTTTGTGGCACTGCTGAGGTGGTATGGAAGCCCAGGTTTCTTTGACAGTGGCCTTCAGCTCACCTGCATTTTTTGGTCTCTTGTTTCTCATTTTCCTCTTGACAGTACCTCATAGATTCTCTATGAGGTTCAGGTCTGGTGAGTTTGCTGGCCAGTCAAGCACACCAGCACCATGGTCATTTAACCAATTTTTGGTGCTTTTGGCAGTGTGGGTAGGTGCCAAATCCTGCTGGAAAATGAAATCAGCATCTTCAATAAAGCTGGTCAGCAGAAGAAAGCATGAAGTGCTCCAAGATTACTTGGTAAATGGGTGCAGTGACTAGTGTTTTCAAAAAACACAGTGGACCAACACCAGCAGATGACATTGCACCCCAAATCATCACAGACTGTGGAAACTTAACACTTGACTTCAAGCTACTTGCTATGCTATGAGCATCTCCACCCTTCCTCCAGACTCTAGGACATTGGTTTCCAAATGAAATACAAAACTTGCTCTCATCTGAAAAGAGGACTTTGGACCATTGGGCAACAGTCCAGTTCTTCTTCTCCTTAGCCCAGGTAAGATGCCTCTGATGTTGTCTGTGGTTCAGCAAATTCCTTGACACGTCTGTGTGTGGTGGTTCTTGATGCCTTGATCCCAGCCTCAGTCCATTCCTTGTGAACTTCACTCAAATTCTTGAATCAATTTTGCTTGACAATAAGGCTGTTGTTCTCTCGGTTGGTGCATCTTTTTCTTCCACACTTTTTCCTCCCCCTCAACTTTCTGTAAACATGCTTGGTACAGCACTCTGTGAACAGCCAGCTTCATTTGTGGCTTACCCTCCTTGTGAAGGGTGTCAGTGAATGTCTCCTGGACAACTGTCAGATCAGCAGTCTTCCCCATGATTGTGTAGCCTAGTGAACCAAACCGAGAGACCATTTTGAAGGCTCAGGAAAGCTTTGCAGGTGTTTTGAGTTGATTAGCTGATTGACATGTCACTATATTCAAATTTGTTGAGATCGTGAATTGGTGGGTTTTTGTTAAATATGAGTCAAAATCATAAAAATTAAAAGAACCAAAGACTTAAACTACTTCAGTCTGTGTGCATTGAATTTATTTAATACACAAGTTTCCGAATTTGAGTTGAATTACTGAAATAAATTAACTTTTCCACGACATTTAAATGTATTGAGATGCACCTGTAGCTGTAATATGGACTTTCCTGTTCTTAGTGAATTAGAACAATAATTAATACTTTATAATTATCATTATTGTTGCAGCCATCATCCTTGGTCTGAGCATGCCTTAAATATGTTATTGCTAAATTATTGTTATTGTGATATGGAAACTGTTAATGATTTCCATTTCACCAGTAAAATCATTGCAAGTGTGTTGTGAATATGCAGTATCCTGCCATGGGCAATGGTTTCTTGTGGTTTTAATGCAGCATAGGAAAATTATCCTGGAGGTGTTTTCCAAAATATAAAACAGTCTTCTGACTTGTTTCCTTCATTCTAAAAATCTACTGTCAAATCTTTTTAATGTCAGTGAGAAAGCAGTTAGCACCTAGACAAAGAGAGAGAGAAGAAACATTGCTCACAGTCTTTTTTTGCCACCTTTGGCCTTCAGACCTAGTATGTCAAGCTGTGGCCTGTACTGGTGTGAATGATACGCCTGTTGATAAGTGTCAGTCGAGAAGCTCTGACAGCCGACATGTCACTGTGATGTCACCTCACATTACCCACCCCCCCCCCCCCCCCCCCCCCCCCATCGCTGTCACACCATCCATGTTCATCAGTTTGGTTTGTACAGTAAACAAATCATTTTGTAATAAGTATTTTGTCTTATTGTAGTCTAGCCATTTTAGTCTGTCTTCTATTAGGATATCTATTAGGGTTGGGCCAAAAGACGATGCTATCGTCCATGTTGATGTTGTGCCGGCATCGTCATCCCCCTCCCCCGATCGCCTGATCCATGATCGCTTTTTAGTTTTATCACTTTCAAGATTCGTGACCGCACATAATTTATTTATACTATGGAGCGGCAGTACTTACTATGCATTTTAGAAGATTATTTGTTTGTCAGTGGTACTGAAGATCTGTAAATCATTCACCATCGTCCTCAGTCATCTCTCCGTATACTGTGTCTACACCGGACGTGACAGTTATTGTGTGGCGCCACGCCACATCAACTAAAGACTGTTTACACTGGACGCGACAAAGCGACCGTTGAAAATCATTTGAAATTTTTGTCAGCACAACATAAATAGAACGTGGCAGCAGTTTACTGTCAGGGATTTGTGGTGCCACACCATGCCGGACAGCGCCGCATCCAGTGTAGTCAGCATCACTGATTATACTGAGTTCTATTGAATGATCTGGGCCTATATATAATGAATCTCTAAAGTATTTTGTTGCGCCGCAGCACTAGCGTCCGTTGTAGACACGGTGTTGAAATTGTTAATTGTTTTATCTTACAAAGATTCATGATTCGGGCACACCCCCTAACTCCACATCCCACCCCCTACCTCACTCGCAGATGTCACAGTCCATTGCGATGTTTCACTGTAGTCAACGTCCGATGGTAAATACATATATATATAATTATTTATTTTTCCAGTAAAAATCTTTATCTAAAATCTCTTTAGAATATATAATGGAAATGAAATAAATATTTTACATTATTTACTTAAAGAAAATGCTTGAATGCTTTTTCTTATGCAATGTTCTTACACAAATATTTTAGTGAAGTTTACATAATATAGTGAAGTGTACACTTGGCAATTGGCAATGTCTTGACTATATACTGTTTTCAAGTGTGTATGTTTTCTGTTTATGAAATTCAAAATTGCAGTGGGTAAACCAGACTGAGGGCTGATCAAGCCATTTGCCAATCAATTATTTATGCCCTCTTGGAACACTCTAATTCATCCTTTTTTGCAAAATGCTATGGCAACACAACAGGAAGAGAGTCCTGTTGCAGAGGTTTTTTCTTGAAGAGGGAAAAGAGCATCTCAACCCAGATTACCCTCTTTCTTGTATAGTCCCGTGGTCCTCAACTGGTGGGTCGCAAGCCAAAAATGTTGTTGACTTTTGTATGATAAGCTATTTTGGTGCCATCTTGATGTCCAAAGTATAATCTTAAGTTATGATTTAAAACTAGTTAAAAGTCACTGGTTTAATACTTTGGCTGCTTCTGTATATATAAATGTAAATGCAGCCTTGGTGCACATAAGAGACTTCTTTCTAATGTATTAAGTATTATTGAAATGCCAATAATTATTTTCAAATTACTAATAATGTATTTTTGAATAAATCAATAGATCTGGACAAATAAAAGAGCGTCATAATTTCTTGACCACATTGATTAGATAAGAAATAAAACCATCCATCTCATATTCATTCAAAATCATTTTTTGTTCAAATCAATCGTTTGTTAATGTGCATTTGTGTATGGAGGTGCTGCTCTAATGCAAATGCAGTTCTGATTTTATTAAAAGAAACCTGGAAAACTGTTCATTTCCAATTAGGTGGCTTTCAATTCATTACGATTACCCATTCCAACATGATGATTACATATTCAGCGCGAGCGCGTGCTCTGTTTATGAGCGTACGTGTGAAATCTGCTGTCTTTCAGTCCAACAGCATCATCCTTTGAGTCCATCACAGAAACACCTACATAGAGCAAACTGTGCCTCAAAACATGCCCACATAAACAGCATTATTATTTATCCATTGCAAAAGCCAAGATGGATTTTCATAAAAGAAATATTATAATTACAGTGTGTGCATACAAAGTTGGCCTCAAGAAAGAGCGATAAAGAGTATTAGTATGGCAGAACTGATTGATAGGTAGAATGAGCGGCTCTGACATTAAACCCCCAAGTGAAAACTCAACCCTGCAAAACATTTTTCCCAGCATGCTTTATGCACACCTCAAGGGTGTTATTTTACAGGTGCCCCACTGTTGGCATAAACCCATTATCTCCAATGAGTTAGAATAGAAATTAATATTGCCATGCATTAGTATATCAGATTAAATATTTTAAAATTCACAGCACAGCTCATGCTAACAGCTAACACAAGTAATTAAACTTGTCATGCAAGCATAGATTTCTCTCCAGACATCCTCTAAGAGCTTTAAAATTGCGCATAGATGATTGAAAAAACTCCATCTGAAGTGACTCATAAAGGCTTGAAAGCCTCTTTTCCAATCCACATTCACGCAAATGTGTGCCTGCGCAGTTCATTGTGCACCAATGATCTGACGTCATGTTTCCATGGCTCAGTGTCAGGTGAAATGGGAGCCGCTCCATCGGAACACTTTGGTTGTTGTTTGCTGTGCATTCGCACGTGATGCCACCTCAGATGGTGTTCGGAAAGACACACAGTCACACACCGTGGAAATGTTAGCGACACTGTAAACCTTGCCAGCATATTTGCTTCACTTGTGAAAGAGGATCCGAACACACCATATTACGTGTTCTACCCAATCAGAAGCTTTGTAAAGCTTTGTTTCATTATGTTCCATACACTTTAGAGACTGAAGATATTGGACACTGAATCTGATAGGGTGACACAGGATAAGGCATGAATAAGCTAGATGCCAATTTATAGACTTAAAATAAAATGTATACCTTTTCTGAAGAAAGCGTAAGAGGCACATGCTATGCTAAAAAATTATAACTTATTTATTTTCTATATTATAAAAAAAAAACGGAAGTGTGTTTTTATTTTTATTTATTTTATTTTTTTGTTGAGGATTTTCCAACTGGGATACAGGATTTGCAGTTCAATTAGGAGTTAAATTAAATGTTCATGTTATATTTTGGTTGCATTTCTGACCCAATTATTTACTGCTCAATTATTAAGAGCAAGAAAAGTGTAAAATGAATGATTTGAAAAATGTCATGTGGTGTAACCATCAAATAAAGTAATAATCATCAAATAAAATAAAATACAAATGTACACATTGAATACGAATACAATCCTTTTTTCCCAGATTTTTTAAAATCATGAATTATTTATAAATAAATGTCCTTTTTTTTCATGTGTACCACATGACATCATTTTGCAAATTTTACTTAAGGTCCTCTTAACAATAATTTCAACCATTTCTCCGATTATATCAGGACACTTACCTTATTCCCCCCTTAACTATATCAAAGTTTTCATGCAGAAATTAAAAATATATGTATTCAAGTGATTGCATGTGTAAATTGCATTTTAATGTATTTTTTGAATACATTAATTGTTCCAGAAAAATATAGTGTCTCGTCACTGACCAAATTGCATGTCTGTGAATGTGTGTAAGAATTAAAGAAAGAGACAAAGAGTCTCGTCATGTTGAGCAAAGCGGCTGATGTTTGCTAAAAGTCAAGCAGTGATGCCTCATCACCTCTAATCCCTCTAAATATAGGGACCCCTATGACATCATCTCAGTCTCTCCCATTTTCTCTCTCCCTCCCGTGCATGCGTAAAGGCGCATTATCTTATCTCCTCAGTGATGCATCCTCAGGGATTCATCTTTTAAAATGATGCAATAGCACAGGGATTTAATAGTCTGCTAGTCACAGTGCTATCAGTGCCTGCCGTGCAGGGACACGGTGTTAGTTATTAGCCGCTGACTGCATGAATAAACCTCATCATTTTACTGTTCGCTTATTTATTTGTTTCTCAGCGATCGGATTTGGTGCATTGGTACCAGAAAAAAAAAACGGGGTTGGTCTTATCTCCTGTAAGTTGTAAGCTCTACCACCCTTATGGGTTTCAGGACAGTGTGATGAAAAGACCTTGGCTGAGAATAAAAAAAAACTGTGTTGATAGAATGTCATTAAATAGACCATAAACCTTTCAAAACAAGTGTATAATAAGCTATTACATAATAGTGCAGGACGTGTTAGTTTGACCAGATGGAACTGTTTTTCATTAAAGGCCTTAGGTGGTGCTCCAAGTATACAGGGCCATGCTTCTGCTAATTTGAGACATGGTTTGAAATGTTTTGAGTGGAAAATATTGGGAGTAAATGCAGCCGCTCATAAAAACCTCCCAACTACTGTATCAACAGCACACACCTCACAGTCCCCTGGAGAAGAAGAAAGGGGGAGAGAAGAGGGAACAACAAAAAGAGAATCTTTACATGTAGAATTAGGAAATGCTTCAATAAATATTTTACTGTTATATTTGGTCATGCACTGTGCAGTGTTTTTGCATAATTATTAAAATAAGTAGTAGACACTTTATTTTTTTATCCAAGTATTTTCAGGTCATCCAAGATGTAGATGAGTTTGTTTCTTCATCAGAACAGAAATTTAACAGATTACCTATGGGCCTCTGCAGTGAATGGGTGCCGTCAGAATGAGAGGTGGTGTGTTGTCGTGTGGTACACTGGCTTCGGCTCTACAGGAGAGTGACATGTCCCTAACTGACCTGGGAACAGTGGATGCCTGATATCATCACTGTGTTTAATTCACACAGGACCCCTGCTCAGCCAGCCGTTGCCATGGCAATGTTGATGTAACATTCCTGTAGAAAAGTGCTGCTGAAAAGAGGAAGGTGTGATTCAAAGATATTGAATCTTGAGGCAATGAGACAGGTGAACAGAGTGCTCTGAGACAAAAAGAAAGAGGTGTGTGTGTGTGTGTGTGTGTGTGTGTGTGTGTGTGTGTGTGTGTGTGTGTGTGTGTGCGTGCGTGCGTGCGTGCGTGCGTGCGTGCGTGTGTGTGTGTGTGTGCGTGCGTGCGTGTGTGTGTGTGTGTGTGTGTGTGTGTGTGTGTGTGTGTGTATGTATGTGTGCGTCTGAAGGAAAAAGAGGATATGTGTCAGCACTGGAGACAAGAAAAGCTACATTTCAGATTCTACTTTAGATTTCAGCTGTAAAACACAATGACATTTCATTAATAAGATACCACACAGATATGTGAAATCAATGCATGTGTGACATTTACATAAGAGGGAGTGTCATGCAATAAAAATAGGTCACCTTTATTTATGTACTGTAGCACTTTATACAAGATAAATAGTTTCAAAGCAGCATTTTACAGTATTAAACAGGTTAGCAATGTAATCAGTAATGCCAACTTCATCAAATATAAGAAAAATCAAAATTCTGCTGTAAAGCAGCTCTGAAAAGACAATAGTGTCACTGTTCAGTTCCTGTCACTGCATTGGTGTACAAGTGAAGTTATTCTAAATTTCTCCAAATCTGTTCCAAAGAAGAAAAAAAACGGAGTACATTTTCAACAAATTTTCATATTAGGCAAACTATTCCTTTTAGGCTGTCACTTTAACATTACTTTAGTATACATAAAATAGTGTTCCTGTAGCTCAAGTGGTAGAGCATTTCCCCAAGGTTGGGGGTTCGATTCCCTGGGAACACGTGATAGGTAAAAATTGATAGCCTGAATGCACTGTAAGTCGCTTTGGATAAAAGCGTCCGCTAAATGCATAAATTTAATTTAATTTTTAATTTTAAAATTTTATAAAAAATAACAATTTAATTATGCTCTATATTAGTAAAAAGAAAATTATGTTTCCTTTCAATTAATATAGGGCATAATTAGATGTGCTATTTTTTTATTAGTTTATTTTATATCTTATAATGGTTAAATCTTGACATGACAATAGTGTAGAATAATGAATAAAATAAACAAAATAATGTTTGCCTTTGTCATATTGACAATAACGTTTGCAAAATGGACTTCTGTGGGCTTTAGGCCTCAGATAGGCTTATGATCAAATATTTTGAACTTTAGGCATTAAACAATATATTGACTTGTATAAACAATTTTTGTAATGTCTATTAATGGTTTCATCTGCAACAATAAAACAGTGTGTTAAATTAGCTTCATGTGGGAGCTTGAAACTGACAGGTACTGAATAATAGCTCTATTGTCTTTTCAGAACTGCTTTATAGCAGAATTTGGATTTGTTTTATATTTGGCATTAAACTTGGCATCACTGATTATGTTACCTGTTTAATACTGTAAAGTGCTGCTTTGAAACAATTTCTCGTGTATAAAGCAATGCATAAATAAAGGTGACATGATTTTTTAAAGCAAAAAAATACATGATTTACTGATTTTTATTGTATGACACTCCCTCTTATGTAAATGTCACACATGCATTGATTTCACATATCTGTGTGGTTTCTTATTAATGAAATGTCATTGTGTTTTACAGCTGAAATCTAAAGTAGAATCTGAAATGTAGCTTTTCCTGTCTCCAGTGCTGACACATATCCTCTTTTTCCTTCAGACACACACACACACACACACACACCTCTTTCTTTTTGTCTCAGAGCACTCTGTTCACTCGTTTCATTGCCTCAAGATTCAATATCTTTCATCCCTCCCTTTGGATCATTCACGCACACACACACACCTTCCTCTTTTCAGCAGCACTTTTCTACAGGAATGTTACATCAACATTACCATGGCAACGGCTGGCTGAGCAGGGGTCCTGTGTGAATTAAACACAGTGATGATATCAGGCATCCACTGTTCCCAGGTCAGTTAGGGACATGTCACTCTCCTGTAGAGCCGAAGCTAGTGTACCACACCACACCATCAGACAGAAATGTTCCACACAATATGTGTTAGAGATACACTGATATTACAATTCTGGCAAATAATAATTTTTATGTTATGGTTGATAACCAATAAATGGCTCATTATTAAAGTTCTAAAAAAACGTTTAACTGGCAGTGTGTATTGTCATGTCCACTTAAATATTTATTGCTGTATGTATCTACTAACTTATATCCGCAGTCCCAGAATCATTTTATATTTTCAAGGCCATCCTTGCATATTTCTTTGCAAATGTGCCTATATTATTAAACATGCATCTTGACCTTGCCTGCTTGATTGCTTTTGAGAAAATCAGTCTTTGCAAGGACCTGGCAGATTTTTTTTCTTCACCTTCATCTGTAATATAGTTACAATACCCATGCGCTCTCATGCCCTGTCTCTCTCAGATAGGCTTTTTTCACTTTTTTGTTCACACTGACACAGAAGCTCTGAAGGAGCTATGAGTAGTCTTCCCTCCTCAGTGGCTCTGAATGTCAGTTTGCATCGAAGAAAAAAAAAAAAATTCCACCCAAAAAATTTTATGAAAATTTGCTGAAAATGTACTCCCCCTCAGGCCATCCCAGATGTGGATGAGTTTGTTTCTTAAATGGAAATTTAGCATTACATCAATGGCTCCTCTTCAGTGAATGGATGACAAACAGCTGATAAAAACATCACAGTAAACCACATGACTCAAGTCCATCAATTAACATCTTGTGAATTGAAAAGCTGCATGTTTGTAAGAAACAAATCAACTCTTATTCTGACCGCACCCATTCACTGCAGAAGATCCATTGGTGAACAAGTGATGTGATGTTACATTTCTCCAAATTTGTTCGGCTAAAGAAGCAAACTCATCTACGTTTTGGGTAGCCTTAGTACATTTTCAGCAATTCTTTTCATTTTTGTAGGTGGAGAATTCCTTTAATGCAGCACAAAATGCTGTGTAGCCAACTGATTCTACTTTATGCAGATGTCAGTTATTAACACCGTAGTGTCTTTTGGACACTAGTGTTACTTATAATTAGCTCTGTCTGTTTGTAATTTGTGTGGTGGTTTTCAGGGTGTGTGTGTGTGTGTGTGTGTGTGTGTGTGTGTGTGTGTGTGTGTGTGTGTGTGTATTGTGGCAGTATCAATACACACAGACTGCCAATCAGTCATTTACATATCAGGAGAAATTACGTGTATGTCGTAACAAATGCTCATGCTCAGCTCTTTTCTTCTCTTTCTTCACAGCAGGTGCATGCATATACACTCACATGCACACGGGTGGTATATGTCGCCTGTCTACCATGCTGGGTTTGAGATGACTGTTGCCATTCATTCATTCCCTGTATTGACTCCTCTCACCCTGGGTTTTTTTTATTAATATCTCAGACGCCGTATGTTTTCAGTTCGAGGGCTTGTTTAATTTTAATGAGCCTCAGGCATGTGTCTCTTAGTTATTTATAAAATGATTTTTGCTCACAGGCATTACAAACAGCACAGAATCCCATATCGCTTTTTTTTCTCTCTCTCTCTCTCTCTCCCTCCCTCTTACACCTGCATTTAAAGAGGCAGGAGATGGAGTGTCCTAGTTTGTAGTTTTAGTTCATTCTTGATAAAGAGGTTATGAATTATTAAATGTCGGCTAATATTCCTACAAATCATTCACAACTAAAGCCAAGCAAAAAGTGTTTAACAAAATGTGTAATGCAAAAAAAAAAAAGTGTTATCTTATTCAGTCATTTTCCAATATTTAAATGTTGTTGTTTTTTTAAACATGATACATTTACGTAATTCAGTAAAATCTAAGAGGGGAAAGTCATATAAATAGTTTTCTTTTGTTTAAAGAACTGTTTAGTGAGGTTTATGCTTTAATCAAGAAAGAAAAAGGGAAAACATCATTTAACATATACAAATCTTATTTTAAACAGTTGTGCAGAAAGAATTGTTTGTATTTTTATATATTTACTTTTAGTAAATTCATCTGTATGTTAAAATATTTTATTTGGGGCAAAAAAAAAATATTTGAGACACGCACACGCATTTATAATCACTCAAAAGTTTGGAATAATTCAGATTTGAAAAATATTTTTTTCAAATAGGGATGGCAGGGGAGCAAGCGTAAGAAGAAAAGTAGGTCATTCCAAAGATGTGATACTTATTTTAAGGACTTGTGACAAAAGTAACTGGACGGTGAAGCTGGGGATTTTATTAAAACATTCCATTCTACTTAGTGTTATGTTTCCCTGAGACTTGATCATGCCTGTGTGCTCAAAGTAGGTTCCATCTTGCTGTCTGCAGGTTTGTGTAGAGGAACTGAATCAAATTTAGGTCAAGATGGTCGAATGATGGTGTCTGACCCTTCAGCTGTCAGGCCCAGTCACTTCAGATTTAACACACGTCTGTTTAATATATTTTGCTGATAATAGCATATTCTGTCTACATGAATGACATGTGTAGGATTGTAGAAATATACTGTGATTGATGTAGACAGGGCCGTTGCTAGGAATTCTGGGCCCTGTGTACTGAATTTGCTACGGGCCCCCCTCAAAATCATGTTCAGTAAAATGTAGCATTCAGGGCAGAACTGGTGTACAAATTTGGCCTCGGGAAAATCAAGCCCATCTGGCCCACAAATTCCCCCTTAAAAATGTTTTGTTGGGGCATAGGACCTTCAATTACGTAGAGTAAATAAATGAATAAATAAATCAGGACAGAAACGAATACTGATAAATATTACTGAATTCACGACAAATGCAACAAACTTAATAATATTTATTTTTTTCACATAGAAAAGCACTTGACAGTAAAGCACTGACTTTGATCTAGACTGCTGGAAAGTTACTGCTAATAAATTCTGTCATCATTTCCTCACCCTCATATGTCATTCCAAACGACTTTCTTCTGTTGAACACAAAATAAGATTTTGTAAAATGTTACCAAACCATTTTGGTTACCCTTGATTTCTACATGGACACAAATTTCTTAAATGATGTTCCACAGAATAAAGAAATTCACCCTTTTCCCCCCACTAGAGATGCCCCTGGATGTGGATCTGCCCAATATGGTGAAAAAAGATAATAAACTTCTGACAAATATTATTTCAGTGGTTCTTTAATTTGTTTGCTTTAAATATTTTAAAAATGTAATACCTTTTTGATAAAAAAAATTGTTTATCATATGAAAATAAATAAAAATATCCTTTAAATCAAACATTTAAAATTAATTAATATTATTATAAAATGCTCATCCCCAACAATATGCAAAATGGTTTACATACGGTTTGAGTGTTTGGATTTGAAATGTTTTGGCAACCGTAATCTTTTTTATTTTATTTAAATATGTATTTTAATAATTGACAATGAAATACATATGCCTAAAAATATGCAAAGTAATTAACACACAGTTTTAATTGCGCCAAGGTTATTACAGCTAACTAAAACAAAAACCATAAAACAATAACATTTAACTGAATGAAGTTATTAAAATAAAATCATTTAACATTAAAAAGTAAACAATTTCAGCTAGCTGTCAAGGCAACATTTCTTAGTTTTATTTAGTTTAATTTTATTTACTAAACGAAAATAAAATGAAAACAGAAAATATAATAAATAAAAAGTAATTCTAAATATGAATTTAAAAAAATATTATAATATCTCAGTTATACTAAAATTACTTTTTTGTGTCAAGCAACCAATTAAGTTACAGGAGCTACAGTTTTGGGAAATGTAGTTCTATCTTTATAGTCTTCAACAGTTTTGAACCCTCCATGTCCATTTCTGCTGCTCCAGTATCCCAGTATGCAACTGGAGTTTAATTTAAAGCCATTAGGTTCAAGGGCATTGGCCTGCCAGAGCGTCACCTTTCAACAATCACTGTCATGAATCATATGAGACCTTACTCTTATCATAACCAAACAGATTGATTTGGGATGTGTTTGCCGGCCAGGTGAATCATGGGTAATATTAAGAGATTCATTCTTGTCGTTCATTAGTGATCTGTCCCTCAGTGTTCAGCCCTTTTGCACAGCTATGATTCATCTGGTGGAGACGCAGAGGAAAGGGTCATGTGACACATAAGGTGACTGCAAAGTCTCATTTAAGCATGACAGCTGAGAAATTTAGTTTTGGAATTAAATTTGGAAGATAAAAAGGAGCCTTATTCCCTGAGTTGAGGTTTGATGGATGGGGCAGTGGTGGGCAATCTCTTAACACTAAATGGATCTCCAGGATCAATTTCCCCCAGGGTGACAGAGTTAACTAATCAGTGTATGCAAGTCTTGATTGCATTTTGTGACCAAGTTTTGCCACAGGGGAAGCACAGGATAGGAACAGGTTCACTCTGGGACCCCAAGCGAGGGCCATTATTGCAGTACTTGTCATTTCAAGAGCAACAAGTCAGAATGTTGAGTCTATGATGCTCTATTGAGGGACTGGTTACTATATGTTACAATAAAAAGGAAAAACACATGCAGCATGGCCGCTCCACTGCACAGACATGCCACTGAGTTGAGCAGACAGGATGCATCCTCCTCTGACCTTTCTCTTAATCTCTCCCCTCCATCTTCGTCTCTCTCCTCTCCCAGCTGATCCACTGTGTTTGAAGTCGGACATCAGAAGCCTTGAAAGCTTTTCCCATCCTGTATTGTTCATTTATTAATTCTTTTGTTTTTCATTATGCATTAACTCCTGCATGCGTCACTGAAGTGTCCAAACTGCTTTGCGCAAACACGCCCCCACATACACACTTACTGTCATGCAGGGAACACTGTCGGGACAAAACTGAGGAGTAATAAACTAACTGAACTTTTTCTGTAACAGGCTTCTTTACCAGCTTGTAGAGTAACAACCAAAAGCTGCATCTCAGTTCTTAATGTCAGAGCTAAAAGAAAATAAAACGCTCTTCTAATCTGTGCTTTCTTTCTCTTATATGTAGTCCTTGAAAGTCTGATTCATTCTAGTGAATCAGTTCATTATAAATGGTCCTTTCTTTTAATATGTGCCGTTGTAAGCTAATTCCTTTTAGTGAATTGGTTCATCCTAAATGGACTTTCCTCTTGTGTCATATGTAGTGTTTGAAAGTCTGATTCATTCTAGTGAATCGGTTCATCCTAAATGCCTTACTCTCTCTCTCATATGCTGTACTGGAAAATCTGATTGATTCTAGTGAATCAGTTAATTATAAATGGTCCTTTCTTTCGTTGGTGGCCTTGAAAAATGTTATTAGTTGTAGTGAATTACTTCATCCTTTTAAGGTCTTCCATCTTATACTGTATGTAGTTTAAGAAAAAAAAAAGTTTCATTCTAGTTGATTGGTTCATCCTAAATGGATTTTCCCTTTTAAAAGTCTGAATCATTCAAGTAAATCGGTTCATTCTAAACTGTTCTTTTCTTTCATATTTGGCATTAGAAAATCTGATTTATTCTAGTGAATTGGTTAAACCTCGATGGCTTTCTCTCTCATATGCAGTTCTGGAAAGTCTGAATGTTTTTTTGTGAATGTTTATTCAGAACACCCCCTTTCCATTATATTTAGTGCCGGAAAGTCTGATTCATTGTAGCGAATCAGTTCATCCTAAATGGACATTTTCTCATACTGTATGAAGCATTGGAATGTCTGATTCATTTTAGTGAATCAGTTAATCCTAAATTGTCCTCCCTCTTATACTTTATGTAGTGTTGGAAAGTCTGAATCATTCTAATGAATCGTTCATCCCAAGTGGACCAATTGGAAAGTCTGTCTGATTGATTCTAATTCTAATCATTCATTTAAACAAACATGATTCACAAGTTGAAGTTCTTGTGCAATATATTAGGTTTTTAACTCAATTATGCAAATCATGGTGTTTTATTGTATTTATTATTGAAGTTTGATACTGTTCCCCTAACAGAGATAGTTAATTCAAAACCTGTCATTGTCTTTTTTGTATGTCTCCGATATAAAAATAAATTATAACACATTGTTTCAATGTAGTTATGTAAATACTTCTTCAAATTATGATTAGCTTGTAGCTCAGTAAGTTACACTTTCAAAGTAGTTTCCCTAACAGTGACTTTAAGTTACAGATATGAAGTTGTTATGTCTGAGGGTACCCCAAAAGGTACAATTTTTGCACATTTTATCTGACACTGTACTCCACTGAGACTGAACTGATTCTGTCTCTGCCATCTGGCCAGTTTCTGTCCATCCAAAGGATGTTTGCAGGAGCCATATTACCAAATGCCAAGACTTATATAATCACCTGCACCAAGATAGACGGTTGGTGTATCCAAATAATCAATGTCATATTTTCCTAGATTTTAATATATATGTATTAATTTATGATTTATTATTTATTGATTTATGCTTATTGTAAGAATCCTCATAATTGAATGCATGTTTAAATGAGGCGTTTTAGGAGGGCGTGAACCTTTATAAAGAATATACCTTTGGGTTTGAGACTTTAGTCTTTGCAACTTTTGGAATCTTATCTCTGCATGAACAGCTTGTCACACTCCCACTTCATTTGTTATTCCTTCTAAAATTGATCTCTGACATAGTCATTTACTCGACTGCCTGGATCACACTGCATCAGTGATGGATCATTCATTTCGTCCCCACACTACTGACTCGAACAATCCATGACCTCCTTGCCACAGCTGTGCTCAGGACGTGCTGCCTGAAATGAATGGGTGTTTTAGGAGGTGTGAAAGTTTTACTTAGATGGAGCCAGTGAAGGGGGTGGGCAGTCGTACCTGCTGGGATGTGAGGGTCCTGCCTCGTGGGTCCGCAGCATTCCAAGCACCTGTGTCTCTGAAGATAAAATTCAGCAGAACACTTACAGTAAGTGTTTTTCCATTGTTTGAATGGAACACCCGAGACTTCTTTCCATGTAAAAGTAAACATTGTCTCTTGCTCACTAGACAGATGTACAACACTCCTTGTTGTTTCATCAACATTAGGCCGAGTATCTGTCTACCGGCACAAATTAAGAGCGGTCCTTGAAATACAGAGATGTGGTCCTGCAGTAAGTTTGCAGAGGAACCATGCGCACACATCAAGGCCACTCGAGAGTCTGTTACTCTTCTTTGCCAGGCCCTGGAAAGATGATACAAATATATTTTTCTAAATTAGGGTGGTCATTTCCTTTTCTTTATAAAGTATAGCTGCTTCCATTTCCTGTTTTTAGCCGCTTGGACTTTACGTTCATTTTTTTCTATTACCTTTTACGTTTTTTGAAGTTGAGAGGAGATGAGGTCGTGGAGTTTTTCTATCCCACTTCATCCTCAGGTTACTCACCGTTCTCATTCATTATTTGTTGACTGTTTTATAATGAATGACCAGCTACAATGCGCACGGCTGCTGAAGCCACCATCAGCCCTGCCTCACAGATCTCTGACCCACATAGAGATGCATACATCAAAGTGGAAGATGACCACAACAGCTCGATTTAATGAAATTTCCAAGTGGGTGGACATTGGTAATTCAGTGGATGTTTAGTCTGTACCTACTCTCAAATGCCATTTGGGAATGTGTATAAGGAATTCCTTATCCTTTATGAATCTGTGTCCATTTTACACAGTGTAATGCATAGCTGCGCAATTAACTGTAATACTAATATAATGTTGCTACTATATTTAACATCATATGATTTTAACTGCACTATAATCTCACAGATAATGGTTCCTTTTTTCCACAGTGCCCTGCACACAAGACTGCGTCAAGTCATCTTCTTGAGATTATAAGTAGTGTTCAGAAGGTTGGTGCAATCGTTTAATATCCATTTTTTAAGCTGTTTTACCATCTATCTATAATTACTATCCAATTAAATATTTTCTGTGACTATTACCCATGTTTTATGTGTTATGTATTTTGCAAGATTTTTAATTAGGCTATGAGGAAGAAGTAACTATAGTTCAATTCCTAAATGGCTCAGCTGAAACACTCAGTTAAGATTGTGGCAAAAAAAAGGCAAAGAGTGAGATCAGTAAGTTTACAACCGGTACGATAGGTGTGCTGTTATTAGATTGCATAGTGACTATTCTGAGTGGTTACATAACTGTTATTTTGCAGATGCTGAAGGTGATGTCAACAGAGACAAACAGAAAGAGCATTGTGGAGGACAGAAATGGTGGCACTCAATGTAAGATGAGGAAGATGTTGATTTGGATGCATGCTTGATCTACAGTGAGGACTGGTATCTGCTGGGACACATCATTGCATGTGTCATTTACTGCAAATCTTCAGCTTAACATAGATATTGTATATTAAAATGTCTTGTTTTCTAACTTTTTTTATGTTTTAGATTCGATTTATTATTTCCACAAATAAAGATAAACAATTCATTATTGGTTAAACTTCTTTGGGTGGGGGGTCTACCAATCAAATCACTCACCTGGAAGGGTTTTTGGTGGGATATGTTTTGAATGTAACTAATCAAGTCACTTTGCTATAAGTCTTTTGGAAAGGATACATTGTAAGTTTACCAATTAAATTTTTTTTGAAGAAAGTCTGTGTGCTGCTCAGCTGTCTGATTTGGGGGAGGGTTTAGTTTCACAGCAACCAATCCAGTTGAAGGTGAGGGAAGGGTACAATGGCACAAAGGTGTGAATGAGTGGAACACTTGCCATGTCAACCAATGGCCACTGCATGGAAGAATACCTTAGTAACATACATAACATCCGAATAGGTATATATTTGGCATTAAACAGACTATACTGTGGTATTTCCCAAATTTGATGCCTATTTAATATGTCATTTGGTTTTTAATGCAGGTTCATCGTCGTATGCTGTAGAACTGATTGTGAATGAGCCACCCTGGCTCTTATATGTCCTCAGAATCTCGTCTCTTGTGTACTGTTAACTCAGGTGTTGCAGCTCTGTGTGGAGAAAGAACAGGTTTGTCTTCTTTACAACAAACACAGAAAGAACAGCCATCAAATTCTCCAGTTGATTAGCAACACTCGCCTTCCTTACAAACAAGATTTCTGCCCTTATTTAGCCCTTTCTTCAAGCCGTTTCTTCAGGCAGAGCTCTGGGTAGTGTAGTTTTTGCCGTCTTTCCACAAAGTTTGACAGGCTGGAGGTTCTTGTTTGACAGGAGGATGTAAACGACCATTGGATTCCAGCTGGCCTGCATCACACAGCCAGACGATCAACAGAACGGGAGCTAGTTTCAGCCTGCGCCGTTTACACTCACCATCGCCATGACCAAGTGGCAACATTACGACTTCTGGGGGTTAGTGATGGAAGAACGTGTCAGTTGTTGCTGTGAAGCATAGTTTTTTTTTTCATCATGTACAGTACATAGACGCTGCTACTGGTTTGAATGACCAGAATAACAAATCTTTAGTCTTTTATTTTAACATGATTTTTCATTTGCACAGCAACCAAAATAAGATTGACACTTATTGACACTATTTTGTGACTATTTAGGCATGAAAGGAAATTAGGAAATTAAGTCGCAGATATTTGCTGTCAAAAAGGCTGGTTTATTTAAAACTTGTGTTGTTGATTAATGGATATTAATGGAACTGACCCATAGTATCTTTTCATTCGGGTGTTCAACTGAAAATCTTTTCTCCGTGTTTGCTGAAATATGTTTAACCTGTTTTAGGGTTTGGCAGTGACTTTCTAAACAGGGATGTGATTTTTTTTTGTCTTAGTGCTTTTACACCTTCAGGGTGTTTAGGCTTGTGAAATCTGGATACATAGTGAAATATAGTGGAAGTATAGGTGAAGTATTTTCAGAATAATTCAATTTTATATATATATTTACATTATAAGAACCCTTATTAAGAACCCCTATAGCAATATTTATTTGATTCTTTACAATTCTTGAAATTATGTTTTCTTGCACTTAAAATGTTTTATTTTAAAAAGTTGAATCAAAAAGAGACCATTAGGTTTAGCAACTTTATGACATTTGAACTTTTTTGCCATGTATGACTCAAGATGCCATGTAAAGGACAGTGATTTATCATTCCCCACATGCTGGCCAAGCAAAACAAAAGGGCATTTACAGCAGAACCAGTATGGCGGGTTTACCAATCACCACTGGCAGCCTACGTCTGATTCGATGCCATCAGGTTACCATTATGAACCTCCCAGTCCAATTTTCTGTGCCAAAAGATATGATGGATTTTAACAATAACTAAACACTGCAAAAATGCTATTATTAAATATAGAACCCCAATCTGAGGATGAAAACAGTCACCCTTGCTCTGAACTTACTGCACTCAATGCTGTATACAAATAAAACAGAATAAAGTATGTAAATGTATGTAAAGTGTATGTAAATGAAGTAACTGATACAAGGAAACAAAAGCAAAAATAGAATAGCAAAGAAAAGCCAGCAAAAAGGGCATTTATAGTGAGGGGGGAAAATTAAACCGGTTACACATCTAAGATTGGCCATGATTGCAGTCTAAACGTAAGAAAAAAAATATTTATATATGGGCTAACATGACAGTATCTTTTAATAAACTGCTCTCAGTCATTAGGTTTATTTATACCCACAGTGTCTGGGTAGCTCCGCCCACAGCTAAATCTCATTGGTCTAAAATCATGCTCCTCATAGATGTATACTAAATGGTTTGATTGCAAGCATACCGAGTCAGTTTCTTTGTCTGATGTGGGTCTACACTGTTTTTGTTTTTTTATATCACAAGATATTATAATGGCACAATAGAGTGCTGATATGCTGAGGGTTGGCATGATTATAGTGTAAATTCAGGCTCCAGTTGACTGTATTCTCTCTTTTGTAGTAGAATCGCTGATCCTTCCTTTGTTTCATTCTAAGCTCTGACTGGCCCATGAGATCACAATCGTTGAGCATCGATAGGAAAGAAGCTACAAATCTGAATTTCTGAAGAAGAATGAATCTCTTTTTAAAGTATAGGCCATTGTTTGGCTACACTAGTAGTCACTTCTCCTGTTCCAGTGGTCAGAGGTAGGAAAATTTCAGCTCTTAAAATGGTTGTGGTCTAGTTTCAGTGCTGTACCATTTTTCACTTCACTTTCCACTTTCTCCCTGCTCTGTTTATGGGTTAACCACATGCTTGCTCATTCATTCAGCACAACACAGATGCTGCTGTAGGCATGGTATGGCCTGAGTGCATGTGAAGCATATGTGTGCCTCAACACTGGAGTTAAGCAAGTTGATTACAATGGCAAGGTGTGCATCACAACGATGTAGAGATTCGAAAAGTAACACTCCCTCATATGACTAGAAATTGAGAGAATTTTAACTTTTTCTGCAACACACTAAAAAAAGTGCAGTCAGATTTACAATCCCCCCCTCCGTCATCCATCTTATCTTTATCTCTTTTCCTATCCCATATAATGCTCTGAGGTCAGGAGGACCATTACCTGTTACAGATGAGGGGGCATGTGTTTGTGTTACTGGACTTTAGGGTGTGAAGGCCCACTGTATTACCCCGTTTCCTCTTCTTCTCTTTTCCCTTTTGGCTCACATCAGGTATAAAGTCCATGGGAAAAGGAAGAGAGCGAGATGAAAGGGCGCCTAGTTCCCACAAGAGCTGTTCCGATTCACAACAATCCATAACTCACTTAACCAGTTCAGGTCAGTCAAGGGTT
Organism: Carassius carassius; assembly: GCF_963082965.1. NCBI lineage: Eukaryota > Metazoa > Chordata > Actinopteri > Cypriniformes > Cyprinidae > Carassius > Carassius carassius. The sequence goes on along the minus strand of NC_081776.1, from coordinate 10,409,655 downwards.
TGCTTTATTTTTCTGAGTTTATTAACACTGGAGCCAGGCAGGCACTTTGCTAATAAAACAAGGTGAAAATGACACATAAGTACATCTGTTTCAAACAGTTTGGTAATACAGACACTGCCAACCTACAGGCTCCCCATTTAAACATATAGGCCGAAAGGCATTAATATTAGAATATGATAGTAATTTTTCAATTAATACACTATTTGGCCTAGGTTTGTTGATTTAGAGACAAAACACTTTTTCTATGTAAATTTGCACTAGGCTTTTGAAAGGAATATTCAGGGTCAAAGGTTGACATAAAAATGACAATTTGTGGCATAATACTATGACAAAAAAAAATCACACTTTCTCTACAAGAAAGCAAATTTGGGTTACAGCAAGGCACTTACAATGGAAGTGAATGGGACCAATCCCAAAAAATATTAAATAAAATACAAACCTAATTAGATTTTTTTTTACACTTAAATCACATTAATGTGTATTGTTATATACATGTTAGTGTAAAAAAAATTTACTAAACATTTTTTTTTTCTAAACCTATATTCTCCCAAAAAAATTTAAAAACAGACCTCATGTACTTGTTTAAGTGTTGTAATTGTAAAATCACTGTAACCTTGATTTTGTCTCTTTTTTAATGAAAAGTGGGATGTCAAAATAATTTTTTTGAGCCACACATTCTTTTCGACTAAGCTTAACTTGTATTGAACCCGGAATATTCCACCCTCACTCTAAATATCCATGGTGGTTCATTGACCTTCTTTGAAGAGGCCTTCTGCTTCCATTACACAACATACACAAACACATTCAAACATGTCAGATCTTTACATGGAAATGGTTTGGTTTGGAATCAGAGGATATTGGGGCAATTCTGTAGACCTCGGAGTGAGGGATGTCCTCTCATCCATATACACATACACACTGGGCACTTCAGGTAAATTATTGTTTGCAAGTGGAAACTTTTATACTTATATAGTTATACTCATTGACGCATCATCAGACTGCATTATGTGTGCTTTGCGGGACACACTTTGAGCGAACGTTATTTCTACCCTCTCATGGAAAATAAGCCAGCACTGTCGCTCTGTCAGTGAGGGGAGTTTATTGTTGACTTAATTAAGGAGTCTTACACCACACAAACCCCATATTCACCCCCATGTAGTATTTCTGAGAAGACACAATTATTGTAATTATAGCTGTCTGATGACATGTTTGGTATAATGAATGTTTCTCATTAAGTTTCTCTAACCCCAAACAACCTGCCCCAATAGAAAAGCATGCCTGTTTCCCATTCTGCAGCAGTAGCGGCGTCTGATAGTGGGAAGCCCATATTTATAGGATTTAGATCAATTGAAATTGAAATAACGTGTCTTGCATTTATTATAAAGAAGATATGCTTATATTGCATAATAATTCTTGTCAAGCCAAATATGAATTAAAAAGAAGTGTGTAAGATTTTAATAACACTACAGCAGTAGATATGCAGTTTTATATGCTTCTTTTATAGAGGCTGCATATATTTGATCAGAAATACAGTAAAAACAATAATATTGTGAAATATTATTAAGATAACAGCTTTCTTTTTAATATATTTTGTGTTGCCAAAGCAGAATTTTCAGCTGCCATTACTCCAGCGTTCAGTGTCACATGATCCTTCAGAATTAATTCCAATATGTCTGAAATATTTTTAAACATCAATGTCTTTACTGTCCCTTTTAACCAGTTTAATGTTTCCTTGCCGTGAAAATCTTACTGAGCTTAAACTTTTGAACTGTGACATAACTTTCCATTGTCAAACATCAGTGGAACATGTTCACACTTCATTTGAAGGAAACTTTGTGAACTAAATATCACATTGAGAAATACTAGCAAAAGGACTCAAAATAGTGACGTTAGTTTTTAGAGAGAACCTTTAATGTTGTTTATTTGGATATGTCATTTTGTTGGATATTTTATCTACACTGATCTACATGACCAAATGTATTTATTTCAAGTTTGGCCTAAGCACCCATAAACCTTTTCAGGCCACTGTACTGTATGTATATTATTATAATGCTAAATATAGTCTGACTTCTGTCTTTTCTCTCTGCTTTCTCAGTCTTTTTTGTGTCCCATCAGAATGAAGGAAGTTCTGCGCTGACATTGTGGAAAAAGCTGTAGTAAGAGCCAGATTGCTGGAGAAGGGAGATTGGTGAACAGAGGAAGTAATAATAGCGTGTGTCCTGACTGATAGGGTACTGGACCCTCTTGTGTAAGTCTGTTAATGAGCCATTTCCACTGTCCTTCCACATTGATTTGAGTCAGCTGACATTCCGTGACAGCTCTTTTGTCATCTTTTGGAGAATTTCAGCAGTGACACAGTGAAACCGTATGATAGCTTCATTAGCTGCCCTGAGGAATTTTTCCTGTCAAAGAAGTATTTTAGACCCAAGAATGCTTTGTTGTTCACTCTGAACCGCTTTTTAAGCAAACATTCTTATCTCAGATCTTGACAAAAGGCAAGACCGTCACCAACTTCCCTCTTCTGACATCACAGTTTTTGTGGACTACTGTCCAGCAAGGTCATACATTACTATTTGTGATAGATAGATGGATCAACATATAATTATATAAACTATCTATCCATCCATCCATCCATCTATCTGTCTGTTTTTAAATTATATATATATATATAAAAAATAAAAAATGTAATAACTATTACTTATATTTCTAAATATTTTTAATAATAATTCTGCATATTTTAAATAATTGTGTATAATTAATTGTATATGTTTATGTAATAAAGTATTTGAAATACTAATTAATTATATTACATCTTAAAATAATTATATAATACGCAATAACTTTTTAATTAATTGTATAATTGTATGTTCATTTATGCAGACAAAAATAGAATATAGTATTCTATGTTTTAATTATGTATTTGTATTAATGTTAATATAATTAAAGATATAATGAATACCAATTAAGCTGTAAATTTACTGTAAATTTTCTTGTGGTTCTATGTTTATGGACAGTCCAATGTGCATTTTTAATTTTAAAGCATACCTTGAAATCCTGAACTTTAGTGAATGGTTGAACATACTGTATGTATTTGTTTATAAGATAATATGTTTAAGGAGTAAAAAAAAAGAAAGGTGGCTGCACTTGCACATCTGTGCGCTGCTGGGACATCTGCTCAAGGCCCAGGCATCACTTTGTGCTGCCGATGAGAGAGGCTCCAAATAAAAATCGCAGAAGTGGAAACTGGAACAAATAAAAATAGGATTCATGTCCTCTCCACTTCAGAGGCTTTGGAAGCCTGAAAGGAAACTTGTTTGTCAGCCTCTTGTGTCTAAGCAATGGCTATATGTTACTTTTAAAAGAAAATATGGTGCAAACTAAAGCAGTCTGGGCTAATACTCCAAAGATACCTACAGCAAACATATGCATCACATGCTCCACATTTACAAGCTGCTTGCACTAAAGCTGAGCAATCAATGCACTCACTAACACCTCCCCTCCCCGCACCACACTATCTGATTGAACATTAGCAAACCTTTGAGCCTTTGCGTAACACAAGTAAAAAATGACATGGTCTTAAAAAGTCGAAGTTTTCCTGTTTATCAAAACTCAATGCTTGAAGAGGGTCTTGTGTAGTGATGTCCTGTTTGTTAATGATAAAACCCATTAGGTAAAAAGATCTTGTCTGTTTTTTCCCCAGCAGGTTGAACAGAAGTCCTTGTGTGATTGTAAAACCAGGAGCTGTCTTGGTCATTGGGTACCCAGAAAATTATAGCTACTGGATGGTAAGGAGTCTATAAAGGGTTAAACACAAAGGTGAGAGCATGAACCTCATCATAGTGGAATGATCTTCCGCCTAATCAGCAGAATTCCTTAAAATCAGAAAGACACAGCAGTCACCAATACCTGAAACATAACACCCTTCCATCTGCATACTAAGCGAAGTTTTATACTAAATTTAATTGAAATAATAATTATTATTATTTAACAGTGTGAGATCCGCGTGTCTGTCTGCTCTTAAAGGGACAGCAGCCAATAAAGCTTCCTGTCAGTAAAGTTAAAGAACAAACGGAACAGAGAAAATGACTCGCTGCTCTTGACTAAATAACTTTTGTAGCTTTAATAAGGATTAACTATTTAATTTATAGTTTATGCAGTGCAGACTGCATATAACTTTGATAACTTTATTAAATTTCTGTATATTTCCTAACTGTTAAGACAGGAAGGGCAGGAGTAAACATGACATTTATTATGGGTTTATGTTAGCATTGTTTTAAGTTTACTTAAATTAAAAACTGTTATATTTTTGAAGCCTAATAATAAATGTAAAAAGAAAAAAAAATCAGTAGCTGTATTAATATCAGTAATACTGGCCTTCATTCATAAAAAGATGTCATTTAAACAAGTATTTAAATTTAACTGTGAAATTATTACATAAAAAATATATATTAAAAACGTGCAAAAACATTTCTTTTTTATTGCGATTAATTGCGATTAATCACAGAAAAAATGTGTGATTAATCTAGTTAAAGTTTTTAATCGATTGACAGCACTAATATATATATATATATATATATATATATATATATATATATATATATATGTGTGTGTGTGTGTGTGTGTGTGTGTTTCTGTAATGGTTAATCCACACCAGTATGTCTAAGATCCCTTTCTAATGCTAAAATATAATAATATAAACGTTGTTGGGATTTAATTGATTAAATGTAAATATATATATATATATATATATATATATATATATATATATATATATATATATATATGTCACATATGCAGTCACTTTAAATAAAACCCCAAATGAGTAAATGTTAGTGGAAAGGTATCAAAAGAATGAACAGAATGAAGATTGTGATGCGGCTTCTTCTGAGACCTTCATGTGGAAACCCACAACATAGTTCCACTTTTGGCATCATCTTTCAAGTGCACCATGGTAAACAAATGACAACATTGGTTACCATGGCAAAAATGAGGCAGTGAAGAAAGAAACCACAAACAGCATAGGGGATTTCTCAGCACATTTTAGATGTCAGGTGTGAGAAAGCAGTTTTCTGGTAACATTGTGCAGTTATGAATTAACAAATTATGAATAATTTGTTTCAATATCATTTCTGATAATTTAACATGTTTGAAAAATTTAGCTGCTAATTTTGCTGTATGTTCTCTAATGTATAGCCTGAATGCTTTCACATTTAAATGACAGATCATTCACCTGTACTGTAGTTGAATAAGAGTTAGGCGGTGGTTTTTGAAAATTAACTGTCTCCTAATCAGTAATATTTAATCATATTTGTAATAGATTAGATCAGATTGTTACACTGCAAGACTTGCAGCAATCCACCTGAGAAACAGGATATGCCATCATGATTAAAGGAAGCTGTGGTATCTGTATGCAAAATGATAGAGACCAAAGCAACGTAAACAATTTTGTTATTACAGATTTTGTTTAACCTAACCAACGATTTTAATTCGCCACTGATACATGTAGTCCCTGACATGAGGACTTGGTATAATGTTTGTTAAAAAACAGAAATGCTCCAGGCTTGTACTGCAATTTTTAAAGATAGATGCCAGACTGGTTGCTAAACCAAGTGCTTCAGTGGACATGGGTTTGATGAAAATACAGAGAGAGAGAAATGCTGGTGATGCAAGTTCACTCCATTAACATGATAAAGAAAGAACAGAGGATTGCACAATGTTTTGCACAGTCTGTCTGGTTATCTATGTGATAACCTCAACCTGATTCAAATGACCAACAGTGCTATATTAACTAAATGACAAATGTTTAATTCATATTCTTGAGATAGCGAGCATCCAGGCTGCAGAAAGCATTAATCCGGTTCAGATCAGCTGTAGCAAGTTGTTTCTACACACTTCGAATCAAACACACATCAGAATCGAGGAGAGAACGGGAAACGTCATGGAAAAAATGACGTCAGGTTTAATTAGCCGGCGGGGAAGACTCGTCTGTGACTGTGGGCGGGGCTTACAGAGCCGGCTCGTGCTGAAAGCGTGTCATTTCTTAAGTTAAAATAAACGACGAAGCGGAACAAGTTATTTTACACCTAACCGCTCTCAGGAACATCTTTATAAATTATGTTAATGCAAGCAAACGCTGGGCAGAGGGTGCGCATAACGTGATTGACATCTGGTCTCAGCCAATGAGGATCCTCCTGCATGTCAGCGGCCGTCCTCCTGACGCGCGTCACATGTCTCAAGCGACGCGCGGCCGTGGGAGGGATTTCTCTGCAGATTGGAGGAGCTAGATAGACTGCAGAGTGAGTCCGAGGGAGACCGAGAGAGTGAGGGGGATCTCTGAGGCACCGTTCGGAGAGCATTGTGAGGGTAATTTCACCATTTCTCGCATGCATGTTTGTGTTACTGGCCGTTTCAAATGCACCGTTTTATTTCGGTTCCTCTCCGCTTACTGTCTACATTCACCACGCTGTCCGTTAGCTTGCGTTATTATCAGCTAGCCAAATTGGCTAGGCAACTCCTGCTAGTTGGTAGCAGGCAGAGAAAGGAGCAAGAAGGTAACCAGGCTGCTGTGCATTTTTAACCCACACCTGCCTTTTGTCACTGCAAGGGGAGGGGTGTGTGGAAAATCAATGGGGTTTAATCTACCGCACCATGTTGAGATGCAGGGATGATGTGTAGTGCACGCTGGAAAGTTGCTTTTTACGTATGAAGCTTGCGAAATGTTTTCGACCGCACGCTTCGCGTTTCTACATATACGATGACGCGACACTGCTTATGTTTTTATAAATACTACTTATACAATAACACGATTTTATTACGAAATAATGATATAAAAAATAACAAATTTGCTTTGAATCTTTAACGTCCTTTACGATATATATATAAAAAATGAGCTTAAACATTTTATTTGTTTTTTTGACACGTTATCCTAGACAGCGTGACCCTAATGCTATTTTAAACGCCGTCAATGTTTTTTTTGAAAGCCGCCAAATAAAAGGCTCGCGTTGTGACCGTTTACAGATCCGTTGACTGTCGTTCGTGGGGTCCCTGCGATAAGAGCATTATAACTCAGGTGAAACTACAGTTTTTATTTTAATTTTTGACAGGAAGCGACAGTTGATTGTTTTACATTGGGTTTCTTAACGGTTCGCTCTAGCGAAATGCGGCCAAACGAGCTAACGTTAACTTGTTCAGCTAAGCGACGGTCTCTATCAGTTTGACGGTCGGTGACTTGTGACTTTAGTCGGGTATTTTTAGGGTTTTACACGAAGACTACTGTTTTGAATTGCGGCGGAAAGTTGGAGACCGTTTCAGTTTTGGGAAAGGTAACCATATGCTGGTCTGGTGTCATAATCAAGACCAAACCAGTAACGTTACACTCCTGTTTGACAGGATGACTTAGATGAGACCGCTAGCAGGCTAAAGCCAAATGTGAAGACGCTTCAGCTGTCAACTTGCTTTTGGACCCGTTAACCTCATCTGCTCGTCATTTATCGCATTTCGATGTGTCTTTGACAACAACCGTTTAGACAGCGTTCAAAAAGCTTAAAATGTCATTCTGGTCATCGTTTAACGTTACTCACCAAATATTGCTCCAAACCCGCGTGCCTTTCCATTCACTTTCATTGTATGGGGAAAAAATGCTGGGCTGACTGCACTCCGTAAGGTGTGTGACAACATTACGGTGAGTAAGTGATTTTCTTGCGGTTTGGGTGAACTGTCCCTTTAAGCTTGGAGCGTTCGTGTCAACAGTTGTAGTATACAGTCCTAATTCCTCCTGTCATGTGTGACTCGGGATGAGGACTGGAACAAGCGCTGTGCGACACGTCAAATTTGCCTTCATCGTATTTGAAGGAGCAGATGTGCAAAACACAATACTGCCAACCTAATCGGCGGACTTATTTTGTCTACTGTCTGCCTAATGTGTTGAAACTGAATAGGACACCTACAATTTCTAGATAGACCCCGGTGTTGTGTAAATAGCGTGTGAGGTCTGTTGCTCTTTGGCGTACATCATTCGCTGCCATGTTGCTGCTTTTGCTCAAGCTTTTATAGCTCCTGATAAATACCTCGCTGCATATGACAACAGTGTTGAATTTGACCTTGAGTCTACTGTTGTATATTCCGATTTCTCTAACTTGATTCGTAAGGGTGTATTTGTAAGTGATTTTCACAAAATGCATTAGGCGTACATTGACCTTTTGACAGGTGTAGATCAATACCCAAGGGGTTTGAGTTCTAAAATGTGTTTGTAAGGAACGTGTGATGTCATTGTAAAAGCCATTCCTGAGAAAAAATTCTCCAAGACAAATATGGAGTACCCTAAATACTGTCAGTTTTGTACAAAATCTTAATCATTGCAATTTCTGAGCGACAACCTGTCTCAGTTAAAAGAGAGCATGGCCTAGTTGTAGATTTAATAGCATGTTTTGACCAAGATACTAATATGCAATAAAATATTCAGTTTCTAGAGCATTATAGTAGAATTGCTATTAGGTCACAGTGGGAAGAAGCTTGCATTCAAATAACAGTTACAGTTAGTCTTGTCATGTTTATATTTTAATATATATTATTATTTCCAGTGTTATTTAGCATCTTTTAGATGCTGCTATTGTTGTTAAATATTTACTGTAGAATTAGACAAAGGCAGTGTACCAAACATGCGATTTTGAAACTGGCCACAACAGCTGGACCTGTGTGCACGAGGAATTTTGATGCGTGTGTGAATGTGTTTGGTAGAGTGTGCGAGAGAGTTTTATAGTCTGTGGGCAAGAGTTTGACTGTGTGTGCGATAGATAGCTTGATAGTGTGTGTGAAAGCTTTGATAGTGTGTGAGAGGTAGTATAGTGGTGAATAAGAGAGAGTTTGATAGTGCGTGTGAAAGCTTTGATGGTGTGTGTGAAAGCCCTTAAAGTAGTGTTTGAGAGCGAGTTTGATAGTGTGTGCGCAAATAAAGTTTGAATAATTTCTTGAATGGCCTTTCATAGATTTGAAACTGGCCTACCACAACAGCACAAAGGACCTCATCTGAGGTCTGTAAGTAGTATGCCTATAGTCTATTACTGGTGTCTAAAAAAACGAACTGCTTTTATCCGGCTTGTTAATCAGTAATTTTGCAAATGATAAAAACTTGCACTTTATTTGCTTTGAAAATGCTTGCTAATACGGCAGTCTTAAAAATATTTTTTTTTTACAGTAACCCAGCCTAATAATAATTTATCTATTAAAAGTATTGCTCATAACAGACCTGTGTGTTTTGTATCACTAGTGCAGTGTCCGTTCTCGGAGCATATAAGCCCTGCCCGCACTGTTCTGTCATTTATTAAAAGTTTATTCATTCTGAATGTGTCGCGTGTCCATATTGCACCAAAATGCGACACTGCACTCCCTTGGGTCCTCAGCAACACAGCCGCCATGCGTGAAGTCGATTGGATGAACAGTTCTTGCCAAAAATTCAAACAGACAGACAAACACGATTCTTGCCTTTCTTACACCGTGTCTACACTAAACGCGGCAGTTGTTGCGCCGCAACAGCTAAAGTCTGTCTACACTGGACGCAACAAAGCAAACGTTGAAAATCATTTGAAATTTGTGTCAGTATGTCATAAATAGAACGCAGTCGGGACTTTGTCGTCCATGTGCGCCCTATTCAGTGACCGTGTAGAGAGCATAAAAGGTTTTATTGTATTTTGTCGTGCCGCCCGCGTCTGATGTAGACACGGTGTTAGAGAGAAAAATATGTTCAGCCCCCTCCCGCCAAAGCTTCAAATATTCAGTGTGGATTACTACCAAAGCCTTGAAACTCAAAAAATGGTATTCGGACCAGCCCTAAACTGCATGCCGAATTTTTATATGAAAATAAACAAGCTGAAATCACTCTAACTGAAAAATCTTTATGCTTTTTTATTTTTTTATTAATTTTTTTTTATTAATAGTATTAAGCCTCAAATGTCAACTAAACATCGGATCGGTTTCTTCTTTAAATTAGGCCTATAAAAAGTAAAAATATGAATGGTATTATGTTATACTAAAATAAAAAAAAATAAAAAACTTAATAAATTGCTGCTTTGAACGATTAAGTAATTGTGGCATCCATAATTGTAATCGCGATTAGAAATTCAATTAATTGTGCAGCCCAAGTAAATGTGAATGTTTTCCATGCTGACTGGAATGGAAAGATGGTAACTTAGCCCCTCTCTCTAGTATTGTTTATGTAAGAGGCCACTGCTTTGGTGTCGCATTAATCTGAGGTGACATTCAACTCCTCATAAGCTATTATAAACAGCTAAAAATAGAGTGCTGTGCTATTTAGTACATTTGTATAATGTTGCAATTTAATTACTCTAGCATCATGGTTTATGCCTTAATCAGACATCAATGATGGAGATAAAAGTCTTCTTGGGGGCAAATGTGCTTTCGGTTTGCAATATAAATTAGGGCTGTAAATAAGAACAGTATACACCATTATTTTCTGCAACCTCTGATGACTGGGGTAAATTACCACCTTCAAGCGTATGAAGGATTGCTGTTCAGGCTCTGTTCTCATTAAAATTTGATTTGCAATCAGATTTATTATTTGTTTTGATGCAGTCAATTTGATGCTCTAAACAGTTAGTGAAATCCCATTTCCCCACAAAGGAATGTGTAATTGGTACTGTGTGACTGCTGCTTACAGGTGCTGTCTTTAAAAACTGTCCATCTAAATATAAAATGGATTGTGTTTGGACAGAAACAGAAGCTTTAGTCATGTCAGTTATGCACACATCCATTCACCAAGTGATGCTCAATGAGTCAAGCAAATGTAAATTCTGAAGCCTCATCAAGCCCACTATCCCATCACTTTAATGGTTTGAGTCATCCCTGATTTACTGTGGCGTGTCAGACATGGAGGCAGGGGTCGGAGCAAATGGCTGGCTTGTGTGCTGTGAATGGCAACCATAACGATCAACTTAAAGGCACCTGTTTTTGAAAATCACTTCTTTAGATATTAGGGCTGCTCCGCTCACGATCGGCCGATCGTTAATGCGCATCTCGTCAGTAAAGCCGGTTCTCTAATCAGCGGTAAATTCCATCAGGTGCGTGATTTCACATAGAGCAGCTGTTACTACACAGAGCCGTTGTTAACTGAGAAGATGCGCAAATAAACGCTGAAAATGAACGTGGATTTGCGCATCTTCTCAGTTGGACTCAAAATAACGCCTTTTATTTATTTATATATATATATATATATACGCAAAAAAATTTATAAAGTTTTAAAATAAAGTTTTGCAAACAAAAATAAAGAATTGCAAAACATAAATGAAACAGCGCGAAAGCAATGATTTTGCAATACATATTTTCCATGGTCATGTTTATTAATTTATCTGCAATGCTGCTTTTATTTTGCGTGTCCATCTAGTTTGAGCTTGCAATACCGTTTTCCCTTTGCGCTTCACTTTTCTGCACATCTCTCTTTGTGGCACTGTTTTGACGTGGGGGTGGAATCAAGGGATGGGGGCGTGTACAACATGCCTCCCTGGAAGTGACGTCATCGGCCCGAGACACAGCTCACCGATCCAGGTCCTGTCATGATAAGCGAGACTTTCGAGTGGATCGTTTCTTTTTATTCAATAGCATTACAACATTCATGTTTTCATTTTATTTACTTTATTAACAAATGTATGTATATTAGCAGCATTTGCTCAAAATAAAGAGGTTGTTACCGTGAAAATCTTTTATAGCATTAAAATGTGTATTGTTTCATTTGGTTAACTGCGAGTGTTTGTTTAAAATCTCTTAACTTGTGGAGGACCCCAGCACACAGAAGCGTTCTTTGTTTACATTAGTTCAGGGTTACTGCTAGTTTTAATGTAAAATAATGCAATTCACTTCATAAACTATAACTTGCATCATTAAAGAGGTCTACGACTCAAGTTTCATATAGATCGCAAATTCGTTTTTCATTTACATAACTACTGGCATAAATTAAAAAATGACTGTCAGTGTAAGAATTTTTTTTTTTTTTACTGTAGTCTTTTTGGTTTAGTTTTGTCGTGGCCACAAGATTAATTCTTGGGAACGTGATAATGTCGTGGCCACGAGTTTAATGAATAAACCAGGGTGATCAGAGAAACCTGAGATTATCAGAGATTAATAAAATATTTTTTATCCATCCCACAGTCCGTTGATCGTTTCTTTTTATGTAATATATGTTCATATAAGGCTATTATTATTTTTCGGATTATAAGTCGCACCTAAGTATTAGTTGCATCAGTTCAAAATTACGTCATGACGGGGAAAAATAAATAAATCGCACTGGACTATAAATCATATTTAGAACCAAGAACCAAGAGAAAACATTACCGTCTACAGCTGCGAGAGGGCGTTCTGTTTTCAGTAGTAGGCTACAGGAGCACTGAGCAGTATAGAGCACCCTCTCGTGGCTGCAGATTCGCGTTGCTGTATAACTGGCCAGACTTACCTTCCCAAAAAATCCTATTTAATTTTATTCCATAAATGTAACTTTTTATTTCCACTTCACTGTTATCCAAGGAGACAGAACTATTTGCACTGTTTTTATCAGTGGGACAATATTTATACAATACTATAACCTAGAAATAATTAAACGGGGTCTCTTGCAGGTCTCAGCAGCACGAATTATGTGCCCAGCTACATCTGATTCAAATATTATGCTAATTAAAAGTGAGCGCTGGTTTCAGACATCACAGTGCTTCACTCGCACTGACTCTTATTCTGTCTGAAAGAATGAAAAGACTGAGCTGAAGGTGGAGCGATTCAACCAATCAGATGAAAGCAGCGTTTCAGCTCCGCCCACAAGTGCGAATGAAATATTGAAGCCATAAACCGAAATGATCAAAACGTACACGGACCAACTGTCTTGTCCATGCTCTCTCACTTGAATCCTCTTGAGTCTCTTGACCTTCTGCAAGCCCCGCGTTGTTCACGCAGTGAAGCGAGGGGGCAGACACGTGATCGGCTCGGAATGCATTTTCAATGGGCACATTGAATTTTGCTACATTCATTGCGGGACATTGAATGAAAATGCAATCGTAAGTGTCTTGACTGAGTGTTAATGCAATTAAGAAAAATAGCATTTGAATGATAATTTTGCAACAGTTTTTGCTTGAACATGTTATACATATCTAATAATTTCTGTATTACATTTTTATTTTAATTTTGCAACTTATAAAGCGTTAAAATTAGTATTTTACATATTAAAACTAGTGTGTGAAATGGCAAATTAAAATTATGTAATTTAATTTTCATTTTGCACCATAAGTTGCACAAATGTATTGGAAAATGTAAATACAGAAATGCATTGCCATTTTACATATTGCATTGTCATTTTGCATATTACATTCCAAATTGAATATTGCTACACATATGCTTCCATACATGTCGGGCTTTTACAGTATAGGCTATTATTTACAAACCTCTTCAGGGCTGCGTTTTCCTCTGAACTAGTGTAAACAAAGAACGCTTCTTTGCGCTGGCGTCCTCCACAAGTTAAGAGATTTTAAACACTTGCAGTTAACCAAATGAAACAATACACATTTTAATGCTATAAAAGTGTGCACATCGAGAGAAATAAACAGCAGATGTTCACGGTAACAACTTCTTTAACTTGAGGAAACGCTGCTAATACACATACATTTGTTAATAAAGTTAATAAAATGTAAACCTGAATGTTTTAATGCTATTGAATAAAAAGAAACGATCCACTCGAAAATCTCGCTCATCATGACAGGACCTGGATCAGTGAGCTGCGTCTCGGGCCGATGACGTCACTTCCAGGGAGGCATGTTGTACACGCCCCCATCCCTTGACTCCACCCCCACGTCAAAACAGTGCCACAAAGAGAAACGTGCAGAAAAGTGAAGCGCAAAGGGAAAACGTTATCGCAAGCTCAAACTAGACGGACATGCAAAATAAAAGCAGCATTTCAGATAAATTAATAAATATGACCATGGAAAATATGTATTGCAAAATCATTGCTTTCGCTCTGTTTCATTTGTTTTGCAATTCTTAATTTTTGTTTGCAAAAAGCAAATTTATTTTCCTCAATACTTTAATTTTCGTTTGCAAAACTTTATTTTATTTTGCAAATTGTAATTTTTTGCATACATATATATATGGCGTTATTTTGACTCCATAGAGCAGCCCTATTAGATACGCTGTTTTAGGTCCTGGTGAGAACATAAAAAGCACTGAGCTTTTAAGTATGTAGCTGTTTGCATGTAATATTTTTCCTACTGTGCTCATCTAAGAAAACAGAATTAGGACCCCATGAAATCTTATGTTCAGAAGTTCTGTTTTCAGTTAAAATTTTTCTAAATTCAATTTTAATCATTTTTAATAATAAAAACGGATGTATGTTCCAATGAATTTATTTAAATAAAGTGAATTTATTAAATGTTAACACTGATGGTATCTTATGAAATGGTAATATTTGCATGTTTAAATTAGACGTTTTGAGGTTTAATATTCACAAGAGGTTGCGTCTGAAACTGAATACTAAGTAGATATTTATTTTGTTTCTAAAATATAAGTTCTTATATAGTATGAATATGGTAGCATGAGTTGAAATTCGAACGTACTATATTCGTCATGATGTCATTGTCATGTGACCTACCAGCATCAATTGCGTTGCTTCACTGAAAATCACAAATCCTCTCCAGAAAATAAAAATTCATGACTGGATTCTGTGTTTTGTATTAGTGTTTTTGTATCACAGAAATCAAAGGGTCCTAGGAATATAAGGCGTTTTATATTTAATGGGGTTATTTGATTTTGGAGGTGTCATTTAGCTTCTTCTTGTGGAGTTGTGCTTTGTGTGGTTGAGTGGGCAGCCAGCCGGTCGGCTGCTGTGAGTTGGCTGGATCAGTGTCTGAGGGTATAGTAGATGTGCCCAGTTGGTGGTGTGAAGTGGCCTTAAGTGCACTGAGCCATGTAGCATGAGTAAGGTGGGGGGTCTCTGCATTGTACCTTCCACATAGAAATGGCCTGACCCATTTCAGCAACAGCCAGCGAGGGGGATGGGGAGTGGGCAGTCTGATACTGCTAAAAATACCCCATTACCTACAGCTCCACTGCAGAGGGATCCCTGGAATATCTGTCCTTGACTAGCATGAAGTTGGCTTGTACAGTATAGAGTCTCCAATTGCCAACCAAGACCGAAAGGGTTTTCCTTGAGGTTTTCTTGCAGCTGCAATTCTACTGCTTTCATATGCATTGAATTCTGTCATAGAGGAGTTCTCAGACCTCATGTGAACTTGCCTATTTATTCACAGGGGCATATATAAGTGTAGTTTTTAGGGAGGATAGAATGGTGGCAAAATGTATAGCATTACACAGTAATATAAATGCAGGTTTCTTTGTCAAAAAGATCATATAATTATATGTATGATCCCACAGGCACTGGTCCAAAACTGACCTATAGTTTGTATGGCAAGGGTAAACCATACTGCAGTAACTGTTAGTTTAAAGATCCAATCAGATTGATTTTCCACTGTTGTGTTGTGATGTGACCTGCTCTGCATCCTCAAACTGTCACTGCACAGAAAAGATTTGGCACTTCCCTCATCGTGGTCGAGCAGTCACTCATAGATGATAACTGGAAGAAAAAGTGCAGGACAGAGGTTATCTTGCTTGAAACCTGCATGATGAAATGCATACCATGGTTGCTTGAGATGACAGTCATTTCAGGAAGTTCTGTTAAACCATCGTTGTTTTTCAGACACATTTTAGGATCAGTTGTTACTTCAAAAAGGAAGAGCACAGTTAGCTGTTGCAGTGTCAAGCTGTTGGGCGTTTCCCTTTTCACTTCCAGTTTTTAAAAAAGATAAAACCTAGCTTGTTGACTATGACGTGCTTGAGACTATTTGCCAATGCTAATTATGTATTTTATGGTGCTTATCTTTGGTTGTGCAGGAAATGTTCATAAAAAGTTCAGAGTTCCTGCACCTGGAGAGTAGTTTTAACTGAAGATTTGTCTGCAATGTTTATGACATTGGCTGTGGGAGAAGTTGATTGCCCAGCTGGTTGCCTGTTACGGAGCAGCATGCTGTTTCACGCTCTGCATGTGCTGCTGCTAGTAAATCAGTCTTGCAGGGCTACTACACTTTTTACTTCTGCTTGTAGAGAGAAAGAGTTCTTAACAACACCATCTTCTCATCCTCACAGTTTGAATTTTCACAAAGTCATGCTTTTGACCTCTTGTCCTTCTTAAACCTGTTCAGATCATCCCCACTGCTGATATTTCTTTATTATAATTTGATGATTATATAATATAATATGATATTACATAATATAATTAAATCTTGCTGGTAAAGGCAAGGACAGTGGAAGTACTGTCAGCCCTACTAGCTATTGAAATGATCCCAGAGAAGCTGTCCATTGGGGTCAAATGAAGTCTGATAGGATGTTATTTGGTTTGAGGGCATGGTATTGAAATAGATTTTTCTCTTCTGTTTGTGTACATGGAAATATGGAACATCATAGATAGAACTTTGTCCAAGCAGTACAAGGTCTCATTGGGCGTATTTACATTGCCACACAAGTGTAATCATTGAATTAGTATATTTGTTAGATACTTTAATCCGAAAGGAATTGAATTGCATTCAGTATATATTTGGTCTGTTTATACATTCTGATGAATGAGAAAAATTGCCCAGTAAACCTGAATTAATCTTACTTTTTATATATTGGTGCTTCATTTATTAATAATCATTTCGTAAGTTAAATCTATATATTAATACTAAATTTTTTTTTTCAGTTGTATTCTATTCCATAAGTTTCCAGTTCCAAAGCATTTTCGTGTTTCTTGAAAAAGCCATGTATAAATTTGGGAATAAAAGCTTTTTTTGTCTCTCACATAGTTAAGATGGCAGGTCAGTTCCCACGCTACTTCTTAAAAAACGCCCACATAGTTCTGCCTGTAAAAGTGGGTAGCATGTCACCTTGAAACTCAGCCAGTGAGTATGTTCTTATTATTTCCAGGCCAGATGGAGAGATTTCTAAACTTAAGGTGTCTGTTGATGTTTTGTTTTGAAATTAACATGCTTATCTATGCATTTGGGTTTTGCATGTAGTAGTATTATTATTATTATTAATAAATCATTCCTTTCTTTTTTTTTTTTTGTAGGTCTCCTTGGGTTGGTTGTGTGAGGTTTAATTCACAATGAAAGCAACGCCACAGGCTGAGAACAATGGCTTGTGAATTATCCCAGTCCTGCCACCTGCAGTCGGGCATCCTCCTCCTCCTCCTCTGAAGGACGTCAGTTGTTTATGGGAACTACTAGCATTGGTCTCCTGAGGATATAGCTCTCCTTTTGGGACGCCATTTTTCCACCCTTGCTGAGACGTGGTGTAGCCAGGAAACATGGCTAACAACGCATACAGCGGGGTGAAGAACTCTGTCGCCGAGCCCAATCACGATGGAGAGTTCGGCTGCTCGCTTCAAGAGCTGCGCTCTCTCATGGAACTGCGAGGGGCTGAAGCATTACACAAAATCCAGGAATCTTATGGGGACGTAAATGGACTTTGCAGCAGACTGAAAACATCGCCTGTAGATGGTACATAATCATTATTTTGCACTTACTTTGCTTTGTAGAAATCGAAATGTAGTTCCAGGAGGTAAAGAGGTGGAAGCACCTACTCTTTGGATGGTTTTAATTCTCAGTTTTTGCATCTCACTCTAAAGATATAGCTGTTAGCCATAGCAAGCAGATCAGTTACACCTGAATGGTTTCTTGCTGCATTTTACTGCATCTGCAGTCTTTTGAGAGGATTGCTGCTGCTGTCCCGTTGCTTTGACTCTGGCAACACATAGACAGTGTGCTGATATTTTAGACTATGTCTGATTGAGACAAAGATCTGTTTTCCTCATTGAAGGGTAGCTTGTGCAATTTCAGTGTTTGACATTAAGGGCTTTCATTTCAATTGTCAAATACAATTGGGTTTACTATCCCATCTTACAGTCTGTGGTACTGCAGTTACTGCAGGGATATTACAGCTTTTATTATAGCTTTTTTAGACACTTTCTCTTTGTCCATTATTTTTGTACTCTCTCTTTATTCGCCCATCGCTTTAATTGTCTCTAGGGCTGCAACTAACATGTATAGATTTACTTATAAATAAAACAACATAACAGCTGCTGTTAGGATGCACTCGATTAACTTAGAATTGATAACATTTACCAATAAGAATATATCAGTAATATAACAGCATGTGAGCACATGCTGTCTGAGCACCTGACACTACACATCCCACCATACATTTATTATAAAATCTTTCCAGTCTTGGACAGCTTGGCTCGTTAATTTGTTCCTCCCAGTTAAAAGTCCAAAGTGGCTTCATTGACATGGATTCTCTGTGGCCACATTGCACATCAAACATAACCAAACAAAAAAAAAATCCATAATGACAATAATTGACAATTGATTTTTTGTTACAGCCCTGTTGATCCCTTTTTGCTCTCCCATTGTTTCGCTTTTTCTTTCTCTCTTTCATCAGAAGGGGTGTGCGAGCAGGTATATAGTCTTTAAGGATAAGATACAGAAAAGTGCAGAGTCAGTGTGCAGCCCACAGCTGCAGCTCCAGTGGTTTATTACCTCTCTGTAGACATTAGGTTTAATCGCTGGCCTGACCTTGATTGAACTCTTGGGGGAAGGGATTTTCAGTTTGATCCCAGATTAAAACGGCACCATGTCCATAGCAAAACTCTACATGCTCTTTGAGATGCAATTCTCTCGTGCGTGAGCACGCAAGGGCCAAAAACCAATATTTCATTGTTTCTCCTGGGTGCTTTTGGCCAGTCTTTCCATGAGAATACTCCACTTATATATTTAGCATGCAGGCTTGAACAGCAGTAATGCGTTTTTGGTATTGAAAGTCAAAATGTAGCACACATTCCTGATGGAGAGATCCTAAGGGACCTGTCCTCTCCAGTGTTAGTGTCTTGACCTTAATTAATTCTGCTTCTACATTGAAGAAAATGGGGTATTATGGGTGCTTGCTAGGATGTTCTGGTTGGTAATCTTTCCAAATTTGTAATTTTCTGGTAGATATGGCTCAGGTTCCTCTTTCAGTGTAAATCTATGTACTGTTATGACCCATTTTACAGTCCAATCCAATTGCTTAAAGTGGAAGTAGTCAGTTAAGTTAACATTTAGGAAAGTGATTTTTATATTAATGCACTGGCCATCGGAGCGAACCAACCCCGTGATGGCACACACGGTGATACTGCAAGCTGGCGGCACCTTTGCTCCAAAAGCTATAACAAAACAAGCTTTTTTTTTTTCTTTTAAAATGGTAACGTGTGAGAGATAATAATGAGGTAATTCAACATGTCTGATATGTACGGCATGTTTGGATGTTTATATGTATTGTCACCTGCCCTTCCTGCCCTCAGGGTCTGACTTTTATTAGCAGGTGATGAAATATTGAGTGATTGAAACCAAAGCTTACTCTGCTCTCTGCAATCCAGAGCTATACCTTTGTCATGGTGTCCGTGGAAACCATAGCATCAGTGGAAATGTATATTTCGACTTCACAGCTCAAATAATGCGGTCAAACTGATAGCATAGATATGACCCCTAAAAATGTGTGCTTTGTTTTCTGAATAGACTATATGGAACATGGCCCATGCTGTGCCTGAGCTTTATATAATATGTGAATTGTGCATTAGTCATAAAATAATAGTCTGAGAACTCCCCCATCCCCCCTAGATATTCTATTCTGTGGCCACACTGATAGAGGTCCCTGTCGCTTAGCCATTCTCGCTACATGGCTAACTGAGATCGGAGCCCCACAGCGATCTGATAGTTTAGCTCTGCCCTGTTCCCTCTGCTTCACAATAGCACGCTGGCAAGCAGCCCTGCTGTTATGACACATTTTACAGCTTAATCAGATCACTCAGCTTTGCCATAGGAAATTAAGCAGTCATTCAAGATTACAAGAGCTTTGACAATTGAAAAGGGATTTCTAATTAGTAAGTAGGCCATTTCTCGATTTCGCAGCAAAGCCCACCACTAATCTTTTTACTCTTTTGAACTGAACTAGTTACTTTTTACTGCTCACATCTTTTGGCTTCACTTTAAATTGTGACATTCTTTCCAAATTATTCGGGTGGATCTTTTGTTTATTTATATTTATACTACTGTTCGATGCAACTGCATGCCGTATTTTTATATGAAGCGGGTTGGCTGCTTCGGTCCGATTCGCGATTTCTTCCGAGGGAAGGGGTGTGTGATATGAATATTCTTGATTGTGGACAAGAAAAATGTCTCCCCGATCTGCTTTTGAAGAAATATCGTTGTATTATGCTGCAGCGCACATTCTATCAGCTGCAGTTCTGGTGCCACGGAATGAATATACTGTGACAGCCGACACGTCCAGTACCATAGACATGGGTAATTAAAGTCCAGTACCACAGCTCCCACAGAGTACGCAGTAGGGCACCAACTCCCAGGGGGGCACCATCCCAGTTGCTCAACAAAAAAAAATCGTTTTATATGTAAATTAACGAATACGTAAACATAACTATAAAAAATGTGTTTCACGGTGAAGACAGTAGACAGGCGATGCACACTCCATTCCCACGTCCACGCTCGTGCTTGCTCTCACCTCATGTTTGCGGTTATCTGCAAATGATCATAATTGATGGATAACTTGTCAGGGAAAAGACAACAGTAGACCGGCGCCAAGATAAGGAAAAGGAAATGAGACCAAGATAAGGCCCGTGCATCACTTTTAGGTACTTTTATAATCCTGTTAAACTTTTTTGGATTTTGATAATATTGTTAATAGCGTGTTTTAATGCAGCATCTGATTTTAAATATTCTATTACAGTTTCAGTGTTCCGTTTTATTTATTTAACTCAAATATCCACTTAATATTTCATTTTTGTCCACCTTTTTGCGATTTTAGAATTACTAGCCTCTATAATTTCTTCAACAAAACATATGAACTTCACAACCCTTACGAAAACTAATCCTTGTTTTTATTGTAGTAATTTTCTTTTGTGTCATTTCTGAATGCTTGAGACTATAAAATTAATCAGAAAACTCTATTAGTAAAATAATAGCTATAGGCAACTGTCTAGCTACAATTGTAACTTGTAAATAATAAAATTTAATTACATTTTAGTTATTTACTCTTACATTTTATTAAAGGTCTATTTTGACCCCTATAGTAGGTGTTTTTTTTTTTTACTTAATAATTTGGGGTGGCAGTCTTAACTGTTGTTGTGGACTATATATCGGAGAAGTATTTGTTCTCCATTTGAGTGCGATGTTTTTTAGGTGGCTAATTGACCAAAGTGCTTTCATTTTTATTCTTATTATTAGTATTAGTTCAAGAATAAAAAAAAAAATATTGGATTGATATCGGAATCGGCAAATAGCCAAAGCGGCGACATCAGTATCGGAAGTGATAAAGTGGTATCAAGACATCCCTAAGTATAACATAGGTGAACTTATAATGAATAATTGCCACTTTGAAAGATTATGTAATTGTGGCATCCATAAATGTAATCGTGATTAGAAGTTATATTAAATGTGCAGCCCTAGTGGACACGAGGGACTTCTACTGCAAATTTAAAGGCGAGTGCTCAAGATTTGATTTAACTCATGGGATTTTTAATTGAAAGAGCTTCTAATATTCATGACCCAGCCTCTCATGTACCCTGAGGACAAACATGGTTGTGGGCGTAAAGAGTATTAAGTTAATATTTGCTAAATGATTTAATAAAAATATTTCTAAAGGATATCTCAGGAAACGACTAAATCAGACTTAAGTCGGGGGGTAGTTAATGTTTGTAAGGTATAAAACCAGCTGCAAGCTTCATCCAGTAATGGTAGCATGACCTGGGCTCTGACACACTCTTGAGTGTGTTAAAGGTGAGGTGTTGTGGGTTTTCTAGTACGTTCTTTTCTCATCTTCATTTGTAGGTTGATTCCCATGAAATGTGTGAACTCTGATGCACTTTTTAAAACCTTGTTCTGATTGAGCATCCTTATCTGAATGACACTGCAGCATCGGCTTAAACTAGTGGAAGTTTGGGATGTGTTTGTATAAAAAAAAATTCTCAATTGCGATTGTGGCGTCCGGTCTAAAGGCACAGAAATGATAAACTTCACCTTTAAGTGTGGCTACACTTGTGAGATATCCTTCAGTCTTAAGCACTTACTACAGGTAATAATGAATGAGATCTTTGTAAAAAATTCAATATTGCAACTAAAATGTATCCAGCATGCTAAATAACTGAAGCTCAGTGGAACAATGTGTTAGTGAGCAAACAAATTATCAGCAATGTTTTTCATACGTTGTTGCCGGTATATTAAATGGATTGAGCATATTTATTATTTAGTGTTTTCTCTTTCCTTGTCTAGCTTGTTAAATATTTCTTTCATGGATTAATGCATTGGAGATAAGTAAAACATTTTATTTTCCATAGAGGCCTGTGTTTTTGTCACTTTCTAGGTCTCAAGTGAAAGTAGAAACCATCGTCAGATGATTTGGTCTCCTTTGGGAAACTACAAAACCTTGGAGTCTTTGCAGCAACTAGTGCTAACAAGAGTTTTAGGTTCACAACCTAAAACACATTAGCACTTCCAGCAATCACGATGGCACTTCTGCTCTCAGTGAAGTAGCATGCAAATGAATAATTAGCTATCTAAATACCTGTTTTTTTGCTGGTCTTAGTAGCCCCCCTCCCCCCTTCTGTTGAGTTTAATCTTCCCCTCAGTGATGTTTCTGAATAGCTGTGTGCATGATTTGGACTTGGAATGAAATGGAGATGCATATTGCAGAATAAATGCATTTTTGACAGAGGCATAAGACTTGACTCATATGCTCCTTAGCCCGCTCTCCAGGCATGGACACTGAATGTAATCCTCCGCCTCAATTTCCATACTACACAAGCCTAGATTTAGTGCACTGGCGTTGGAGCAGCAAGTTTCGTTTTCAGCAGTTCTCAGCTGTGCTTCAATCAAGAAGCAACTTTTCTCATTTACATTAATGCATTTGGAACATGCTTTTATCCAAAAAAGGACTTAAATTGCATTAAAGGTGTACATTTTAATAGTTTATGCATTCCCTGGGTATTGAAGCCATGACACTGGAGTTGTTAGTACTCTGCTGTTTGAGGTACAGGAATGCTCATATCTCTTAAATGAATTCATGCAAATCTCGCAGACATTGTACTGTAGTTGTCCAGACATAAAGCTATTTTTTTTGTGTGTGTTCAGTCAAATGCCAAGTTAATCCAGTAGCAGAAATGTGCTTTTGTAAACTGAGTGCTAATATGCAGTGAAACCTTCAGCTCAATGGAAGAGGGCAAGAGCCGAGCGGCTCAATGGCTTTGCTGAGTAATGTGGAGGATGTTGTCATGACAATAGGCTCTGCTGACCAAGCTGCTCTCTGGTCTGGCAGGCAAGCCATCCTGTTCAGTCAGTCACACACACACACACACTCATTCTGATGCCCAGACACTAGATGCATAAGCACACATTGTATTCATGCACGTTTTTTGTCCACATGGCTCATTCACCGCATCTGGCCACCTTTTATTTTTTGTCTCTTAACATGTTGTGAGTGTGAGTGGACTGAATGCACGCACCATGATGACTTTGAATACTTGCTTTGAATATAGAGAGTTATTCAAATGGGCAAACCAGAGAACTGCCGTTAAACCAGTGCATTTGAATGATTCCTGAGAATCTAACAGTTTTGGAATTCCTTTTTTGGCCCAGATTAAGTTTTCACACCCAGGACATTTTCATGATCTTGTCAAAATCCCACACGCTTTACTGCCGTAGTGCCAGTATTAATGGATTAACTGTGCTAGTATCTCATAATCGATTCAATACAAAACAGTGTAAGCCCTTTTGTAATTGTAATTTATTTTTATGAACCAAGATTTTAGCCTGGACATGGACAGACATGGCTAAAATTGTTACTAGCTCTGTCAGACACCTGTAGACACATGACTGTTATTTTAGTTGCTCAATGAATATCATAGATTTATATATATATATATATATATATATATAAAATAGTTCAGTGCTGTTCAAAACTTTGGGGTTATTAAGATTTGACAATTATTATTTTTTTCAGCAAGGAATATCTAAATTGATTCAACAAATTAACGTAAATGTTACAATTTTCTAGATCATATAAATGCTGTTCTTTTGGTCTGTCTTTCCTCAAAAATGTTAATAACCATTTTCAACATTGGTTTAAGAAATGTTACTTTGAGTAATGGCTGCTGAAAATGGCTTTGCCATTACATTAATTACATTTTACAGTATATTGAAATGGTAAACATATTTCAAATTATTATACTTTTCACAGTATTAATGGTTTTATTGTATTTCTGATCAAATAAATGCAGCCTTGGGGAGTAAGTGACTTCCTTTAAAAAAAAAAAAAAAAAAAAATTTGAAAATCTTACCTACCCCAAATGTTTGAACGATAATGTAAATATAAATAATATAATAATAAATGGACTAAATTCTAAAGCGGGTCAACAATTCTCTGTTCGATTTGACCAACTTTGTAAAATGTTTGCCTAAACAAAATTACATTATTTCTATTTAAAGTTAAATCTTTAATTTTAATCCTATTGCTTCTCTGTGACCCTTTGATCTTATTCAGAAAGTCTTTATCTTTAAAAACTACTGTTGCTGGCCCACAGGTCCTTTCTTCCTCACTAATCCTGGCTCTCATAGAAACCCATTAAGCATTGTATGCTGCTATATAAGAAGTGTTTACTTGAAAATATTAATATATATTTTTTTTTTTTTACTCTTTTCTTCCAGGATTAAGTGGGCAGCCCTCAGATATTGAAAAAAGAAATGTAGCATTTGGACAGAACTTTATACCTCCGAAAAAGCCAAAAACCTTTCTTCAGTTAGTATGGGAAGCATTACAAGACGTAACATTGATCATTTTGGAAGTGGCAGCAATAGTTTCTTTAGGCCTTTCTTTTTATAAACCTCCGGATTCCGAAAATAAAGGTAAGTAACCTATTTATTCACTTCTGCCTTATAGATCATCATCTCAATTTCAGGTTTTTCTAAGCTGAGTTTTTTGTTTGTGTGTGTGTGTGTGTGTGTGTGCAGATTGTGGGAAGGCAGCAGGTGGACCAGAGGATGAAGGAGAAGCTGAGGCCGGATGGATAGAAGGAGCAGCTATCCTTCTATCTGTTGTTTGTGTGGTGCTTGTGACGGCCTTTAATGACTGGAGCAAAGAGAAGCAGTTCCGTGGCTTACAGAGCCGCATTGAACAAGAGCAGAAGTTTACGGTTGTTCGGGGAGGGCAAGTCATTCCGATCCCTGTGGCTGAGATTGTCGTCGGGGACATTGCACAAATTAAATATGGTAAGCCAACATTAAAAAAAAAATGCACAGATGTTTCATTTGCTTTTTAGAGGGAAATTAAAAAATATGAGTGTATATAGTGTTTAAAAAAAAACCTACCTGTCTGACATTTCACTGGTGTTGATTTACCTTTTCCTGTATAGAAATAAATTAAAAAGCTGCTGACAGTAATGTAAATTATTTTAATGGGATACGTTCTTCATCAGGTGACCTCCTGCCTGCTGATGGTGTTCTCATCCAGGGGAACGACCTCAAAATAGATGAGAGCTCTTTAACTGGAGAGTCTGACCATGTGAAGAAATCGATGGAGAAAGATCCTATGCTGCTGTCAGGTGGGACATAAAGAGACTGCAACCCCTCACTAGCAGAACAAACCAAAACACACATTTGATTCACATTTGGCAGCACAACCCTGTAACATTTTAGCATTTTCTATGTGTCCTGTCTTAACTTTACCCAAAAGTTCAGCCAAACCAAATAAATGTCCATCTTGGGAGTTCAGATGTTTGCTATGTAGGACCTGCTACCTCTCAGCGAGGCTATTGCACATCTTCAGCTAATCCCATTTTATGAAAGCCAGTTGATCCTCTGATAGAATGACATTGCTGTGTGCCATCCCAGAGGAAATGAGGGGGGATTTAAGTGGGCCCTCCTCCAGCAGAGCCGGTGTTAGCATACCGAGTCTAACCCAGCAAAAACCTCTCCCTGACATTTTTTCATAGACTCCCTTCTCAAGCTTAAACAATTATTGAGGGCTATATTGCAGTTCATTTCTGAAGGCCAGGAAGAAAATGGCCACTCATTTCTGATTTTACCTTTTGGCTGGTGCTCAAAGAGCCCAGTAATGCCATCTGATTTGAAGACCCGCCTGTTTTGAGTCTTCATCCTGTTTCAAGAGTCCCTCATTCAAAGGGATTATAACAAAGATATAATTTTAAGAATCATTCTAAAGTTATAGAATAATAGTCTACACTACAACTGTAACAATAACAGAACAACAACTGTTGGAATTAATTTCAAAATAATTGTATCCAGCTGATGAATGATGAAAAACACTGACAGCCAATCAGAATCCATTCTGCTTTGAAGCACTCAAACATTTAAAGTGGCAGATGGCATTACTGCAGCACGTTTATAAAAACAGCTTTATTGCGCTTTGGTGTGGACCAGGGTCAGAAATGAACCGTTAATATTTAGGGCCAATATTTGCATAGGAATTGATTTTCAGGGACATTTTAGGACCACTTTTTTATGTCAAATATTTAAAGTCATCTTTACACCCATGTTTTAAGAGCAAGTTTGGTAAACCTGTTCTGTGTGGAGGGGAAAACTGGAAAACTTATTTGTCAAACTTAGCTTTGTGTTAATGTTTTAGATCAAGTAGTGAATGTATTGGCACCAATATGAACGGCATGTGACCCTTATTCACCTCCTCGGTGCAGGTACTCATGTCATGGAGGGCTCTGGAAAAATGCTTGTCACTGCTGTTGGAGTCAATTCCCAAACTGGAATCATCTTCACGTTATTGGGGGCAGGAGAAGATGATGAGGATGAGGAGGAGAAGGAGAAGGAGAAGAAAGAGAAAAAGAAAGAGAAGAAAAGTAAGATGTCTGTATTGTTTGGTGTCTTTTTAGTCTGTCTCAGAAACTAAAATAGACCAACCGGTGGCATTTTCAGTCTCTTCGATCTACTGTGGCTGCAGAAAGATGAATAGAATAGACTGCATATGTGTGTTCCAACTTTCATGAAAGTGTGCTTTTTGTCAAACTCAGAAAATAGATTTTTTAATTTAGCAGTATTTTTCAGTCTGGTAAAAAAAAACTGTGTGAAGCAATGACTCAGAGCGCACAAGAAATCATTACACTTTTCTATTAACTAACTGCCATTTAATGCATCTCTGCAGCCCATGGCTCACGTGTTGGGTCTCCAAATGAGTGCCTGCAGATACATGAATATTTCATAACTTGCAGAGGTTGTGCCCCAAGTTGCTGTTCAGTGCACCTCATTGCATTTTGTGCATTTGTGTTCTAGCCACAGCAGTGTATTTGAAAACCTCATGAGGTTGTGGCACACATCTGGTCGTAAATATTCAAGGGGCCTTTTCTCATTCCGCTAAATCAAAGAGAAGATTTGCATAATTGGAAATATGTTTAAATGTGTGCTGCAGAACCGGCGCTTACATAATGGTGAATAATGAATAAATTAGTGAGTGTTTGTTATGTGGCTTCTTTCTCTCGCTTTCTACAGATAAAAAGCAGGATGGCTCTGTGGAGAACAGAAAGAAAGGTGAGTAACCCTGTTGACTTAATGACATAATGAACACCATACTGGCTTAAAAGGACACCCTCTTACATGCTGCAGCCTGCATTAAAAACATCGCCTTAACCCATTAGTGCTATTAGATCTTCATTAAAGCTTATCCACACTAGTGAAGTGTTGAGAAGTTAGCCTGTTTTTTTTTTTGTTTTTTTTAAGTTTGATTATTACTCTACTATTCAAAAGTTTGGGAGGTTTGAAAGAAATTAAAAATTGTAGTCCGCTAGGATTAATCAAAGACTATAGAATCCCAAAGACATGTCACTTGTATAGTTTTAAATGGGGAAAATGCAGTGCTCAATGTGGCCCCTCAATCGCAGGAAGCCCCGCCTTCTGAATGAAAGAGCCAATCGCTAATCGGTAAAGTCAGCCCGTCACTGCAGCAGCCGTTAGAAGTCCCGAGTGCTATAGAAACAGTCAACGCTCTGAGATGTGTTCTTAGGACTGCACATGCACACTGGCTGATCTAGCTTAAGAAACAAGCTTTTTATAATGCTATTTGAGCAAAAATAACAACATTTGAAACAGTTGTCAGATTTCTTTGGTGATTTCAAAAATGAAATTTAATTGTAAGCTTCGTGAACAGAATTTGAGTTTTGCAGAATTTAATGTTTCCCCTTTTAAAGAGATAGGAGCTGCACTTGGATGCTTGAGAGACGTTTCAAAGATTATTATTATTATTGGAAAAGGATTATTTTGATCAAAAGTGACACGGAGGACATGTTACAAAAGATTTTGATTCAAATCATTGCGATTCTTTTAAACTTTACTCAAAGAATCTTGAAAAAAATTACATTTCCCCACAAAATTATTAAACTGCTGTTTTCAACATGTTTCTTGAGCCACAAACCAGTGTATTACAATGATTTCTGAAGGATCATGTGCCGCTGAAGACTGGACCATCGGAAAATGTAGCTTTGCCAACACAATGAATTATATTTTAAAATGTATTAAAATAGAAACACATTTTTTTATATATATATTTAACTATTATGGTTTTGATCAATTTTGAAAAAATAAATTCAGCTTTGAAAAAAACCTTATTTAAAAGCATAAAATCTAACCAACTCTTAACATCTCAACATACTGAGCAGTTATGTTCTGATATCCAGCTATTTGCACCTGTCTCTCTTCAAATCTTTTATCATCTATTCTAAAATCACCTACCCAAACAGGAAAGACTACTATTACAGCTCTGTGAGTAGAGCGCAGCTATACGGCATAGAAAAATGGCAGTCTCACACCGGCCCCTCCTGCTAATTCAAACGCAGCTGAATTACCTCACATCACACACCGGTTAAATCCTGCACACAGGCTGACTGCGTCATGCTACAGCAGCGATAGACGGAGATGCACTGCTGTGTGCTTGTCTGTATGATTGCACGCATGCTGAGTTCTTTGTTTGTGTGATGTCACCTCACTGGTAGGCTGTACTTTCAGCACGTAGAGTGCTGGCCTTGAGATCAGAAGTATGTGCATGTCTTTTATAGCCAATGGTGATGAGTGATGGACTGGACATCTGAGCGTGGTGAAGTTTTATGTCTCCTAGGATACTTGGTCACATGGGTTTGCATGTGGCTTCAAAATGTGAGGATGATCATGAGCTGTGTTTTCTCGGACTGTAATAAAATTATCATTCATTTATAATCACTATTATAATTTAATTTATCTGGTCACTTAATTATATTTGTCACGTGGGGGAGCCACAATTTAATTAGAAAAGGCTTCCTGTAGTCCGGGTGTGGAGAAAGTCAGTCACCGGCACAGAGCAGCAGATAATATACTCTGATTCTTGTGCTAACTGCATAGTCCAGGGATGCAAACTCTTCATGGGTGAAAAAGGTGACAATATGATGTTCTGATATTTTAAAGACTTAGATTTTCAACACTTTATTATTATTTTTTTTTAAAGTTGTGTAGTAAAATTCACTTTAAAAATTCTAATTACATTGAAGATGACATGGAAAACAAAGACTTGAAAGATGAAAATGACATGATAGCCAATAGATGGCAGCAGAGGATCGCTCAGTTGCCATTCCACTCCCGTTTTTTTCTTTTTTATTTCGTCTTGTATTGGATTTATTACAAAATGAAGTATAGCAAGTGCAGGACGTCTCATGTCTCAAGTCTCATGTCATTTAAAAAAAAATTCATAAACCAATTTGTCCAGACATTGACAGCCTAGAAGGGTTAAATTCTTTACTAGTTAACTTCAGATTAATAAAATTTGTTATGGTATAATAAATAATAATGCATTAAATATTTTTTTATTTAATTTACAAACTACTTTTTTTTTTTTTTTTCAAACATTGCCTTAAGTTTTCTTTTAAGCATACAAGGTGCTAAACACACTTGTTGCTGCAGTAGTTTTGTTACTCCGTTTGTCAGATAGTTAATCCCTGATATTCACAATTTTCATTCTTACTATTTGTAGCTAAAGCCCAGGATGGTGCAGCAATGGAGATGCAGCCTCTAAACAGTGAAGAAGTGGCTGAGGGTGAGGAGAAGAGAAAAGCCAACTTGTCCAAGAAAGAGAAATCAGTTTTGCAAGGGAAACTGACCAAATTAGCGGTCCAAATTGGAAAAGCAGGTAAGCGTGCTTGCTTTGAGATCATTTATTATGCTAGTGTCCTCTTAGCACTTTAGGGGAAAGATGCATTTATTAAATTTATTAACACTTTCTGGCGAAACTGGCTAAATATATTGAAAAATCTTTCCTGCATTAAACAGATTATTGTCCAAATCAAATGCTCTCTAGAATGAGAAAATCCCGGCGCAGTCGCCTTCTGCAACTGACTCCGTAGGTTCATCACTGTGACATAAAGAACTCTTTTTGCAATTTTAATTTTCTTGCCAAACTTCTGGTTTCAATAGGAAGTATGCCAACAAAGGACAGAAAACCGCATTTGTCAAGTGGCTTTGTGAGACTAACAGTCAATTTCACAGTTCTAATGGTTTTTGCTGAAAACTCTGATGTGTGCAGCATGGGCTTTAGAAGTTTAAGCCCAAAGTAGAATTCAGCTGTCTGTGTTCCACTGCCTCAGAAAGTGAAGTATACCTAGGCCTTTAATGTATGTGTTCCTGCGCAGGTCTAGTGATGTCAGGCATCACAGTGATCATCTTGGTGGTGCTGTTTGTGGTGGACACTTTCTGGATCCAGGGACTTCCTTGGGAAAAAGAGTGCACTCCCATTTATGTCCAGTTCTTTGTCAAGTTCTTTATCATTGGTGTGACCGTGCTGGTGGTGGCCGTCCCAGAGGGTCTTCCGCTGGCTGTAACCATCTCGCTGGCTTACTCGGTCAAAGTATGACCCTGCATCTTCTGTTTAAATATCCATGCCCTGTACCGACCATCTTGTGACATAAGGCCCTTTGTCTAGACTTTTGTTAGACAATGTACAGTACATGTTGATCTAATAATCATACGAATTGCCATATCTTTTTGCATCTATTAACTTTCCCTTGTTGCTTTTATAGTGATATTATATCTCTGGATTTCTGCCATGTAATTGGGGTTTAGTGGACTGTTTGTTATTGATTGGTCTACCACCCCCACCCCATTCCATAATTTTTTTTAATTTTTACTTTGCTGCTATATTTCAGAAAATGATGAAAGACAATAATTTGGTGAGGCATCTTGATGCCTGTGAAACCATGGGCAATGCCACAGCCATCTGTTCAGACAAGACAGGGACACTGACTATGAACCGGATGAAAGTTGTTCAGGTTTTTATCGCTGATAAGCACTACAAGAAAGTCCCTGAGCCTGATGTCATTCCTGCCAGCACCATAGACCTGCTAATACTGGGCATCAGTGTCAACTGTGCTTACACCACCAAAATCATGGTGAGTCCTTAGGCAAGCATACCTTCTTCTTTTTTTTTCTTTTTTTTTTTGAAATAAATTTCATTAATTTAAAGGAAAACATTACAACTTTTTATTGAGCATTTTTAACTACACATTGACTATTTAACTATCAGTCTGTAATAGCTTGAGTTAAATCTCATCAGTGTTGTTATTTTTAATAGGTTTGTTACGAATGTTTTTTGATAAATAAAGCTAAAATAAATATTACATGAAAATATTACCTTGGCAGCTAACTGAAATAGGTTCAAGTTCAAATATTAAATTTACTAAAACAAAAACAATATAAAAATGTATGTAAAAGAATGAACAAACTTTAAAATGTCAAAACCACATAAAGCTGAAGATATACAAATCTCAATTCAGAATATTAAGAAATACTATAATAGTATATAAATGGCACTTTTAAAATAAAACTGAATGTCACAAGCTTTAAGTAAGCAGCAAAGTTACAGCTCCTAGTTCATTTGGAGTCCGATATGACTGAAATTAAATAGCAGCAGACAATAATGCAGCATCTTTTACTACGGTTTAATTGACAGTGGTGCCTAATGGGCTGTTTTGTCACAATGGCTGAATAAAATACTGTACAACTCAGTGTTTTAATGCATATATTATAGTTTTTTTTATTTTTTTATATGTATTTTTTCAGTCCCCCGAGAAGGAGGGAGGCCTGAATCGTCAGGTGGGCAACAAAACTGAATGTGCCTTGCTGGGCTTTGCCATGGACTTGAAAAGAGATTATCAAGCAGTCCGCAACGAAATCCCTGAAGAGAAGCTTTACAAAGTCTACACCTTCAACTCTGTTAGGAAATCCATGAGTACGGTGCTAAAGAATGTTGATGGAAGCTACCGGATGTTCAGCAAAGGAGCCTCTGAGATTCTGCTGAAGAAGTATGCCATCCTCAGTCATAAATATTTGGTCATTGTTAATGCCTGACATAAGTTCAGGCCTTAACATCTTGTATCATAAGTAAAACACTGCAGTCCTTTCCTTAAATAAGCATGTGAGAGGTGTGTCAGCAAACTTGATTGGCAGATCAAATGCTTCACCTCCCCCTCCAAAGCCCCGAGGCTGTGTTACTGATAGATTTCCCAGGAGAAATTACTTGGATGGCTCAGTTGCTTCGTGCTGTTGGGTATCTACAATATCTTACCTGCTCTCTCCTCCTCACACAGGTGTTATAAAATCCTGACAGTGACGGGCGAGGCAAAGATTTTTCGGCCAAGGGACAGAGATGACATGGTGAAGAGAGTGATTGAACCAATGGCCTCTGAGGGCTTGAGGACCATCTGCCTGGCTTACAGGGACTTCCCTGCCTCCGAAGGTGAACCAGACTGGGATAATGAGAGTGATATCCTGACCCGACTCACCTGTGTGTGTATTGTGGGCATTGAAGACCCAGTTAGACCAGAGGTACAAGTCTTCGACATTTTAACAAGTTTAAGATGCATTTCTTTGTAAACAAACTATTTTCTATAGCAAGACTCTTGCGTTTGCATGTAATGTCATATAAGCAGCTCTCTTGGTCATACTCACTTCTTGTTTCTTGCTCAGGTCCCTGATGCCATTAGAAAGTGCCAGCGTGCTGGAGTCACGGTGCGCATGGTAACCGGGGACAATCTTAACACTGCCCGTGCTATAGCAACTAAATGTGGCATCCTGCAGCCAGGAGATGACTTCCTCTGCATGGAAGGCAAAGAGTTCAACCGCCGGATTCGTAATGAAAAGGGAGAGGTGAGAGGCACAATTTATTAGCAGCAAGACTCTCAGAAAATCACAAGCTTATAATATAATCCCTTTTTTTCCAGATTGAACAAGAGAGGATTGACAAAATATGGCCTAAACTCCGGGTGCTGGCGAGATCTTCTCCAACAGACAAGCATACACTAGTCAAAGGTGCTCAGAATTACTCGCTTATGCTGGAGGAACGAGTCTCTGTGTTAAAACAAAATATATATTTCTGCTCCGTAATGTCATGCTTGTTTGTCTTGATGCATGTCTTTTCCTTCAGGTATAATTGACAGCACCGTTATGGAGCGGAGGCAGGTTGTGGCGGTAACAGGAGACGGTACCAATGATGGCCCTGCCTTAAAAAAGGCTGATGTTGGCTTTGCCATGGTATGTGGGTCTGCCTGAAGTGGCTACGAACAAATGATTTCTCCAAGGATTCTATGTCCTAGATTTAATTTTGAATGGCCTTTTAATATAGCAGTCTTTTATTCTCAGGGCATTGCCGGCACAGACGTGGCTAAAGAAGCCTCCGATATCATTCTCACTGACGACAACTTCAGCAGCATCGTCAAGGCCGTAATGTGGGGGCGGAACGTGTATGACAGCATTTCAAAATTCCTTCAGTTCCAGCTCACTGTCAATGTGGTGGCTGTGATTGTGGCCTTCACTGGAGCTTGCATCACACAGGTATCACTATAAATGCTCTCTTCTACCATGAAGCAAAATGACGGAGCTGTTAAGCTAAATAGTGCAGCTTTACGCAAAGGATTGCGTCTTAACAGATGCACCATGGTGACTGATGGAAGCAGCTGATTGCTACCCATCTTGTGTGAAGTGATTGGAAATTGTTAGTCTGAGGCAGGAAGACTTGCAGGCAGTCAGCATGGGGTCTGGGACTGCTGTCCACAGGCAAACCACCAGTCCGAAATGAGCCAGCTCTCCTCTGTTAAATTGACTGATAGTCTGGCTGATTGCAGTCGAGGTCCTGTATTATTGCATAATGAATGGGAGGATTACATTTGCGCTTTGCATTGCTGTCAGTAGCCAAGGCTGGACATGGCCTCAAGCCTCAGGTGTTCTGCTTGTTTCGTGTGTAATTTTCCCTGGATATTTCTCATGAGCAGGCCCACTCAGAATCAGACTCCACCAGAATTTATCTATTCTATTTATCATGAATCTCGTCTAATCTGATCATTTTCCTCAGTTCAGGATTCTCATCTTTAAATTCATTATGCAGAATTATTTCCCCAATATTAGTTCAGAAAATGCAAAAAAAAAAAGGAAAAGGAAACCTCAGTGAAGGATTCAGTACTCATTCGAATGCTAAGCTGAGAGGGTGTTTTTGAATGTTAAGATGGTGGCAGTTGTGAATGAGGTCAGAACGGTCACCTCCTGTTATCTCACTCTCCTAGGACTCTCCTTTGAAAGCTGTACAGATGTTATGGGTAAATCTGATTATGGACACATTTGCCTCTTTGGCCTTGGCCACTGAACCCCCCACTGAATCTCTTCTGCTGAGGAAGCCTTACGGCCGTAATAAACCCCTCATCTCCCGGACAATGATGAAGAACATATTGGGTCATGCGGTCTACCAGCTCACCATCATCTTCACTCTACTTTTTGCTGGTAAAAACGAACACTTGTGATCGAACCAAGTCATGCTCATTATAATAGCAGAAAGCAAATGGAAATTTCAAGTTAAAATAATGTAAATAAGAAAGTAATTTATAATAAATAGTTTTGTCACCTTGCACCTTTGCTGTAAGATTCAGTCATCTGTGCCCTTTCTGTCCACCTTATTTTTGCTGTGAGAGCGGGTGCAGCCATTTGTAAATAATGTCTGGCTTCCCATCTCATCTGCTTTAAGCTATTTTTAGTTGTACAAAAGCACTCGTTTCGGTGCTTGATATTGCAAACTGGTGTTTCTTACTCTATTATTTTAATATATTGTCTTAATTATAAACACAAGTTTGTAACAGTTTTACTGTTTAATACACTAGATTATTTTAGTCATCGTTTCAATACAGCAGCTAAAGAACTGAAAGTCTTGAACATTCACGTAAAATGGCTTACTGGAAAATATGATAGTTACTCCAGCCATATTCTGTAATAATGCCACAAAGGGCTGTATCCTTCAAGGAAGTCTTATTTCCAATGCTACAATGTTTTACTTTCTGCTCCTTTCTCAGGTGAAAAGATATTCGACATCGACAGTGGACGTAACGCCCCTCTTCACGCTCCTCCCTCAGAGCACTACACCATTGTCTTCAACACATTTGTCATGATGCAGCTGTTTAATGAAATCAACGCCCGGAAGATCCATGGAGAACGAAATGTTTTTGAAGGCATTTTCAACAATCTGATATTTTGTACCATCGTCTTTGGGACTTTTCTTATTCAGGTGTGCAGTCCTACAAATTGGTGTATGAACACCCATAATCATAGCAGATATATAAGATCGTGTGACCCAAGCATGTCATGAACAAAAATGATTTAGAATTTTTCTTCCCACACTTAGATTGTGATAGTTCAATTTGGAGGAAAGCCATTCAGCTGTGTGGAGCTGAATATTGAGCAGTGGCTATGGTGTGTCTTCTTAGGCTTTGGATGTCTTCTGTGGGGACAGGTGAGCATCATTCCTTCCTATATTATACAAAGCATGTTCTTGTACTTTGTAACTTGCTCTCAAAACACTAATCCAAACCCCTCAATTGTGATAGAGCAGTGCCCCCTAAAGGCAGAGAACTGATTTACTGGGCTGAGAACATTTAGTTTTTCAAGTTGTTTTCTGTATAGAATGGCCACTTGATGTGTGTGTGTGTGTGTGTGTGTGTGTGTGTTTACATATATCCACACCCTCATTCAGATAATCTCTTCGATCCCTACGAGCCGGCTGAAGTTCCTGAAGACTGCTGGTCATGGAACGCAGAAGGAAGAAATCCCAGATGAGGAGTTGGAGGAGCTGGATGACCTGGAGGAAATTGACCATGCTGAGCGAGAGCTGCGCAGGGGGCAGATCCTCTGGTTCAGAGGTCTGAACCGCATTCAGACTCAGGTAACCTCTCGAAAACCGCGCAACTCTGCAGTCCAAGCTCAGGAACCCAAACCCCAACCTTTCTTAATTTTCTCTGATTATGGTTTGAGTTAGTACTCCCTCCAATCGATCCGCCACTTATAGTGACCTTACACTGGTGGAAGAGGGTTTATTAATGCAGTT
Source organism: Carassius carassius (assembly GCF_963082965.1). NCBI lineage: Eukaryota > Metazoa > Chordata > Actinopteri > Cypriniformes > Cyprinidae > Carassius > Carassius carassius. The sequence goes on along the minus strand of NC_081776.1, from coordinate 10,373,145 downwards.
TGTCAGTGCAATAAGCAGATCAATGCTAAAGGCAAATGTCAGGTCAGGTTCTTTTAATTCGGTGCCTTTTTTTTTTCCCTCTCTCTCAGCTGCTCTCTGTCACGGTCTTTTTTTTTTTTATGGGTGCCCTTCTTTCTCTATCCCTATTCTTTTCTCTTCTTCCTCTTAACTCTGTCTGTCTCTCTCCTTTTGCGTTCTCTGGGCCTATCACACTCTCTGATTCCTTCCAGATGGATGTTGTGAGTGCGTTCCAGAGTGGAATTTCCTTTCAGGGGGCCGTCAGGCGCCAGCCCTCCAGCAGCAGCCAGCAGCACGATGTAACCAATGTTTCTAGCCCTACACATGTAGCCTTATCTCCTGCTACTGCCTTCAACACCGCTTCTGCCGCTGTCGGGTGTGAGTGCGTGTTTATTAGTGCATGACAATTAACATTTCCTCCTCTCACCTAACGGTCTTCATTCTTCTCCTAATGTCCTTCTCTGTTTTTCTCTCGCTCTCTTGTTCGAAACGAAACGTATCTTTAAACATCTTCCACATTGCTTCTCAATGTTAACGGCTGTGTATCTTAAGTGTTAAGGTTGAGGTATCTATTTCTGTTTGATGGCTTTGGCTGGGTTCTCACCGATCAAGAGTCGTTGTCTAATCCCGTCTGGTGTGTCTGCAGACCTGCGCGTGCTCGTCAGGCTCCTAGGCTACTGCGTGTAAATGTTTTGAGTATATGCCCATGGTCACTGATAACCCGACCAATCGCACATGGTCTTGTGAATGGGTTTGTGGGACATTTTTTTTTTTTAAGGCAGTATTTTGGTAAGTATCTCTGGTTTCTGTAGGATCGAATTATATGATTGAGATGTTGTGCTGTAGTTTAGACAAAACTGAACTTCCTTTCCTCTTTCTGTAGTTCATTACCTTTCCTGTGGTGTAGGTTTTTGCTCGTTCACTCATTCTGCAACATTGGCGTTACTGTCCAACGTGGTTTTATCTATCACGCTGTCTCATATTCCACTCAGTGCCAGTTTTATCATCCTCTTTTTCTCTGTCTGTCTTTATTGGTGTAACTTTGTTAATTTACAGGGAAGATCTGCGACTGGATTAAAAGCTGGTGGAATCATGTCATTTCTGTTTTGTCTTTCAGCTCGATTCTAAACACATCAGTATTTCCATTTTTCATTAGGTGCTGGCTGTCCACAACCCCTTTTTCTCTGTTCAGGGCACTTTGTATTGTTTGAAACTGTCTTTTGTTGTAGTCTTGATTTACTGGACCTTGGAAAACAGGTTACGAAATGCTACAACACTGACTGCCACATATTCCTCCTTAGATTCTGTGAAATGTGTCATGGGCTATACTCAAAGGTTTACCTCTGTTGAAACACAAGGTAGCACTGCTCTGCATGGGTCCAGTCTCTAGACCGTTTGTGAATTTACTTGTGCTGGTTAGCTTAAATTGCTTGGCTGCTTTTAAAGTTTTGCGTCTCTACTTCACAACATAATCAGTGATCGAACCCTCCCCTCCAATGCAAGCATGCCCGAAAATATTAACCTCATGTGTTGAGCTGTGTCCTCTGGGGTTACCTTGGCCTTTCTCTTTTCCTGTCTCTTCTGTTCTCTCTTTCTTATTTACATTGTGAAAAATTGGCTTTCTGTAATTTACAACAAAGTTCTTTCCAGTTTGGTACATCTGTTATTTCTCAATCCTAAGAAAAGAGGACATTCTGTCCCTCGGTCAGAGGATAAGCTCACCGTAACAAGCATCAGGTTTTCAAGAGTTTGTTCACTCTTACTTGATAGTTGCACGACATCTGACTGCTCACACACACACTCTCAAATGGTTTTGGTGCGCTAAATTCACTGCTATCCACTAATCAATTAAAACCAGCCCATTTGGCCTTTGGTTTAACCTGTACCTAAAAAAAAAAGTGTTTCACTTTGTATGCCTGTTGTGTTCATGTGGGCAAACAAGTGTTAGCTCTCTGTGAGTGGCAAGGCTGACTTTACGTCCTATTCTCCTGCAGATCCGAGTGGTGAATGCATTCCGCAGCTCGCTGTCGCCCTATGAGGGCCTGGAGAAGCCAGAGTCTCGCACCTCCATCCACAACTTCATGACCCATCCAGAGTTCCGGATAGAGGACTCAGAGCCCCACATCCCCCTCATCGATGACACGGATGCGGAGGATGATGCCCCCACTAAGAGAAATGCCACACCCACTCCTCCTCCCCCACCCTCACCCAATCAGAACAATAACGCCGTAGACAGCAGCATCCACCTCTTCCTGGATCCCAGCATGCCAGCCACACTCTCAGCTCCCGGGAGTCCCATGCACAGCCTAGAGACGTCCCTTTGATCAGCTCCGCCCCTTGGTATGACACACAACACCTGCTTGTCTCCACAGAGACTAAAGCCTGGAGAACTCATTGGATGAGAGGGGCGGAGCCAAGGAGCTCTTAGCTTTTGCTTCTCTTCATCTGGATGTTGTACATTTTGTTCTTTTTGCCCTTTTGCTTATTCAAACACTGATTTCTGAATCTTTTGGCTGTTAATATTTTGAATTATTTATGTTTTTGTTTTTTATTTTTTTGGAAGACACAGGTCTGTTTACAAAGTTTGTAGATACTTTTTTTTTTTTCGTTGGTGGAAGAGCTTCCTGATGCAGAGAAATGGGGACAAATGAATCGAAAATATTTCAGAAACTGCTGTATTTTCAGGAAAAAAAAGGTGTTTATATGAAAACCGAACTATTTTTGCCTGCAAGTTTTATTTGTTATATATTTGTAGATGCATAGAACCCTCAAGCCAAATAGATAACACTAAGGCTTGTATAGGAGGGACAGAGGCAACTATTGGACACCTTTTTTTTTTTTTTTTTTTTTTTCATTCAACGGGTGACTGGAGGAAACAGTAGACAAGAATCTCTGTCAATAAATCTCCTCTCATACTACTTCACCCCTTAAAGACTTTGTTTGGGTTTATTTTTAAGTTCTGTTTCTTGTCTCATTCTCGTTTGAAAGTGAAGGAGTATCTGAAATGCCTAGTCTCTTCACACTTTTAATGGTGTGATTTTTGAAGTGGAGGTCACACCAGGTCCGCCTTTAAAAAAAAAAAAAAAATGCTTTGGTTAACTGAAATGGTCCACAGTCAGTTCATTAACATCAAGATATTAAGTTCCTGCCAATGTTTCATAAGTTTGTTTACTCAGGCTTTTGATTATTTGAAAAAAAAATATTTCCTGTGTTTTGTTTGATCATATGGGGGGAAAAAATGAAGTTTGTACTTTATATTGTCCTTCATATTCCATAAAGATTGCTGTCAGCTAAGAAAATATTGCTGCAATTGTTTGTACAATATTTAAGACCTGAAATACTGGAAACACAAAGCAACCAACATGAATAATTTAAGAAAACATGCATATAACACTATCACAGCACAGGGTACTTCATTTCAGATTCCCAAGGAATGTTTTGATACAGACCATATAAAATTATATTTTTATGAGGAAATGACAACATCTCAACCTGCTGAACCAGACCTACAGGGATTTTACATAAATTATATTCAAGGGAAGGGCGGGTCATGATTGGTTCTCTAAGTAATATAATACTCAGGGTGGCCCACAGCATGAAACTTATGGTCAAAATACAAACATGTTTTGGTGTTTTTTTTAATATATATTTAGGAGTAGATTAAATTTTTTTGGAAGCAGGGTTCCAGCTCAGACTGTTGCTTAATTAAAGGTGATATAAAGGAGAAAGGGATTTGCATTTCTTCAGTCATCACAACTGCACATATTTTGGTTCTGTTCTTTTAAGTTATTTCGTTTTTCAAGTTTATTAAATACAGAAAAACTGCAAAAGTTTGCAATTTAGAGCAGATATATTTAAAGAATCCATAACCTTTTTTTTTCTATAGCGTCTTCCTATAATGGGAATGAATGTTTATCCATCTGTTTTAAGAATTTTTTATTTTATTATTATTTTAAAGTTTGGAAATAAAAGAACATGTCTGTTTATCTTGCGCATTGTAAATGGATATCGTGATTTAACTTACATTTTAAACTTGTCGAGTATCGTGTATGGTTTTTAAGAATAAAAATTGATATTTAGCGTAAACTGAGGGCCATGTTTTCCTTCATGTTGAGAAATCGTTAGATTAATGAGTATAAATGCAAGAGTTTGTTGGTCCAAAAATGACAAAAACAAGCATACAAAAAGCAATCCATTGCGTCCTTCATATGACATACCAAAGGAGTAAATATGTCTCCAGGTTTAATATAAGTTACGTTAAGACAAATGTCATGTAAATAACACATTCAGGCATTGTCAAAATAGAAGTTGCATTCAGTAACAATGCAAAACTTTGCTATATGTGTGTGTGTGGGTATATTTATTTATATTATATGCAATTTATTAAAGATAATTTAAATCGTAAGTCGATCACTAACTTTTGAAATCTAGTGACCCTTCCAAAAAAAAAAAAAAAAAAAAAGGATAGTAACCTACACATTTGCAAGCCAACAACACACACTGAAATGATATAAGCATTACCTGTGCATGAGCAGATCTCCATCAGTCTAGTCATTGTCTGTCCACATGCTTCTGTTGGCTGGGTGTAACACTCCTCACACATCTCTAATTCTGTAGAAAAAAGAGACAACATTTCTAAATAGCAGTTAATAATTACACTGAACATTTTCAGAGACTTACAAATGAGTCACTTGTCATAAGTGACAATTGATTCCTCCACTTTATCACAGTGTGTGTCGGCTGTATTTGTTTATGGGCTGGAATATGTGCTGTTGAGTGACTGCAGGATTTGTACTTCACGTCTTCCTCGTGTCATGACGGCTTTCAAAAATACTTGCCAAAAATACTTTAACATTTTCATACCATTAAATGGATATATACATTTTTTTAATTAAATGTCTATAAGGCAAATGACAAACAGCTGATCATCAGCTCTTTCTTGTGGCCAGTGCATGTCAAGAGATTCATGAAATGACAAACTCAAGTGGACTTTACCTAAACAGTGTGTCCCTGTTGAACCCCTTGTGTACTGTAGCGGAACAGCAGGTACTAAAGGTTTACTTTCATTAGCTCATAAAAGAGGAGTGTGTTAACAATGAGACCAGTGAATAAAAAGTGTGCGAACGGTGCCCCTAGGAGAATTTGTTCTTGAGGCAGATCACCTGCAAGGAAGAAGTGTGGATGGATGAGTGACGTATTATGTGTTTTTAGCCTGTTGCTTCTGATGCAGTCCAGTCCAAGTTGGGAAAAATGGCATTTTGTACCTGCATGTCAAAGCATCACCCAAGCCTGCTCTGGTCCAAGTGTGTTGGCAAAGCTGATGCAGACACATTCTGGTCAGACGCCTGGTTCCCAAAGCACTCATCGGCACCCACAATCTGCTCAAACCTGGTCAGTGACAGAGTTAACACTGGAGTTAGACAAACACATACGAGAAGTGTTTTCCCCTCCTTAAACAACTTATAAACTGAAAAAAACTTTGTTAGTTCTTAACTAAAAAGAATGATACATTGTTAAATGTTATGGAGAAATTCTTTGCATTGTAATACCTCTCCACACACCACCAAACACTTTGCTTCCTGAATCCATAGGCGGAGGGTGAACCAACTCCAGGGTAAGGCTATAAGCAGCCATAAACACGTCTTTGATTGTTTATGATGAGGGAATTCGCAAGAGTCAGGATTTCAGTCAGCGAACGCGCACGCGCTCAACAAAACTGATGAGTTTCAGCGGAGTCATCTGAACGCTTCTGTTTTTCATTGCATTCCTAAACTCAACAGAATTGTGTGTGATTAGTTAAAATGCGCAACACTAAAAACGCCTGCTCGCACAAAACCGGACGCGCGCTCAGATAAACGCTGTTCTCGCACGGTAAGAGTGCGCGCACTTCGCTTTCCATAAGAGCAAAGGCAATCCGAAGGCGCGAGCGGAGAGACTTGCGCTCGCGGATTGTATTAATGTGCTTTAGCGCTACAACAATGCGCTCTCGATATTTGTTTGTAAAATAACGCATAATGTTCACTTTGTTAGCAACAGGCGTAATAGGTTATATGTTTGTCCAGGGGCATTTTTTCCAATTAAGTGGCATTTTTGCTCAAAGTCCCCGTGGCCAGCCTTACACGCTCCGCTAATGCCTGAATCTGTGTTAGAAAAATAAATATTAATATGGTGTACAACTTTTTTGTTACAATTATGATATTGATGAGAATATCAAAAGACAATTCTTCTGAAGGTCTGGCGGAGTTCAGCAAGGAGCAAGCAAGCAGCAGCATGTAGTCTACAGTACACAAACAGTGATAGAGTTCGGTAAAACTGGCAAGTTCTTTTCACCCGCAGTGATGTAGTAAACGAGCTACTAGCAAGTTTGCCTGAAAACAAGAGTTCCTCCGCTCTGTACAACATACGTTGATCTCAATGCGCTGGCGTCTGAGAGACAAGTCCGAAGGGACCGTCTGCAAAGTGCGAAACGCGAAAAAAGGCTACTAATAAAATACTCAATAACTTCACAGTAACACACTGTAGTGTCACCAGATTCAATTCACACATCACTGCTCTCCAGCTGGTTCTACTACAACGATGATTTTGGAAATAGGTGCTTTTGCACTTTTTTTTAAATTATTTTCTATTATGAAAAATAGTTAATTACTTTACTGTAACACACTGTACTTTCACCAAATTCAGTTCACACATCACTGCTCTCCCGTTGGTTATACTAAAATTTTCATTTAGCAAATAATTGCTTTTGCACATTATAATTTTTTATTATGAAAAATGTTAATAACTTCACCGTTATTGAACATGATAGTTAATAACTTTACTGTAACACACTGTAATTCCACCAAATTCAGTTCACACATCACTGCTCTCCTGCTGGTTATACTACAACTTTCATTTTGAAAGTAATTGCTTTTGCACATTTTTTATGATTTTTTTATTATGAAAAATAGTTAACATCACCGTTATTGAACATAATGGTTAATAACTTTACTGTAACACACTGTAGTGTCACTAAATTCAGCTCACATATCACTGCTCTCCTGTTGGTTATACTAAAATTTTCATTTTAGAAGTAATTGCTTTTGCATAATTTTTGGGATTTTTTTTATTATGAAAAAGTTAACTTTACTGTAACACACTGTACTTTTACCAAATTCAGTTCACAGATCACTGCTGTCCTGTTGGTTTTTTTATTTTTTTATTATGAAAAATAGTTAACGTCACCGTTATTGAACATAATGGTTAATAACTTTACTGTAACACACTGTAGTATCACCAAATTCAGTTCACTCATTACTGCTCTCCTGCTGGTTATACTACAACTTTCATTTTGAAAGCAATTGCTTTTGCACATTTTTTATGATTTTGTATTATGAAGAATAGTTAATAACTTCACTGTTATTGAACATGATAGTTAATAACTTTACTGTAACACACTGTACTTCCACCAAATGCAGTTAACACATAACTGCTCTCCTGCTGGTTATACTACAACTTTCATTTTTAAAGTAATTGCTTTTGCACATTTTTTATGATTTTTTATTATGAAAAATAGTTAATAACTTCACCGTTATTGAAAAATATGGTTAATAACTTTACTGTAACACACTGTACTTCCGCCATATGCAGTTCACACATCACTGCTCTCCTGCTGGTTTAACTACAACACTCATATTGAAAAGAATTGCTTTTGCGCAATTTTTATGATTTGTTTTATTATGAGAAATTGTTAATAACCACCGTTATTGATCATAATGGTTAATAACTTTACTGTAACACACTGTACTTCCACCAAATTCAGATCACACATCACAGCTCTCCTGCTGGTTATACTACAACACTGGTTTTGAAAGTAATTACTTCAGCACATTTTTTGATTTTTTATTATGAAAAATAGTTTATAACTTCCGTTATTGAACATAATAATTAAAGGGTTAGTTCATCAAAAAATCATAATTATGTTATTAATAACTCACCCTCATGTTCTTCCAAACCTGTGAGACCTCTGTTTATCTTCGGAACACAGTTTAAGATATTTTAGATTTAGTCCGAGAGCTCTCAGTCCCTCCATTGAAACTGTGTGCACGGTATACTGTCCATGTCCAGAAAGATAGGAAAAACATCATCAAAGTAGTCATACAGACTACTACTATAAAAAATGTGCCAAAGCAATTATTTTCAATATGAGTGTTGTAGTTAAACCAGCGGGAGAGCAGTGATGTGTGAACTGAATTTGGTGAAAGTACAGTGTTACAGTAAAGTAATTAACTATTTTTCATTGTAAAAAATCATAAAAAATGAGCAAAAGCAATTACTTTCAAAATGAAATTTGTAGTATAACCAGCAGGAGAGCAGATATGTGTGAACTGAATTTGGTGATACTACAGTGTGTTACTGTGACGTTATTGAGTATTTTATTAGTAGCCTTTTTTCGCACTTTGCAGACGGTCCCTTCGGACGCCAGCGCATTGAGATCAACGTATTTTGTACAGAGCGGAGGAACGCTTGTAGCTCGTTTACTACATCACTACGAGTGAAAAGAGCCATAATTCGTGCACTAAAAAAGTTTTGCTCGCGTGTTATTGATCCGAAAAAGTCGAATCTGTGAATATCTTGCCAATTTTACCGAATAGTCAGAGTTCACTTTGAAGTTTTAAGTGTCCGCACACAGAAATGATGCAACACAACGCACTGTATTCGTAGTAGACTTACTGATGAGTCAAGTGAGTGACACTCGGTTCCTTCACTTCATCGAAGTTTGCGTCGGTTTTATTTGTTTATGGGCTGGAATATGTGCTGTTGCACCTTGCGCGTGTTGTTAGTTGTTGCAAGCACACGAAGACATCAGAGATCAGATTGAACCTGAAACTCGCTTTCGCCGCCTAGTGGAGCGGATGGAAAACTGCCTATCTCGTTTCGACAAAACGAGTCAGATTTTACATTGACTACATTCCTCTGGTCTCCTGCATCAAGTTTAGCTTTGACACCAAGAGCTCTGTTCACTGAACCATCAGCATCTCACACAAAGAGAATTTCCTTTGTAGCATTAACTGTATGCATGTGCATTTATTTTGTTAATCAAATTCAAGTCCTATACAATCAGTGCATTTTGATATATGAATCTATCGTTAGAATTCTGTTGCCCTAATATATATATATATATATATATATATATATATATATATATATATATATATATATATATATATATATATATATATATATATATACATACTGCTTATTATTCTACTTTATAAGATTTATAGGAATTGCTTCCTTAGATCCATATTCCTAGAATATTCAATTATACAGAAAATGTCAAACCACGTGTCAGTCGGTTGTGTCCACAGATTTCCTATACACTTGCTATACTTCATACTTCAGTTTATAAAAAAAGTGTTATTTTTTGTTATGAAATATTTAAATGGTGGTGTGGTGTTGGCACAGTGGATAAGACACATGCCTTTGGTGTGAGAGACCCGGGTTCGAGTCCACTGTGAGACACCAATGTGTCCCTGAGCAAGACACTTAACCCCTAGTTGCTCCAGAGGCGTGCGACCTCTGACATATATAGCAATTGTAAGTCGCTTTGGATAAAAGCGTCAGCTAAATGAATAAATGTAATGTAATGTAAATGGTTTTATGATTATCATAATAAACTAAAACCATATCATAGATAACCTTGAACTTGAGACCAAATGACAGATTTGGCAGTCTCATCTTTGTCATCCCTAATGAGTTTGTATCTCTGATATATTTTAAAACAAATCTATGATTTTAAATATTGTAAATACTAAAATATTTGATTGCACTGGTTGGGGCATTCATGAATAGCCTACTTACAATGTTCCTTAGATATGAAAGTGAACTGAACATAGAGAAATCTTTATTAAGAGGATAAGCTCTTTGAGATGAATCATCTCGTTTACAAGAGGGTCCTAAATGAACTCCACGTGAAGCTCATACATTTAAATCTCAAGCATCACAATTTATAGGTTTACTATTAGAAATATACTTGGAAAATGAGGAAAAACACTGAGTGATATACTGTAACTGATATACTGTATCATCTGATTTCTTGATTAAATTAACATTAAAGTGGGTCATTATCAAAATGATTTACCTATCATATCATCATATATCATATCATGTATATATATATATATATATATATATATATATATATATATATATATATCATATCATGATATGAGATGTATGTATATATATATATATATATATATATATATATATATATATATATATATATATATATATATATATATATATATATATATATATATATATATATAGTAGATATAGTGTCCACAAGGGGGAGATGCCAATTGTGGCTGTGCCTGTTTTATTTACATTTACTCACCCTTAGCTTATACCAAACCTGTATGAATTTATTTTTTCTGAAAATTATCAATAAAAATACAGTGTACGTCAATGGAATTCAGTTGGGGCCATCAACTTGATTCAAACAATTTGAGGGTGAGTAAATGCTGAATGGGTTTTCATTTTTGGGTGAACTGTCCCTTTAATAATCTTAATCTTGAACTACAAAATCCAACCAAGTTTATTGTACTAAGCGGTGACTGAATCTGCAAACACCAGCACAACAAGACGAAAACAACTGCGAGTAATATTTTCAAATTTTACATACACAAACATCTATTTAACTAATAAACAAACCACCCATAGAGTTTCAGAAGCAAAGCAAAAACAACCGGCACACCCTGTGATAAAGCGAGGGAATCGAGAATGACACACGACTCACCTGTAAATCAATTTACGCGTTAAGCGCGTTTCTCTTTGCCAGATGACTAGCACGCATTATATGTTATTTTGTCTACAGTTTTGATTTAACTATAATTTTTCTTTTTGTAATAGCAAGGCTGACAGTTTAATTCGTGTTATGATGCCATGACGTTACTTCATTGGCAAGCGCTCGTCTCTGTAACAATAAAATACCAATTTACTACGTTAATACAATATATAACACACACCAAAGTGCAATAAAATAAAAACCGAGCCTGTCTGCAGCAGGATGACAGCGAGCGCGGATGTGCACGTAGGGCGAGCAGGGAGTGGTGGCTTCACGTTGTTCTGTTTGCTGTTGTGCGTTCCTCTGCTCGCGGTGTATCTGTGTATCCCTCCGCCACAGCTCTCACCTGTGCTCAACAGCTGGCGCACTTCCGGTCACTTCTTCACATTCAGAGGCAATAACATCTTCTATAAAGGTATATCAACAGGCTTTGTTTACAAACTGATACTCTTTCTCATTTTCGTTGATATATATATGATTCTCATCTCTCATTTTCGTATGTATATGTATAGTAAAATAATGTACTGTGCACGTTTGTCAATAGAGTCTGTTGGTGTGGTGGGAAGCTCTGATGTCCTGTTGCTGCTTCATGGTTTTCCTACTTCTAGCTATGACTGGTATAAGGTAAGTGGGCAGAGCGCCACTCTGGCGCTCTGGTTGCTCATTTGGGTCTGTCAGAGCATAGGATCAACATCCTGTCACATGACTACGGAGACACTGTAGCTCTTGAGTTACTGTACAGTTGAGCCGTAATTATCCTTAAAAGTCTCTTGGCATATTTCAGCTTAATGTTCCTGTAAGTATGATCTGGGTGGTTCTCACATGCAGTTAAACACACAGGAGTGACCATAACAGAAGTAGACACTTCACGATAAACAGCCTCTGCCTCTCAAATGGAGGTACATTAGTTTGATGCAGTCAGAAAATTAGAATATATATTCTTTAAATCTGAATGGAGATTCATAACTTTGTTCATTTTGTTTTCAAAAGGAATATTCCCCGAGACCCATTATCCAAGACTCCTTCAGAAAGTGAGTGTGAGCTTTACAAAGACAGATTTGTTTTCAATTTTCAATTTGTTTTCATTTACAATCATTTGCATCTATAGGTGCTGAAGGGACTCTGGTTTCATTTCACCTGTACTTACACGCCTAATAAACTTCCAGCTTTTCTCTAGAGGGTGAGTGGAGCATTCGGAATGGTGTTTAATTTTATGCTTTCTAGTACAGTTCAAACTATTTGTTGTATTTGACACAGTCATAAATTATTTACTCAAATCATGTTAGCTGGGACCTAAAGCCTTCTATTGCAAATATTATATATTCACCCTACAGAATAAGGGATGTGTTTGGACCATACACCCAGCCAACAGAAGCCGAGTTCTGGGACATGTGGACAGCCATTCTCTTTAATGATGGAAATCTGGTCATGGACAGGTGACCGAACTTCTCCATGTGTTGCACCTGCAATGCTTTGCCTTTAATAGTAACCGTCACCAACTATGGTTTGTTGTGTCTTGCCCAGTATACTGCAGTACATTAACCAGAGGCTAAAACACAGAGAGAGATGGGTCGGGGCTCTAACCTCCACTTCAGCACCATGTGAGTATACACACCATTCACACTGTGGCACGAAGTGCACAAGCAGCCGTTAGGCTACCAGAATGAGGTGTGTGAATATGACTCACTGTGGTGGTTTGCTTAAAAACTCGGCCATGGGCAATGCTATTGAGGCTAAATAGTTTAATCCAATAAAATTTACTATGGAAGCTGCTTAGGTTGTCTGCACCCCAGACAAAAAGTGTATAAGGTGACAGTTTACAAGCAATGCAGCAGAAAAATCTTGTTAACATTCATTCTGTAGGATAGGAGGGTTGAATTATTTATTATTTTTTTAAATAGTTTTTTGCTTTGAAAGATGATTAGTTGATAAATCAATTCAAGCTGTGTAATGTACAACATCCTGAACATTTGTTCTTTGCAAATATCACTGATTGATCACCTTTTTTTTTTTTTACTTTATAGTGCACATGATTTATGGACCACTAGATCCAGTTAATCCACATCCTGAGTTTATCCAGCTCTACCAGTAAGTAGTTTATAAAACAAACTTTTATGTTATTATTGTCATTGTCGGTAAATATGGGGATATATATATGACCAATATCACACTCGTAGACTTCAGCTATGGCTGTATATTGGCACGGCTGTGATTCTGCCAAAGACACGAGAATGCAGGTAATCACAGCGTGCCGATATACAGCCATATCCCACGTCTACGAGTGTGATATTGTGTTTATACAAGAGTTTGATGGCACGAATGTGTAAATGAAAAAAAACTACAGCATAGTTTTCTTTAAAAACCCTATTTAAAAGCCCTTTTGTGCGTAACTACTTCCTTCCGCCACAGATTCAAATCTCAATTTGCAATTTAACAACTGAGCTCAAGCCTCAGTTACTAATTAGAATACGTTCACTTTAGAACTAGTCACGAAGGAAGCATATTGTATTACTGTATTACAAGAAGTGTATTTTGTGGAGTCGAGTATTATGAGAGAGCATTCGTTCTTCAGCTCAATCTCTTATTAACAATAAAACATTAACTTCAGTGTCCACTGAGGAAAGGGATATCTTTGTCATACTGCCCTTTCATCTGTTAAGGGTGACTTCTAATGCTCAGTGTGTTTGTTGACTGCATCTTACAAGCTGTTTTTAAAAGTAAAAATAACTTCCGTTTCAGTCACAATATATAGGTCTTTACCACTTTACCACTGACTCGTAATTCTATCTTACTTGTCACCATCTAATGGTGGAAAATCACCATCACTAACACACATGAAAACAAAAATAGCCTGATGAATCAGTTTGGCTGTTGTAGTTTATGTGTGCTGAAAAAAGTGGAAGTGGCAAAAGAGGGAGGGAGGGATAAGAGCTTGAGGGAAGCAGTTTTATGTTTTAGCAAAGTGTCGCATTGATTTCATGTCGCATTTTTATTGGCTAATCAGTAAACGTGGGTCGTAGCAGCAAACACACAGTGCAATGATCATGCTGAATTTCTGACATTGTCCGAAAATTATCATAGTCTATCTTTGGTAGCAAGACTGAAAATGTCCATCTTTGAAGCTCTCTCACTGTACGACATGGTATCACTGCTTAGAAGCCACGATCATAGAAATCGTCGTGATTGTTTCACGATGCCAATGTTTGTCTGGGACAGCAGAAAATCTGGCAGTGTGGGTGGGATGCACTGCACTATTTGTGTCTCTGCAGGGTTAGTTCTTCATAAGAAGTAAAACCAGTGGTTGGAACAAATCCTACAAAGATGAAACGACCAAGCTGCGACAGAACAATCTATCTCTGAAGATGTCTGGGCATTATAACAATAGAAATCTTTTAGAACCACTTTTCTCTTTGTTCCTTACAGGAAACTAGTGCAGAGATTCACCATATCGGTTCTAGATGAGCATGTGAGTCATTATCCACAGCTGGAGGATCCCACTGTCTTCTTTAATGCCTACCTCAGTTTTATCAACTCATTCTGAGATGAGTAATGAGGGGAATATTAAATTAAAATTAAATATAAAAAATATTGAATATTGCCTCAAATACGTTGTTAGAAAATATTTTAATCCATTTAACAAGCCACAGAGTGTGTGAGATGTCAGTCATGTTTAAATGCATGAAACCGAAAGTATTGCAACGAATACCCAGTCATTACAACAGAGTTTTCTCAAATACAATGCCATTACTTGTAAATACATTTGTGTTCAATGCATGAATGCTTTTATTCAAATAAAAAGGCCTTTTTATGAACAGTCTCGGGTTGTGTGTAAAAAAAAAAAAAAAAAACCCAACACAAGTTCTGTACTGTTTCTGTTTTATTATTGATAAATGAAAAGGTTTGTAGTAAAGGACGTTTCCCCCCCCAGCCGTGAAACAAGGTCAAAACAGCTCAAATACTAGAGAAACAATGTTTAGATCTCTTCCACCTGAAATAAAGTGGCACAGTATTTTAGAAATCTCTCAGAAACAGAACAAATACAGAAATGGGATGATTCAGAGGACTCATATCAAGCCACAAAGATGGTTGAGAGAAACATTATAGAGCTACTATAGAGAGATAGAGAGAGAGAGAGAGAGAGAGATAAGCACAATGACCCAGATTGATTGACATGTGACCAGGTCACTCAAAAATGACTCATTTAGCCGACAGAGGCCAGGATGACATCAACCACGTTCTCGTCTGTGCTCCTAACAGTAACTTGCATAGTGACCCCATCAGCCAGAGCCAGACGAGCCCTCACCAATACATCATGACCTCCCCTAAACACACCTTCAGAAAGACGAGACCATTGCTCATGTTAAAAAATTAATATCTTATACACAAATTTCAACTAAAACAAGAACATACCTGCTAGGAACAGAACATGTGAGTTCTTGTTTTCAGGAACTTTGTCCGAGCGCTCGCAAGGCTGCATGCCCAAGAAGCTGATAATGTTATTTACTGCCTCTGTGAAGACAAACACAATAAACAGATGATCATTTCACATTCTGTTATCTCCAGCCACAAAACTCTTCTTACAAACATGCAGCGTTTAACTTAAGATGTTAATTGATGGACTGGAGTCATGTGTATTATTGCAATGTTTTTATCAGCTGTTTAAACTTTAATTCTCATGGCAGCCATTCATTGCAGAGGAGCCATTAGTGAGCAAGTGATGCAATGCTAAATTTCCAATGAAAAAAAAACTCATCTACATTTTGGATGGCCCGAGGGCGAGTACAGCAAATTTTTCATGTTGAGGTAACTATTCCCTTAAGCAAACTTACCATCTAAAGTTCTGACTGTGGCCAAAGCAAATGTCTCTTCCTTCTCTAACTCATCTCCGATCTCCTCCCACGCTGCCCCAAAGTTTGGTTTCAACACCTTCTGTATGTGGTCAGCGACTGTCACCTCTAAATCTTCCAGCTTAGAAGGAAAAAATACATTGAGTGAGGAATGGCTCCTGATAATCTTCCCATTTTCATCAGTGTGGATTTATTTAGAAAATTCACATACTACATATTCATCATCGTAACCGTCATCTTCAGGGTCTCCCGTGTTGGGATCACAGTCCCGGACCAGATATTTCATTGTACAACTGAACGTGCAAGAGACTAAGACAAAGGCAAACAACAAAACAGAAAATCATTAAGGGAAACTTAACATTAAATCTGCCCAAGAAAGAAAAGTTGACATCATACTGTGAATCAAACATGTCTGACCTGCTGTGGGGTCATCCTCTGGTAACCGGACCAGACTGTAGCAGGAGTTGGGCTGGCTGTAGGGGAGATTTGGTGCAGGAACATTATGTAGCACCTCGTACGACTCTGACGGCTCCATCTGGACCTGAACCCGCTGCAGCAGCTGGTCGTTCAGCGTGTTGGTGCAGTCGAACTGGAAGATCATGTGATTTGCGAAAGTGTGTTTGATACAGCGCACCACGTACTCCGTCTCTGCTTCGGTTAACTGAACCGGCTCGGACGACTTGAACAGGAGACCCAGGCCCTGGAATTCTGGGATGGCTGCAAGTTGTTCTGAGGGAGAAAAATAAGAGGACCAGTTGAAATGTGCCACAGTTTGCTTCAGACTCTGGTTTAATGATGCCACATGCATTGTTTTGCCAATCAGTTAATCTTCTTACCTTGGTAAATATCTTGGCGGGAAGGTGCAAGCCTTTCAGGGAGTTTGCTTGTTGCCACGGGTGCGATTTCTGGCATGAAAGAGAAAAGTGAAGTGAACTTGTGCAATTTGAGCAGTTTTGAGTAAGCTCTGCGATTTACCCCAAAACCAGGTTCAAGGCATAAGATGATTAGCATCCAAAATTAGAGGCCAAGCAATGGTAGAACGTAAACAAATCGTTTTTTGAGTGTACATGATTATGAAAATATTCTCCAATGGATTACAATGAGTAATTAAGTTATTGGCCTCAGGATCATAAGCAGCTCAGGTTCACACCTGTTTTCTGTTCGGTGATGGGTGCAGTGGCCAAGGGAACTGTCTTCATGTCGAACGGTTTCTCAGAGGGCTCCAGGGTGTACTGGTGGAGGGATTTCTCCAGTCCGGGAACAGATACGGACAGACCTGCATTCAAACCATTCAATCACCCTTGTTCATCAGCTAAATCAAACCAAATATGATATCAGATACACAGTAAGAATCTTAAATATCCAGAACAACTGCAACACTTCACCATTGAAGATATAAGCGGCATTCAATGCCTTCTGCTTCTGCTGAAGGACGTTCATGTAGAATGTGGCTCTGTCTCTGACCTCATCGTCACTGTCCATCATACACCTGTCACACACAAAACATTTCTCTCTACACATGGGCAATAAGCAAGATTATCATGACAATATTCTAACATTCTGGTAGATTCAACTTTTTTTGTGTAAAAGTGGTTAAAATAACAAAAAAAAGTTACCTTAATTTTTTCTTAATTTAACCTTAAATATTTTTCCATGTGAAACCATTTTAATCCATTTACATAAACCGATTTTCCCTCTTTAGTAAAAAATAATTTATTGTTCACTTCGCAGTATTCAATAATTTAATAAAGTGAGGATTTTCCCTTTTTAGTATTATTTCACACACAATTTTCAGTTTTGCACCTTTTTTTTAATCAAGTAGTTCAGGAGTTTATCTTTTGAAAAGATAAAAAAGTTTTATTTTCTGCTTTGCACTTATTTTTCCAAATGCAATCAAATAAATGAAACTGTCTTTTATTGAAAAAATAAATATTAGCAGTTTTGCAGTTTTAAATCCTGTCAAATAAATAGTTTTTATTGTTTTTTTTTAACAAACTTTTGCATTGATTTCCAAACACATCTTTGTTGACTTCCTTACTCTAATACTCAAATCACCAGTATAAACACTCACTCCCTTCACACACACTTCCTGCTGTTGAAGGCCTACCTCTGCATCAGAACCAAGACGCTTGGCAGCAGGTCGTCATTTTGAGCCCCAAACTTGGCCAGCGCACTTACAGCAGCTTTGAAGAAAAACGTGAGAAGAGTGTCAGAGCAGAAGAATGCTGTTCAGCTTATGCTCTGGAATCAGATTATCAGCCCCGGTTTAAAAATACTACTACTTGCAGTCTGACTGCAATTAATTACTGGGACACGTGTGTGGCGCTCAAACAAAAAAACACTGTACCAATGGATATTACAAACACAAGCTTTCTAAAATCTTAAGGTGGCACGAGCAGGTCTTTGAAAGCTCATTGCAAGGAGGTTAACACAAGATCGCTCACCTGCCCGCACTGCCTCGCTCTCCAGCACCACACGGTTGAAGATGAAACGGATGTATTTGGAGGGAGTGGGGGTACGTGGCCCCTCTTTCCCCAGCATGTGGAGGATCTTAGTGGCCAGTACGGTGTGCTCACAATCCTCGATAAACTCACATAAGTGAGCCAAGCCGGTCTCCTTACTCTCTGGGTTTTCCTCTATGATACTGATGATACAATCCACGATGGCTCTCTTGTACTCAAATCCACCCTGCAAAAAAATACAAATTAAACCTGTCTAATAGAAAAAGTAAAAGTTTTTTCAACTTTTTTTTGGCAATAATAATTAAAATACAGATCTGAAGTAAACCAGGTATTAAGGATATCAAGTGTAAATCTGGCGGTGTGGTTTGGCACAAGAAAAGAGATTACAAGACTCCAGTGTAATAACAGAGGAACAAACGTCCTTGGATGAACTTACATCATCTCTCAACATGTTTGAAAGGAAGCTCATCATCACACTGTGCTTTCTGGGATATTTCTGGCACAGAGCACTGATGGCCTGGACCACAACCACCTGGAAAACAAACAAGCCATTTGTTCATGAATACAGGAATATTATCACTGGACCGATCATTTAAAAAGTATAATATACGTACATAACACCTGAAACATGATTGAATATGCATCTGAAGCATGTGTTTGTTCTCTAATTGAGTTGAAATTCAGTGTCTGGGTCATGAAGTCACCTTGAACTCGTCCGAGATCTCTGAGACGAAGGAGGAGATCTGCTTCATGAGGCGGTCGACGCTGCTCTCGCTGCCGGTCTTCAGCAGGGTGGTGATGGCCAGGGTGGCGATGCTGCGGTTGGAGTCAGTGATCAGGTTCTCCAGGTCCAGGTTGCATGCGGTCACTGCTGACGGGTGCTTCATTGCCACCTGTGGATTAGATTTTTCAAACCGGCCACATCACCTCCTTTTCATGCAAAAATTCAGAATTTTAATGCTTCACCCTATTAAGGATTGCACTATTGTGTGATAAAAGCATGCCTTTTAACACAAAAATGTGTTCTTTGGTGTCTCCAGGTGGTAGTTGATAGATACTGCAACTAGTTTCAAACTAAATCCTATTCAAACCAACCTTGTTAAGAGTCCGTACAGCTGCATATCGCAGAGCTGCTTTGGGAGAGCTGCAAAACAGCTGGAGAACTATGGAAAGAGAAAGAAAGACCAAATTAATTTGAACACCTAGTGTACTCTGTTGTGTGTGCTGGTAAGAAAGCAAAGAAAAAAGACTAACCAGACACAGCAGGAGCCAGCTCACGAGCGGTACAATTGGGCATGTGGACGATGGCAGAGGCTGCTTCATAAACCACCATCTCATGTTTATTCCTCAAGCAGCTCTCAATGAAGTCAAACATTGGGCTATCGTGCCTGTTAAAACACATGTAGATAGACTAGGTAAGTATAATCAACTGCATCATGTTAATAACACCTAAATGAGCCTGAAAAAAACCTGATGTCCCACACACGTACCCTCCCTCTGTCTCCTCCAGCAGTTTACTGGCAATGCGAATCATCATGCAGTAAGCAAATGGAGACTTCAGGCCAGATTTGGTGAATTTGTTGAGCATCTTTGTCACAGCTAGTCGGTCATTCTTCCTCAGGTGATACAGAAGACCCAGCGCATGGTACTGTGGAGAAAGATCCCATTTCATTAGAGAAAGAAAGACCATCAACTCCTCAGGCAACGGATGCAAACAACTAACCTGCACCATGATGTTATCACTGGAAGCCGCCTCCTGAGCTTCATTGACCCAGCGTTTTACCACATCAAAGCTCATCTTCACCATGTGCTGAAGAACAGATACACAAACAGAGCTTCATTATCCTGAACCATCATGAGAGTAAGTGTAATAAACAGTTAAGTGGTAAACAGACTAGTTTATATTAACGATGACAGTGTTTTAGATAATATTATACTGTTTAGTGCTGCGAGTGCCATGAAAATTACACTCATCACCCTTTGAACTGTCATTAGCAATGTTGTTACTGTTACTGAAAACTAAAACCGTTATAAATATTTTCCCTTAAATGAAAAACACTGAAATAAAATAAATTAGATGAACTTAAAAATGTTTAAAGTACTAAAATAAAAGCTAAAAGGAATAGAAAAATAAAAACTAATTAAAATGTAAAATGTATACATTTAAAATATTGATAAGTACTATTCTAGTATATATCACTAAAATAATACTAGCTTGTGATCTTACCAGTGAGGAGACCAGAGCAGAGCTGGAGACGCTGGGCACTTTGTCCACAATGGCCTGTTTCATGTATCGTTCAATAGCTTGCAGCATTGTGGTCTGATGGACAAGATATTCACAGTTGGCAACATATACGCAGAGATAAATGTTTTTAAACAGTGGAGACTCACATCAGTGATTCTGCAGAGAGCTCTGATTGCCGGCCCTCTGTACACATCCTCTTTACCAGTCATGTCCTTTGTCAAGCTGAGATACAAACAAAGCATTAATCAGTGACTTTCATAAGCTAATATCGGCCGCATGTGCAAAGATTCCCATTCCTGACCAGATAAAATGTTTTTACACTACACATATTAGGAAAAAAATTATTTTAAATATCTCAAATAAGAAATCCGCTACTCTAGCTACATGAACTGCTCACCTGCTTGTAACAATGATCACATCCTCTGAGATGTTGGCCATCTCCTTTATAGTCAGGTAGCACATTCTTCTCAGGGTTTGCTAAAACAAACAATTATTTATTTGTTGATGTAATTTTCCCCCCCAGTTAATAATTATAGTGCATCAACTTGAAGATATCTCAGGTAGTTGGCATTTCTAATTTTCATTTAGTTTAGGTTTTTAATACTATTTAAATTTTTCCGTTTTACATTTTAATTCATTTGATTTATTTCAATGAACTTTTTTTTTTAAATAGGAACAATGTGTCATTTTAATTTTTAACAATAATCCCAGGAATAATAAACACCGATATATCAGCCAGACTTGTATTGGCCAATAACTGTCTGCTTTGACACATTTTTTGCAAAAAATTGAATGTGTATAATTGTTACTACACTATGTTATTAATTAAATTATACATAATGCAATTTGTAACACTCGAAGAAAACAGTTAATGGGGCTGTAAAGTTTCTTACATCATTAGACTGGAACAGTCTAGTCATGGCAAAGAAAGCTTCAGTGGCCTCCGTGGTTCCAAAGTGCTCACCCTGAAAAACGAAGGACGTTAGTGATGGAGCAGTCCAGAGAGAGAGAGAGAGAGAGAGAGAGACAGACAGACAGACATGGAGAGAGAGAGGGAGAGAGAGAGACAGACAGAGAAGAAAAAGATGTAGTGGAAAGCTGCTGGAAAAGTAAGATATAATCATGTACCTGGTTGAGCAGGTAGATGATCTTTGTGAGGATGTGTAGACATTTTCTCGGATTGATTGGTGTCTCATTGAAAAGCCGAGCCTTTGAAACATACATGTAATGTAACACACAATACGAACGAGACATTTATCTGATTTGAAGATTCAGATGCATCAAACTCACCTCCTGTAGAACAGCGCTCTTCTCCAGATGCTGAAAGGGGTTTGAGCCACTCCCTAAACACACCAAAAAAAAAAATAGATCTATCATCTAAATCTGTGTGTCTTCATTTGGGTAATAAAACTACCTATAAGTTATTCAATTATAAATCATAAGATGCGATTTCTTCTAGAAATGCACTCATAGAATAATTTATGAAAGGAAAATAGCAACTATATGTGACTCTTTGTCTGAGTTAGTTCATTTCAAAACAGCAATATTAATCTCACACATGAAATGTAAAACCTATATGCAAAGTAAACTAAACCCAGAGAGTTAGATTTTCTGAATCTGAACTGTCGGAAGATTATAGATTAAGAGCATTACAGGAGAGAATAGCATATATATGTGTGGCCCCTTTGCAGCAATTTTATCCAAATTTTAATCAAATCAGGAAAAAAAAAAAATTATATATATATATATATATATATATATATATGCACAAACAAAGCTTATTGGGGAAAAAAACCACGAAATGTAGGTTCTTCGACGTTAATATTTGTAAGTTACTGAAGATAAATACAGAGAACTGCTAACGTAAGTTAGCACATTAGCTTCCATAAAGATTAAAAACACATACTACAAGATACTGCAGTATCACACAGTTAATACGCAACTCAAAGACAGAATTTAGTACAAAACTGGAACATAGACAATTATTTCTAGAGTTAAATAAGTTAGATTTACTATTACAAAAGTATTGTGGCCTGCAGACACTCTTCCTTAGCAAAACAGACGTCATCATTTCAGCCACGGAAATGAGTGGTTAATAACAGAATACTGAATCTATGATGTGTCAGCGTGTATTTAATATTGCTCTTACCAGACTCCTCATCCTTCTTGTCAAATTTCTTGATCATTTTGCGAAGTGTTTGAGAGCAGTAGACGAGAAGATCAGACAGTCATTCACGCTCTTTTCCTCCACGTCAACTAGAGTGACGTATGTCGTGAGCTGGTGGAGGTGAAGATGGCGCCCACCGCTTCAAAATAAAAGTTCATGCTTAAAAGTCGGGGTGACGATGAAGAGGCTATGTCCAGACTATATCAGTCAGTCATCACTGTGTGTGTGTGTCTGTATATATATATATATATATATATATATATATATATATATATATATATACATACACATAAATATTTAGATTTAATTTACAAAATTGTTAAATGCAAAGACTTTGTGTATCATAATATATATATAGTAATATATAGTAAACAATTGTAATATCATAATTATTATCTCTATATTATTTTTATAATATTTGTTTTGAGAGACTAATTTCTGTCTTCACCAAAATGTTGATTATATCTGAAAAAAAGTGATCAAATATATATTAATTATTCAACACTATTTGCCTGAAACATAAATAGACTTCACAATAATTATTGCATTGACTAGTCTGTCCTGAATGTAGCTGCGAAAAGGTTTGAGTCGTGTTTAGAGAGAGAGAGAGAAAGAGAGAGAGGGAGAGATTCTCATTTCTCGAAATTACCTTCCGAATGGACGCTTTGTTACACTTGCAATTATTTATTTATTAAACGATAAAACAATTGTATACAGTACAAAAATATTAAGCTGTCGGATTTATCAACCCAAAGTTTTCAGAACTTTACATAATCTGTAGCCATCCAGTCGTGTATCTTATAGAGCAGTAACTGTTTATTAATCAGGTCAACTTTTTACTGAGATGTACAGATAAATTGTTTAAATGAAAAGGGAAAGGGAAAGGTGTATGAGTGTTGCAAAATATGACTTAGGCTAATTCACTCTGAGACATATGCTACTGATAATGATTCTGAGACATAGGCTACTCCAATCATTATGTCTCTTTAGCTTGAGTTTAGAAACAGACCAGTCTTGTTGACAATTGCCATGAGTCTCACCCACAGACAGTATAATATGGAGCTAATATTATGACAAAATGATTTGAATTTGAATTGTGTAAATTTGAATTATTTGCAAGTGTAATCTAACAAAATTGAATTTTAGGTGGTAGTTTAAATAGTTCTGAATTTGATTTTTTTAACGAATATTGAACATTTGAAATTTAACAAAAATTGAAATGTTTTTAGGACTGAATTTTATAGACATATATTTTCAAACAGCTAGTTTTTTGTTCTGAATTCTTATACTGCAAATATTCAGTTTAAAAAAATTCAGATTCAAGTTTTTAAGATGAAGAAATTCGGAACTTCAAATTCAGTTTTCTAAAATTCAATGTCAAAAATTCAAACTCAAAAATCTGATCTTACAGAGAGTAGGTCACAGGTCATCCACAGGGAAGAGTAGATGATCTCAGAAAAGTCGAACAGAGCATTTTGGCCAATTGGGGACTGGGGAAGTTTTCCAGCGCAAACGTGGTGGTGGTTCAAGAGGTTGCCACTCTCTGACTCTGATCGCCCAGTGTAATATTCAGTTCCCGTGAAAAACTGTTCCCGTAGGTGGAGTTTACATGAATATTCATTAGTTCCCTAATCAGTGCACTCTCCTCAAATCGCTACATGGATTATTTTGAACAGGTAACGACGTGTCAATGTTAAGCACTGAAGCATTGTAACAGTGTCAAAACAATGGAGTTTGTGTAATATTAATCATCTGTAAGCTGATTTGCTTGATTGATTGCAGGCACACAGAAAAACAATAAGCGAATAACCTATGCTAACCTTGGGATATGTAGTTTCTTAATCATATTTTTTATGTGTTTAGGTGCTTTTTATACATTTCATTTGTGGGGCATTAATTGCTGTTTGAATAGTATGATTAGCTAAGTAAGGCTACTGGTGACTATTACTGCAGTGTATTCACGACAATGCTTGAAACAAATATATATGCTGCCTAATAAATATAGCTATAGGCTAGCTTTCCTGTGTTATTTATAAAAAGCTTAGTTTGTATGTAGCCAGTGTTTCTGTTACCTAAATAAGTCACATACATAGGCTACTGAAAACAATTTTCTTGCAGTGAAAATGTCAATATTGTAATCAATCTAATATCTAAATGGTTATATAAAACGGTGCATAAACCTTAAAGTAGTGTTCTGATGCAGTCTTCTTGGACATAGGTCAGCAGGTACTCCAAGAATATTCTTTTTACATTTGGATAAGAAATCATATGTCTCATCATCACCAATGTTATAATATGGCTTTGATTTGCTTTTGTGATTTTCCACATATATTGATCATCATGTAAAGTCACTGTCTGTTTCATACTGGGTGAGAGAGCTGAAGTCACTGGTACAGTAGCTGATCATTGTATGAACTGGACATACATGGAGGCTGTTCTCATCGAGAGACAATAAATATCTCAGACACTCACCTAATTTTGCATTGCTTCATTCCATGCTTACTTTCACACAACTTTCCTTGTCTTTTCAATTTGAGTTATATTCATAAAGCAATTACTTCTGTACTTGTCATAGTAATATTTAATGAATGCAATATTTATGTGATCTACAATATCATTTTTTGAGTATAATTTTAAACATACTTAAAGATAACATGTTATTTGTTAACCTGCATGCCATGTTACTATTAATACACATCAGAGAACTGTCAACATTAAAGAGTGTTGTTAAATTATTTAAATATTAACTTTAATGAATCTCAGAGGATATCACTTTTGGTAAGCGACAGGAGAGCAGAGTTTGGCTGACAAAGAAACATTTGGGTTTCATTGTATGTAATAGTTGTAAAATGTGAAAAACAATTTTGAATAAGATGTTCAAATGTTACAACATTGTGCAACATTATTTACACAATGGATCACTATTCACTATTCTTAAACATGACATGATGAGGTTGTTTTTCAGTGCCTATGGTCAAAGAACAGACACAATGTATGCTTAGACATACAGATACAATGTATGCCATGTATGCTTATAATATTCATTATTATTATTATATTTATTATTAGTAGTTCTTTCTTAGATTGTCTAAACCGTTAAGCTCTGTATTTGACTGTTAACTCAATGCAATAAAGAAAAATGTGTCCATTTTAAAAAGACTGTTCATTTAAATATAAAAATTAACTCACATGTTGTTTCAATGTTGCATGACTCACTCTGTAGAAGATACTTTAAAATCTTAGTAATAAAATATGTGACAGAAGTAAATGTGCATTTATAATAATAAATACACTGATGGGGCTGTGAAGGCTGGTAAAAACGGTTATTAAAAAAAAAAAGATGAAAGAAAGCATGACAGGATGTTCACATCGATTTTATTAAGACACAGATACATTTGTAGTGGTTTGTTTCAGGTTTTGAACCGTATTTTCCGCACTATAAGGCGCTATAATCTGGCGCGCCTTATATATGGATCAAGGCGCACTGTCAAAATGTTGACATTCCCTTTAGCACATCTCCATCTAGTGGATGCATAACGCAAACCCAGTCAAACGTTTGACTGCAGTATCTTCTATTCTATGCGCCTTATAATCCGGTGCGCCCTATATATGAAAACAGTTCTAAAATAGGCCATTCATTGAAGGTGCACCTTATAGTGCGGAAAATACGGTATACAAATTGTACTAGTCTCTCTCCAATGACAACTAGGTAGTCTAATCAAAGCAAACTATTAAAAATAAAGCCCCACAAATGAAATATATAAAAAGCGAAATACACCAAACAGTAAAAACTATATTAGGTAAATGATTGTTTTTCTGTGTGCCTGTAATCAATCAAGCAAAACATGAAAGACAATTTATCATATTACACAAACTTGTTTTGGCACTGTTGCAGTTAATGCTAATTAACGCTTAACATTGACACTTCGTTAGCGGTTCAAAATAATCCATTAAAACAAATAGAGTTTTGACGAGCGTGCACTGATATTTTCAGTTCCATTCGTTTGCACGTTGTTTCAAGGACACGCCCATAATAAGGGAACTAATGAATATTCATGTTAACTCCACCCAAGGGAACAGTTTTTCACTTTTTCACAGAAAACTGAATTTGAAGTTATGAATTTCTTCATCTTGAAAACTTGAATCTGAATTTTTTTAAACTGAATATTTGCAATATAAGAATTCAGAACAAAAAAACTAGCTGTTTTAAAATACATGTCTATAAAATTCAGCCATAAAAACATTTCAATTTTTTAATTTCAAATGTTAAATATTCGTTTAAAAAAAATCAAATTCAGAACTATTTAAACTACCACCTAAAATTCAATTTTGTTAGATTACACTTGCAAATAATTCAAATTTACAGAATTCAAATTCAAATCATTTTGTCATAATATTAGCTCCATAGTATAAAAACAGGTCTTACTGCTATAGGTAGGCTAAGCCCATTTGAAATAATTTTCTGTAAAACAGCATTAAATAACAAACGTGACAAGCCTAACATGACCAAACCATTATGCGTTTAAATCAAAACTAGTGTTGTCAAATGATTAATCGTGATTAATCGCATCCACAATACAAGTTTTTGTTTACACAGTATATATATGTGTGTGTACTGTGTATATTATAAATACACACACATACAGTATATACTTTGAAAATATTTACATGTATATACATTTATATATTTGAATTTTATATAAATATATTTAATATATAAACATATATATATATATATATGCATGTGTTTGTATTTATATATGTACACAATAAATATACACAGTAGTCCTATATACACACATATATTATGTAAACAAGAAACTGGTTGCACTTTATTTTACAGTACGTGTACTAACATGTACTTATAGTGTACTTACAATGTATATATCTAAGAAAGTTCTGGTAATACAAGGTAACTACATGGGGTAGGGTTAGGTTTAGGGGTAGGTTCTGGGTTAGTACCTAGTTATTACATAGTTATTGTAATTACTATAATAAGTACATAGTATGTACATGAGGAACAGGACTGTAAAATAAAGTGCTACCAAGAAACTTTTATTTTGGATGTGATTAATCACGATTAATTGTTTGACAGTAATCAAAACCCATTTGTAACCTGTTAATACGTATTGCTAATTTATTATGCAACTGGAAAAAAACAACAACTTTTATTACATTATTACATTTGAGATGACATGCCTCAGTTGTTTAAAAAAAGGGAAAAAAAAAGAAAAGATAAAGGTTAAAGTCAAATTAGTGACATAAGAGTTCACTTTCTCTTTCCAATCTGCGCCAGCAAGCGCGCGTTGTCGTCCGCCTTTGCGCGCAGGTTCTTGGCTTTGGCAATGTTGAAGAGGATGTTCATAATGTTGGTGGGGACATCGAGGGATAGAGTGACCTGGCTGCGTCGGTCACTCTTCGCACTGTTACGGTACAGTTTACTCCTGAGCTGCGTCTGGCTCAAGTATCTGTATTTGGACGCGGGTATCGTCCTCCTCTCGCGCGGCTCCTCGGAGGAAAACGCGTGTGCCGATTTGTACAGGAGGTTTAGACTGTCCAGCAGGGAATTTGCTGGTTGTCCGTTATCATTTGTCTCGGAGAACACTTCACTGTTGCAAAGAAAGTTGGACACGGGGTCGTACGTCGGTAAGCAGAGGCTGGAAACCGGTGAGCAAAGAAGTGCCAGTGCGAGGAGGGTCCTGGCGAGCCGCATCGTTGTGCCCTGTTGAACGGAGGCGCGTGGTAATACGTACAAGGCTTTTAGATTAACATTTTATGCGTAATGATTGGTTTAATAAAACTTTTTGTAAGAAAGATTGTATAAAAAGTGCCCTGTGCATCTTCACATGAAATAAATGTTCAACATTAAAATAATCTTCTTTTTTACTAACTCGTTTTTTTGTGTGTGTGGTTTTGTGGTGTTCATAATTCACTTTGTATACTACGATACTAATTGCATATACAGAAAATAATGTAGCCTAATATTCTCGTGTTACAGAAATAAAGTCACGCATGTTTGAGACAACCTCTGTGTAATTTATTTCAGAATTGTTATTTCTGAGTAAACTATTACCTTGAATCTAATGCAAAAGCACCTTACCTGCACTGTTTCAATGAGCAGAGTCTTCTGAAGTGAAGCACTGTTAGGTCAACCAGAACTTTTGGATCGTGAATCCAAAGTGTTATTAAAAAGGCGAGCAAGTCAACAACTCGGTGTCGGCTTAATGTCGCATTGAATTATAAGAGTGATTTAGTGGGTTTGATATCTCCCTGGCTGCTCATAATATCCACTTGGACTGTTTGCCCATTGGATGTGCATTCATTTAGCATAAACCCAATTACGCTGCAGTCGTACGCCAGCAATAACGTCATTTATTGGGATCCTCCCAGTAAAATGAGGAAGTGATTGATGCGCTCGCGCACTCAATGCGCGTTTACCGTCACCATATAGAACAGTCTACTTTGAGCCAGCCTGTGATTATGTGAAGGAAATAAAGAAAGAAAAAAGGCCGATTATATGATCATGTCCTATATCACGACCGCTACATACTACAGCTAAATACTAAATAAATAAATATGTTGAACATTTCATCTTATTATTGTAGACAAGGCCACCAAGTGAAATTGCTTGGACTGACTTAAAAAAAAAAGAAAAAGAAAAAAGACGAAGACAAAACATACTTTTAGCCTGCAATGTAGAAATCAATAGGCCCAGGAACACGACAAATACTGTTACAATACTACAGTGTTAATATAAGATATTATTAATCTAATAATCTTAAATGAACTAGTCATCTAATATATTTAGCTACAAATTAACATCATCCTGTTATTTTTATAAGGTTTATAAATTAGCAGGCATAATGACAACTTACCCATCCATTACCCCTAAAGACATTCAGTACCATGGACAGTGCATCGAATTATTTAGTTTGCATCTGAATTAAGCCATTTATAAAATTTAAAAGGGTCTGTTTTATTGCATTCTCAGTTTTCAGGGTCAATGACCATATCAAATGTTTGTCCATTTTTTCCCTGTGAGTTAATTAAACTGCATTTAATGCTAATAAATTTAATGAGTGTTCTTCCCACCTCGGTTTAATGATTGATTGTTTTGCTATCAGAGGATCAGAAGTTTGGAATTAATGATTACCTTTATACATTCTAAACATTGTGCATTGGCCTGGATGATAATATATTTATTCCACATCACATTAAAAGAAAGATCATTAAACCTTAAAAACTACAAGCTACATTTTAAAGCAGGTGTAAAGAGCATCTGTTCTCTGTAGTGTACACACTAAAGTTCAGTCAGGGATCCCCTTAGACACTGTACCACAGTCTCGAATCTGGACTATGGGCCTCCTGCTTCACGAGCCCCCTGCCACTGGGACATATGTAAAGAGCGAGAAACCTCGGGAAGCAACAGGGAGCAGCATGCTTGGGGAATTATATTAGACAGAACAGAATGAATGTCAAAGGAGGGTAAAAATAATGAGGAAGGAAGCGCATACATTCACAAATGTGCACATATCAGCCACCCACAAATGCAGCTAGTCTATTTGCTTAAGAAACACACACAAACTTTCTCTGCCTGCCCCCAGGAGACACCGTCCAGACACGACTCAACAAGCATTTCAGAGGAAAAGCCAATATGGCAGCATTTATATACACAAAGGGGGCCAAGCTCAGAGAACATGGTCCAAAATCAGAGGTCACGATGTTCTCACGCACACACCCACCAACCCACAGCAAGCTAAATGGCTCATTCAAAAATATATCAATTTTATTGTTTTAATTGTCTCCCATATTAGTGTAGCAGAAATGACTTGAACCAGACAAATTAAAGAGTCGATCAGGGCTGTGGCTGAAACACGAGCCGAATTCCTCAGGAAGTCATAAAACATTCTGTGCCACAAGTCCCAAGCAAGATAACCAACCAACTCTTCCACAGAACAGCTTTCAACATTAACACCACTAGAACAATTATTGAGAGATTGTCAAATTTGGCGAAATTAATTGAAATGCAACGCTGGACATCACATGTAAACCCATGAGAGTTATACACCATATCCTTAAGCACTTCCCCCACCCAGCAGAACCAGACTGAAATTCCTAAGGGGGGGGGGGGGGGGTGGCCTTTGAACCTCTGGTCTCCACAGAAATCATTGTCAGATACTGACAAAGAAACCGTCTTTTGTACATATATATGGACCAAAATGAACTCCAAAATGACTTCTGAATAAATATCAGTCCATCGCTTCACTCCATATTCATTTATATGTAACCCACACATTTGACTATCATGTTATAATCACTTATTGTGTATGTCTTTTAATAACTATGGGATAGCTTAAGGATACATATTCATGTCTAGTATCTATGTAATCAAATCTGCTTGCTTGAAATAGTCCTGACAATCAGTTATTTGTCAAATGTATCATATTCTTGTTATAGGAATCATGTCCAAAATTATACCCTGCAAGAGCGGGAAAATTCGGACCACATGCTTGATAAGATAACATATGATTTATGATACCCCGAGCCAAGACAATATCTGATTGGTCAAGACAACATTTGAGGTGTGGCAAACAGGCCAGTTTAAATACTTAGGACACCATAAAATCTTGCTTTTAGTTGTTAGCTTTGCTTCTGCTACTAGTCATGTATTTTTTTTTTAGTTTTTAGCTATGCTTCTGCTATTATTAGTCATGCCGGCTTTTAGTTTTAGCTCTGCTTTTGCTATCAGTCATGCCTGCTTTTAGCTTTGCTTCTTAGCTTTAGCTTTTAGCCATGCTGTTTGTCATCACTGTTCTTTGAGCGCGGTTCCAGCGGGCTTCAGCCTGCACGCCTGCTGCTACTTGGCCACGATGAGAAGAAACACCACCTAGTCTCGCCAAACTTTACTTCTTTTCTTTTCCGTTTGAGAGTTTCGTGTTCTGAGTTAAGTTTTGTAACGTCGAGTTCAACTTCAACCAGCGCACACAACTCTGCATCTTCAGCCAACGCCCAACCACGGGCTTCCCAAGACATCACTTCAGCGACTACTGAACTTCCAGCCAATCAGCGACAACTTTGCACAGGCAATGTACCTTCAGACATTTGTGCTGGTGTATCTAATATAATTTTAACCTCATTGAGGAACTCAATGCAAGGGTTAATTAAGTGATTGATGGCTGTTCATGTCTAAGAAATTTAACGTATTGCTGTAAACTTGGGATTCCACATTTTCATTCTCTTAAACTCATCTTTCCCTAACTTTCGATCTTCCTGCAACTTGTGTGAATGTGTGCGTGCGTGCGTTTATGTGTTAGATTAGTTTATATGTCTTAGATTTATCTAATAAAGCCTTATTCATATTGAAAAGAGAAGTATCTTGTGTTTTGTGCTTACAAGTTAATGCCTTAAACTGCCGATCTTTTTACTGTGCTAATTGATAGTGTTTTCACTATACTTTGGATATTAATATCCAGCGCAGATTTGATGTTAAACGGCTCGTTCAGTGAATCGCAGGGCGTCTCAGTGATCAGCCGTGAAACAGTGATTCTGTTTAAATTCCCTTTAAAATCTTAAATGATTCCCTTTGAGCTAAATTGACCTGTTTCCCTTACATTAGTTTAAAAACAGTCAGATTAAGAACATTTTTCAAACAGAACCATTAGTGCAGGTAAACCTCTTGGTAAACAGCTCATAGACACATAGCTGTTTATTTTAATAGCGCATTAGAATAATGAACTTACTTACTAAGCATCAAACTATTTATAAATAAAAACATGGCATATTTGTAAGAAATTCATAGGCAAGCATGTATCACTACAACAGCGTGTGGTGCTATAGAAGTGAAATGCAAATATGATATAGAATTTTTAAAAGCTGCTTTAAACTAATATACATATAGGACGGATATATATATATATATATATATATATATATATATATATATATATATATATATATATATATATATATATATATATATATATATATATTACATTTAAAATAGATAATTAAATCATGTAGCTGAGCAGCTTATATACCACTGCAAGAATGCAATGATTAATCTAACAAAAGTTCCACTTTTTAATCAAAATTTATCTTGGATTTCACTGTCAGTCAAATGTTCTGTCTCCGTCTTATTTCTTTTTCAATGTCTCACACACATGCTTGTACATGTACTTGTATACATGTAAGCTTACACACTTACAGAGCGATGATTTGAATATAATTTTTTTATCAGTGGATTAATTCTGCTCTTATCTGTCTGTTTCCATTCCTTGTGTCTCATATATACTGTGGATGTGACAGAAATAGGCTGTCGTAAAAAAAAAAAATTGCGTATAAAATAATCTTGGCCTTGTCTAATGCGTTGCGTGCACTTTTGGTGCTAGGACCATTACGGTGTACTACTTTGGACTACTTTCCTGGACATTAAACCAAAATTCCCACTGCAAACCCTTTTTATTCAAGGACCAGGTTTAATTTGTAAAAAAAATCTGACTATGTGAGTAGTTTCGGTTGCTGTATTAACGTGTTAAAAGCACTTGGAGCAGCAGTCAGCAGAGGACGATGTTCCCCTCTTTTACTCCACACATACCTGAGTGGTGTTCGAGTGCATGTCTCTTTTCTTCCTGCTCTCCATCTCCCTCAGTAGTGGCTCCTGAGTGCAACTGAAAAGCATATATTACATACAGATTTTACTTTTAAAGGAATAGTTCACCCAAATTTGCTAAAAATGTACTCACCCTCAGGCCATCCAAGATGTAAATGAGTTTGTTAAGATTTTGAGAAATTAAGCATTACATCACTGGCTCTCTAAATGATTCTCTGCCATGAATGGGTGCCATCAGTATAAGAGTTCAAACAGCTAAAAACAAGATTACAGTCCATTAATTAATGTCTTGTGACATGAAAAGAAACATGTTTGTAGTAAACAAATTCACCATTAAGATGTTTTACCTTTAAACAGTTGCTCCTGGCCAAAAATCCAGTCCATATTCTATAATAATGCTTCTTCCAGTGAAAAAGTCCATCCCCTGTTGCTTTCTCACATCAAAATCCACAGACATATTTGTTTTCTTGATTCAGACAAGACTTTCAACCTTTTCACTGCATAAAAAAATATTATAGATAGAGGACTCATATTTAAGTCAGAAACAATGATTTGAAGCTATGAATGCAGACATTGATTAATAGACTGGAGTCGTGTGGATTATTGTGATGTTTTTATTAAGTATTTGGACGGCACCCATTCACTGCAGAGGATCCTTTGGTGAGCAAGTAATGTAATGATATATTTCTCAAAATCTGATGAAGAAACAAACTCATCTAACTCTTGGATGACCTGAGAGTGAGTAATTTTTAGGGAAAAAAAAAATACAGTAAATTCATTTTGGGGTGAACTACTTCTTTAAAACCAAGTGCAGCACTATGCAGAGTCATTGCACAAATATAATCACATAGGTTTGTACGTGTTACAGGATAACATCTAGAAGACATCCGGATGGGGTTTATTTCATAATAATGGTGGTATATTTTTCTTATATTGACTATTTACTAAATTAAGTACACTGATATGAAATACTGATCTGAGTTGACATGATTTTATTAAATAAGAAATATGCCTGATTAATCTTTGCACATTTCCAAGCAACACAGAACTCAGTAGTGGCAGTAGCATCCAAAATTAATCAAATGAACTGTTTTTGAATGAATCGGTTGAATGAATGATTCGATGACTGGCTCATAAAGATGTGTAGTTGTCGCCACCTATGGCTTAACAATGACTGACTGTCTGAACCATGCAGAGATAGATAAAAAAAAATAAAAATAAAAACAAGTGTTTGTGTAGTAGTGGAAACGTTATCAGTCAACACTGGTTTTGAAAATTATTATTTTTCCTCAATTTATGCTATGACATAATTAATGATGAGAACCAGTGTTGCTACAAGATTGTCTGATAAGTCTATTTCATTCATTAATTCTGTTTCATCCATCTGAAGTGTACACCATATAATAATGTAGCTAGCTAGATAACCTTAAGTTATTAGGTCTTAATAAGTCTTAATTTTGGTAATTGAAATTAACATCAGGCTGCCATGAGCAATTACTATGTGGTTGGAAGTAAAAAAAAACAACAACACAGATTTGTATTTTTTTGTAGTGTGACTCAGTTGCTTAAAATAACACAGAAGTAGACCATGCAGAACCTTAGCGTATGACTTTGGCGTATGATTTCCTGTTTTCCATCAAGGAAAAAAGAACTGAATGGTGTTTATGGATGAATGAACTCATGTACAAAGATGCCAGATCAAGACTAATGTTCATAAGAAACAGCAGAAGTTAATTTGAACAAAAAACTGATTATATAAAGCAAGAGTTTCCCCATCTAAACCCTTCCAGGCACTAAGCACAAAATATAGGGATGATATCATAAAAGAGACAAAACATGTAATAACATATTGGGTCAAAGCAGGAATATACCTACTTGTAACGTTGCCATATGCTAATGTTGGCTCAGACTCTGAAACAGCAGGATGAACTGTAGTGGTCTCATCCTGTAACTCTTCATCCCACACTTTGGGGTGGGTGAGCAAGAACGGAAAAGCAGAATCTGTTCTTCTCTCTTCCCTTAGGATACTCCCATCATCTGGATCATTGGAGTATTTCCTTTCCTGTAGTTAGAAACATGACCAAGCTTTAGGCAAATGTCATTAGGTTTAATCATTAATTCATTTAATTTCATTCAAATAGACAGTAATTCAATCATTTGATTATATATATACATATTTTAAAACCAGAGAAGTCATTGCTTCAAAGAGATAAAAATAAAAACAGCCCAATTTTTTTGTTAATTTAGTTCTCGCATTCATGAATGACTTCAGAACATGGAGTTCTTGACAGTTTTTCTTCGGCAAGAGAGCCCATAAAAACACAACAGATGGTGGAACCCATGGCCTCCACAACAGGGGCGTCCAAACACATATACTGAAAGACACAAACAAATACACAAAAGCACACACTTCTAAACACCCACATACATGTGTTAATGAAGCTCTGTTATTCAGTTATAGTTTCACTTCAATGGACCGCAGTACAGTGCACAACGGAGTAGATCTTTTAGGAGGTAGAAGCCATATTGAATTGAATGTGAATAGACAATCTATTCACTGGGGTGTATTGTTGTATATCTTGACATTAATTGTTTAGCTTAGCTAACAGTCTGATTGGATGCGGTAAGACTGAACACACTGCAAATATATATATATTATATATATATATATATATATATATATATATATTATATATATATATATATATATATATATATATATATATATATATATATATATATATATACTCAGTATTTATTTCTTCTGTCTTCCAGTACTAATATCTAAACATTGTCAAATCAAGATACATTTACTTTAGAAGCAAAATGACTTGTCTTGTTTTCTGAAAAATTATCAAAAGTAAATGTCTCTTGCTTTATGCATTTTTAGATGTTTGTACTGAGAGCAAGAAAAATAAATACCATGTACGATCTTTAAATATTTACTAGATCCTCAGAGTATTTTTATTTTATTTTTTGCTTTGTTTTCATTTGTGGTCAATTTAATTTGAAGCCCCTTCTGAGGTCCATTGCGGGTTTAATATTTGTAATTTGTAATCCAGATCCTTACCTTCCTCCACCTGAACAAAGGGAAAAATATTAATAAGTATTAAATCACATGTCTGTAATCCATAAGGATAAATATATCATAAAAAGAGGGCATTGTCAACATACACTAAGTCCTGGCTCCCATTTTTCTCCTTTCATGCCAGAGGTTCGCATTTCCCTCTGCATAGAGGATATGTATAACTCACTGAGCATGTTTGTGGATGGATAAAGTCCTGATAGACTGGAGGATACAGATGTTTGTGTGTAGATGCCTTATTACATGGACAGGCCTTTCCTTGGCCTCTCCTCAACTTCTCTCCCTGGGATGATCAGACAATCAAATCAAAAAACGTTGGATGGGTAGTAATACACAGAAGCTGCACATCACCATGAAACAATCGATAACCCTGGATCAATCAGGATTGAGCCTGAGGCTACGCATAACCAAACCAATGGGAGGAATATTTTACAATAA
Source organism: Carassius carassius (assembly GCF_963082965.1). Classification (NCBI taxonomy): domain Eukaryota; kingdom Metazoa; phylum Chordata; class Actinopteri; order Cypriniformes; family Cyprinidae; genus Carassius; species Carassius carassius. The sequence goes on along the minus strand of NC_081776.1, from coordinate 10,336,446 downwards.
TGTTTAATTGATAAACTTTACTTAATGCTTTAAGTACCATGAACAACTGGTCACCAGCAGTCTACAATTTTGGTTAATATGAATGTATTCTTCAAATGTATGCTTGTTTGAACTGTTGGGTTAGACATATGCAGATCCACATCCTTACAAATTTACAAATGTTATGTTTGATTTGTATATTGTATTATTTTATTTTTTGATTTAGTATGTTTCCTGGTAATACTGATACTACTAATCGATTTAACATTTGGACAAATTAACATTACTTAATGTATTATGAATGAACAAGAATTTGCGGTGAACAATAGTATTTTTACAATTATTGTTGATTATCAACTTAGAATAATAAATACTGAAAGCATTGCTCTTTATTAGTCTAATGCACTAATGTAATCTTATCAAAAAAAAAAAGAAATCTATTGTAAAGTGTTACCATTAACATCATTCATAGCGTTACAACTGTGTGCGTATATGATTCCGGAAAAATTGTTTAAATTATTAAGACAATTTTTTTTCACAATAATGTGAACTGTTGACAATTTTTTTTTATCTCTGATTGGCAGAAAATAAAGTGTCTGGAGTAGCTTAAAACAGAAACAGTGTGACTCAGTTTAGATTTGTTGTGTCACAACACACTACTCACATTCACACACACACAAACACACCCATGCATGCATGCGCACTGATTTATATTATACACAAACACAAAATGATATATTCACATATTTACTGTTAGGACAGTTAATGCAAAACTAGTAAGAGACCATCACTAATTTCATCAACCTTTACCTACCTCACTGAAAGAGATCGTCTGCTGATTCTGTGCTGAAGTACAGCCCACCTTTATCTAAAGAGACTCTGTGAGTGCAGCTTGCTGAACACTTTCCATTCTTATCAACATCAAGAGATGCCTAATTGTTGCTAAAGGCGGCCTTAGTGCAGTGTTTGGTTTGATAGCTCAAATCTTCATCCCAGCAGAAATAGCTCCTACCCCCGTCTCTCTCTATCTCTCTCTTATCCTGTCTTTCTTGGGGTTAATTAGGGCCTTGTCCTCCTCCACGGTTCCCCCATATGGAATTGAGTGAGATATGAAGATGGCCATAATTACACTGACTTGACTATTTATCCATCTATCTGATGAATCACACAGACATAGGAATAATAAATTCAGCTCTGTTATTGTGTAAATATAATTGTCTAAGTGTAGGTGGGTCGGTCAAACCTTTGGTCTCACTGGCCAAGGCCAAACTCAGAGCCCCATTAGCTCCTGGTGCACCAGGAGATCCCTTTAACCCAGTGAAACCAGCCGAACCCTGCAGAAGAATTGGTTAAATAAACGATTCTTTAATTGTAGATCTTTCTTTTTTTTTTTGCACTTCTGCCATTTTTATTAGTATTATTATCTTTATTTTAATTGCAGGTTTTTTATTTTATTTCCAGTTATTAATTTTTATGTTTTTATTTTGTTTTGGAGCTTGACAGCTTCTGATTGCAATATCCTTCTGTTCTGTTTTCTCTCTCTCTCTCTCTCTCTATTTGTACTCCAGTTAAACAGGTTCAGAAGGATATGAAGATAAGTAAATTATTCTAGAATTTAAATTTTTGGGTAAACTATTCCTTTTATTAAAAGATTTTAAATTAACACTGGTCCTATAATAATTTTTTTTACCTTCTCTCCTTGTTGTCCAGGAGCTCCATTAAGACTGTTCAGAAAACTATCACCTTTTTCTCCCTAAACATTTAAAATAACAATAAATCTTATACTTAACCTTATAATAAAGATGAGGTTATCAATGTCTGTTTGTGTATTGACTCATCTTTCGTCCCGGGACCTTTGTCCATGAAATAAGTGTTTCCTACTGGACCATGTGTGCCAAAATGCCCCATGCCTCCTTTAGTACCAGCCTCACCCTTCAGCCCCTGAAATTACAGTTTTAGAAATTAATTGTATATGGTCAAAATACATAACTTTCTAAGATATCATACACTACTGTTAAGATCTTGAACTCTCTTATGAAATATTATTACAATTAAAATATTTTCTATTTTAATATTCTCTAAATATTTTTTATTTATTGCAGTGATGGCAAAGAAGGATTTTCAGCAGCAATTACCCCAGTCTACAGTTTCAAATGATCCTTCAGAAATCATTCTTCAAATGTGCTGATTTGGTGCTCAAGAAACAATTTCTTATTATCAGTGTTGAACATTTTTGTGGATACTGAGATGCATTTTTCCAGGATTCTTTGATGAATGGATAGCACTGCATTTATTAAATAGAAATTTCAAAATACATTTATTTTAATGTAAATGTCTTTGATCGAATAAGGCTTAATAAATATGGGATAAACAGTTATTGACACCAAGTTGAAAATAAGTGTACCTTCTGGCTTTTCTCCCCCTGCGCAAATTCCCAAGTGATCACCCTATCACAAACATTGTCTAAATGTCTTACCTTTTACCTTTCTTCACTTTTTGCCTTTATTAATTTTGTCTGTGAATCTGTCATACAGTTATGCTGAAGAAAATAAAGTGATAAAAAAGTGAAAGTGATGTGACATAAAGCCAAGTATGGTAACCCATACTCAGAATTCGTGCTCTGCATTTAACCCATCCAAAGTGCACACACACACCGTGAACACACACACACACACACTGTGAACACACACCCGGAGCAGTGGGCAGCCATTTAAGCTGCGGCACCCGGGGAGCAGTTGGGGGTTCGGTGCCTTGCTCAATCATGGTATTGCCGGCTCGAGACTTGAACCCACAACCCTAGGGTTAGGAGTCAAACTCTCTAACCACTAGGCCACGACTTCCCACCAATATAATTCACAACTGACGCAGATTGTGCCGTTAGTGCGAGTGTGTATGTCTGTAAAAAGAAAGTGCTGTTCACAGCAATTTCAATCATACAAAGATTGGCTTTAGCAGAGAAAGATTTGAAGAGAAGGCACTGGGGCAAGTCAATACAGAGAGAAGAGAGCCTCTGTGAGCACAGCAGTGCTGTCAAAGCTGCCTATACATTTTCATGTCCAGAAAATGACCCTGGCAGAGTTGGCCTTGTTATTAATATTTATAGCCCTTCAATCTTGTGAACTTGTTTAAAATTTTCTAAATCACTTACAGCATCACAGAATGCAGCAAGTTTTGCCACGGGTTCGTTTCATCAATATTAGTTTTCCTTTAAAAAAAAAACATTTATTCTTTTACCACCTTTTAAGAAGGTAACCAGATTATATTTCTATACACTATACCATCAATATAGTAAATCGTCTATTGTGTCACGCTAAGTAATCAATTAACAAATCAATAGAGAAAGAACAAATACAGCAAGAAAAAAAAAAGAAATTCAAATTGAAAAAAAAAGTAAAATAAAATCAAATAAAAAAATATATATATTTGAGGGATGCTATAGTGACTTTTAAGGGATGCTATAGTGACATTTGAGGGGTGATATAGTATCTGCCAATGAGTAGGAATCACATGTTACTTACCATGAGACCTGGAGGCCCCTTACCTCCCTTATAATGTTGAGAAAATGTTGGTAAAAGCATTTAACACAAAATTAACAGCAAATAACAGACACTGTTTGAACACTAAGGGCCAAATTTAATAACAGTCTGCACCAGTACAAACCCTCTTTTGACGTCTATATATATAACACTGTAAAGATTTATTAAAATTTGTGATCAAAAGGCATGGCCATTTTTGCAGATAACGTTATTGCATATGCATTTGTAGGAATTTCCCTTTCAGACACTCTCATTTATGGGAGGATAGCATTTATATAAATCATGCAACGTGATTTACTAAGGTTTTCGGTAGTTAATTTATCCGTATTTACGTTATTAATAAAAGAGACATTGGATGCAAAATGAACTTTTACATGGTTTTTGCATCTAAATCTTAGCAGTGTGTGGACACAACTGCCCTACAAAAATAAAAATTTATTCACCGCTTTTTTTATTTAAATCCCTAAAAAACCTAAACAGCACCGTAAAAAATATATATATAAATAATAAAAAATAGTGTAATTTTAACTGTAGAATATTGTAAAAATTCTACAGAAAAAACAAAAACAAATATTAATAGGTTAACAGTAAGTTCCCATACTTTATACAAGGAAAAACAGATCTAACCAGAATGATTTCTGTATATTAGTATATACTTTGGCTTGTGTTAAACTTCTTGTGATGTATTATCAGAAGGTACAAAACAGATTTTAGTAGCATTGTGTGTGGTTGATTTACTGGTTTACATTCAGCTGGCTCTCCAGGCTCACCCTAAGCACATAACATTCAAAAGTTAGGTAAGCAATCTCTGTAATTAACTGTGTTTGGGTTTATGTTGGTATTCTCTCCTTTTATGGGATTATTCTGTTTCTGTATACCAAACTTTAAATCATCCAACTGGCAAACCTTTTGTCCTGGTGACCCGGCCTGAACAATAGTTTCAGGTTCTCCCTGAAAAGAACAAAAAGATTGAATGACGCTAAATAAATATGGGATAAACAGTTATTGACACCAAGTTGAAAATGAGTGTACATTCTGGCCTTTTTCACCAATCTCACAAACATTGTTTTTACAGGGCAAATATCAAAGCAAGCTCAGATGTTCCCCATCTGCACTACAATATTAATAAAGACATTAAATCCATTTTAGGAATGGAGGAGTAGAACAAACTCTGAGGCAGGGGTCACTAAACTGTGTTTGACACCGGACCTAAAGGAAAGAGTTTGGTGACCCCTGCTCTGGGGCATCAAAGCAAGTGAAAGGGTACTACTGTAATTCCACCCACTCAGTCTGACTGACAGTAAGAATTTCCTAACATTGTGAATGAGGAGGCGGGGATGTCATATGTGTGGGTGAGCTGCAGTCCAATCAGAAAGCAGGAATGATTATCTAACAGACTTTGATTTAGGAACACACAGAGCTTAGTCACTAAGAAGCAAAAACAGACAATTCTGACTTATAATGAAAAAGATTGCCTAGGGCCTAGTTTTCCATCTTCAGCTGGAGGTCCCTGTACAAGAAAGGAAAAATGCACATACAATGCACAATTTGTTTATTTACAGATGTGAAGACCACACTGAAAAACTGGGATTCAAAATCGAATTGTAAACATTAAAATAACCACGGAATAGGTTTACTGTAATTAAAGAAAGTTCTCCTACAGGTCAATTACATTTTATAGAATTATAATATAATCACAGTAATTATATTGGGGCCCAAAAGTCTTAGGCCATGTTGAATATTTGGAAACCTATAGATTTTAAAGCATATATACTATATGCTTTAAAATCTGTAGGTTTCCAAATATTCAACATGGCCTCATATGATATAGTTACCTTCAGGTAATCACAGTGGTAAATATGGGGCCTATGTCTTCTTCTCCATCTGTCTCTCCCATCCTCTCTCTCTCTTTATCTTTTCTCTTTGTCGCTCCCATTCCATTTTTCATCTCTGTAACTCTCTCTCTCTCCTTCTTTTCCTCTTGCTCCATCTCTGTCCCCCACTCTAGCTCTCTCTCCCTTTCCAGTTCTAATTCTTTCTCGTTCTAGTTCAATGCTCTTTTTCCATCTCCTCTCTCTCTCTCTCTCTCTCTCTCTCTCTCTCTCTAGCTCAAATTCTTCCTCTATCACCTCACTGTGCCCGTCTCTTCATCACATCACCTGAACTGTATTCCTTAGTCTCAGTCACACCATCTTCTTCCTCCATGTCCCACTGTGCCTCAGTTGTCTTGTCCGCTTCAATCACCCTTTCCTTGTTCTCAAGGTAGACACTGTCTTCTCTCTCCTCCTGTTCTTTCCTCTCTCTTTCTCTGTACATCTCTGTCACAGGCTCAAGGTCTTTGTTTTCTTGAAAATGTGAAAAATTAATTTTCATTTTGAGACTTGATGAACTGGTAACACTTTACAATAAGGTAAATCATAAATCATTTGATAGCAATATATTTTTTACAGCATTTATTTACCTTTGTTAATGTTCACAGATCAAAATATTCACGTTCATGTTAATTCATCAGCTAATTTGATTGGTTACATCAACTAACATTATGATTAATAAATGCTATAGAAGTATTGTTTAATGTTAGTTTCCAGGAGGGGCGCGTACGCTAAGCTGCTGTTGAATTACAACACAGGAACCCCTGGCACAATCAGAACTCGTTACATATTTCTGAAGGAGGGACTTTATAGAACAAGGAAGTCATCAGACCGTTTTTATGACAGTGAAAACAGCGGTATACAGATAGGTGAATTGTGTGAAAAATACTGTGTTTTTTTACAAGCGAAATATGAACACATGTTATATGGCACACTGTAGACACAATCAAAGCTTCAAAAAAACACGTAAAACGTGACCTTTAATAATCTAAAATTAAAAATAGGGGGAAATGAGCATAAGCAATTACACACACACACACACACACACACAATTAACTTATACTGGTAAATTAAAATATCTAATATCAGCCCATAATTTATATGGGGTGGTGTTGGCGCTGTGGATAAGACACATGCCTTTGGTGTGAGAGACTGTGGTTCGAATCCACTGTGAAGACACTTAACCCCTAGTTGCTCCAGAGGCGTGTGACCTCTGACATATATAGCAATTGTAAGTCACTTTGGATAAAAGCGTCAGCTAAATATGTAAATGTAATATGGTACCAATTTATTTTATCAATATAATTAAAAAAATGTTATGAAGCATGACTGAAAGAATCAAACACACACAACACACAATAAAGACTGGTTAAGACTGGTTTAGGAAGAACACATTTACTGACAGACATGCACAAACATATTAAAAATGAAAGAAAAGCAATATGCCACTGAATTTCACCAGTGAAAACAGGTAGCACAAAGTTACCGCAAATGAAAAACTAAATAGCCAGACGACCAAAATACTCTTTAACCCTTCACAGATTCTACACACTTAAATGTCTCTCTTACAGAGTTTAGGGGAACTCCTGCGTTAATAAAATAAATATATTAAAGAAAACCTGTAGCTGATCTTTAAGCGCGACTATGGAGAATATTTAATGTGTCAATCTGCATTGCAAGTGCACCAACCAGAGGAACCATGACTAAAAAAAACAAATGCAGTGCATGCTGGGATCCCAGTGCGTCACGAAAGATATTATATTAGGTATTCTTGAAACTCACACTTTATACACTAAAGTTGTCAGTTTAAAATGCATTTGAACTTATGCTAAATTTTGTTTGCACTGGTGAAATTCACTAATGAAGTGAAGGCTATTTTGTCATGCAAAAAAAAAAAAATAATAATATTAATAAAAGGCATTTAATAATATTTATGCAAATTAAATTACTCTAATTAATTAATTAATCAGTTGAAATATGCTAAAACGTCCAACAAACATGCTAAAATAATGACTTCCAAAGCTCTAGTTAGTTCATGCTTCAAACTAAAGCCACATGCAAGTCTCAGAGCATATCAGTGAATGAGCTGTGGAACATAAGACAGTGAAAAGGCAAAAGAGACAGAAGCTCTTACCTCTTGTCCAGTTTGTGTTGTATTTAGCACTGATAATGTGGTTTCAGGTGGCTTCTATAAAACATATCAAATCATTGAATGTGTATCATATGCCGTAAGCTGCTGAAATGAACATTGGGTCGAACAAGTACCTGCTCTGTGAATTTTGATGAAAGCAGGGGACTCGCTGCTGTTGTGTGAACCATCTGAAAGCACATTGAGATGACATGTTAAAGTTATTAAACAATAAATTACGGAAAAAAAAAAACACACAAACTATGCAAAATATACAGAAACTACTGTTTAAAAAATCTAGGCCAGTAAAAGAAATCAATAATTTTATTCAGTAAGGATGCATTAAACTGCCCATAATGGAACAGTGAAAAGATTTTGAAGATGTTACAGGGTATTTACATTTACAAAAAAATGCTGTTCTTTTAAATATTTAATTCAAAGAATCCTAAAAAAAAATTCCATTCCAGTTGTGTATGCACTGTAAGTGTGTTTATTGTGATTTGATTTGGTTTTAATAATACACATCTCCTCCCCTTCGCCATTCTCCTCTCGAGGGGGAAAAGGCTCTTCCGTGGGCACCTCGTCCTGACATGATTAAAAACAAAACATTCAAAAATCAATGTGAAAAGTTCATGAAAAAATGTGTATAGTGTGTACAACATTCCCTTGATTAAAGATGCAAATGGAAAGCAAGTGATGAGAGATTATGAGAATAACTACTCAACATTAATTAGAAATGTTGTGATCACTGTTTCTTATTTTGGCTGTGGAGTGGGCGTAATATATTAAGGCTCTGTTAAGTGTGACGTGAACGGTGAGATTGGACTCTCCAGTGTGGGTGTGAGTGAGAGAGATACGAGGTAAACTCAGGTGATTAGCGTGGGTCGACATGTCAAGTCCCATTCAATTTATTATGAAAGTGTCAAGACATTACAGACAAAATCTGATGTACTATGCAATATCTTTTGAGATTATGAATCACATCAGTATATTTGCCATGATCGAGGTGTCTTACATTAGATTTCACAATAGGATCATGTGACAGACATACCTCATATTCATATAGGACTGGTTAGAGGAATTTGTAGCATATTTGTTAGATTAATTATGTGCAAAAAACTGGTGCATTTAATATTTGATTTAAGCTAATCTAATATATCAGAATGTACAAAAATGTAATAGTCATTACATTCAAATTTAGAATTAAGCATCCTTGGATGTGAATGATGTGTGAATGTCAAGTTAGGTGTGAAGATAAAACATCTACCAAACGTTTCGTTGGTTGTTTTTGATGTCCATTATTTCCTTTGCCCTGGTTGAGAGTTTAGTGGTTGAGAATTATTATAATTTATGAGAAGGCTTTAAATAACAATCAGCAAAAATATTTAGAGACATTCAGGAGGTTAGTGGCCATGACATTTAATATTTCGTTATGTAATAATGTTTCAGTAATGTTTAGTTCAAATTATGTCTGGTTAGGTTTTTACTATCACTGCACAGATTTAAATTTTCCCCAATATAAATATATTTGTCTCTCTCTCTCTCTCTCTCTCTATATATATATATATATATATATATATATATATAGGTAAGCATACCCTCTCAGAGGAAGTGTTGGTTTGGAGAAATTTCAAAGGTGTTACAACTGAAGTTGGTCTCAACAAGTTTCTTATCTTCGACATCTACCAGTTTGTCTTGGTTTTACTCAGGTCAGCCTTTTTGTGAATAGTAGAGATGTTCAAAAGTGTAGGACCCACTTCTTTTTCTACTGCAGGCTTCTTACAAAACTATAAAGACACTGAAGCCACATTAAAAACAAGGACAGCTGTAACACTTGCAATAAATGTTGATTAGAACTCTATATTAGAACAAATCAGCCAAGGATATATAAAAAAAACTGAATGAAGTGTGTTTATGTTCGGTTAGAAATGGATTCTGAAAAATGATGCTGTAATTACTGATACGGGAACAGATGTTTGCTTACAGGACTCTTACTCTTACAGGCCCCTCTTCAAGATCAGACTCTTCCTCAATGGTAATGACTCTTGTGGGTTACTGTACTTTACTGAGCTCTGTGGATTAGGTTTTATGATTCAGCAAGAACATTATTGCTGATAGCGGGTGTGGATCATAAACCAAAAATCTACCCGACTAGTGATTTTTTTTATGATTATTATAGTAATTTGTTTACCTGAGATATTTCATGAATTTAGGAGGCTACTCATGGTGATGATGTTTGAGTCTGGCACCTGTCTGGCTCCTTTTACTTTTCTGCTGGTGCTGATCTCATGAAAAAGCTCCTCCATTGCATCCTGAAGCAGCCTGTCAATCAAGGCCTTCTGCAGCGAGAGCTGTGAAAGTGTTTTTTTTTTTTAATTGTAAATGCGGCAATGTTTTCTTTAGTGAAACAACAACGCAATTCAAAATGGTAAGAACTCATGCTAATGTATAATTCAAGATGACAATTAAATGCATATAATGCACTACATACACAACTGCATCCTTATTTCATGATTTTCATTTGTTAGTGAGTAAATTACATTTCAAAATCTTTTAAATTATATACAGTATGTAATGCATGTAATGGATGCCTCCATTGAGAATTTTGCCGTTATCACCTTCCAAGTGTTTCAAATTTATATATTATTTATAAAGCATGTTTTTAGCATAAATATTAACTATTTTATCAAAAGTTTAATATTAACAGTAAATAGTGGATGCAATAATATCAAAGTGAAATACCTGCGGAAGTTTGAAGTAAGAGTTAATCTGGCAGCCAGTTTTATTAGATTCTGTCATTAGTTCATAAAACACCTATAGAACATTTAGCACCGTCTCCAGCTGTAGTCATGTTATGTCATGTTGATTGGTTCATGTGGGTGTTGCCACTGATCGTCTGATCAGCGGCAGGTGCATCTCATTCCAACCGCCTATTTAACGCCCTGTCTTTCGTCTCTGTTTGTCAGATCGTTGTTTGAGGTCCTCGTGGCGATGTCTGTTCGTGCTCCTGTGTTCCTGTCTTTGCTCAGTGTCCTGCTTCAGTCTTCATTGGATATTCACAGTCATTCACGGATTATCACCGCCGATCACCGATCTACCATCACCGCCATCGCTACCAACGCACTCAAATCACCTACCCACCTGTCTTTGCTGCCATCGTGGTTCCTGCGTCACTCACCAGCATTCATCCATCACTACTCCTGTCAATAAACTACCTTTACTTGCATCTGCCTCCTGTCCTCCATTGTTAGCGTCACAGAACGATCTGACCAACATGGAGGCAGCGAGTAATCAACCCTCCTCCCTCGAAGCTTTCCTCAGCGACAGTGTTCGGAGGATGGACTCCCAGGAGCGGACTCTTAACGACACTGGTCGCGCGGTTCAGGCTTTAGTGACGCAGGTGTCCGAGCTCACCCAACAGTTCCAGCTATTACGAGCTCCCACTGCGCCACTCACACCGCCTGTTCTGCCAGCACCATCGGAGGCCCCCTCCCAGCCGGAACCACGCCTCCCGATTCCGGAAGCGTACTCAGGTGAACCCGACTATTGTAGATATGCATTTTCCGATTGTAGATATGCATTTTGCCCTCCAGCCTAGAACGTTCGCCAGTGAGAGGGCCAAGGTGGCCTTCGTCCTGACCCTGCTCTCTGGGAGGGCGGCATTGTGGGGAACAGCGGTGTGGGAGAACCAGGACCCATGCTGCGCCTCGTTCCAGGCGCTCTCCGCCGAGATTAGACGGGTCTTTGATCGGGCCGCCGCAGGACGGGAGGCGGCCAGGAGGCGGCCAGGAGGCTGGCGGAGTTACGCCAGCACGAGAGATCCGTCTCGGACTATTCCATCGAGTTCCGGACCCTGGCGGCGGAGTGCCATTGGAACGAGGAGGCGCAGTGGGACATGTTCCTGCATGGGCTGGCTGACCGCGTCCAGAGGGAGATCTACGCCCTGGACCTTCCCCCGTCGTTTGATGGACTTATTGAGCTGGCCCTTCGGGTCGACGCACGTCTGGCACGGATGGAGAGGAGGGGGCTACTCAACACCCCATCCAGGGGACCGGCAGACGTGCGGTTCAGCGGCGGGGACGTGGCCAGCCCCGTCTTCGATCACGAGCCCATGCAGGTAGGGCGAGCTCGGCTTTCCCGGGAGGAGAAGGAGAGGCGGAGGTCCCTGGGCTTTTGCCTTTACTGCGGGGGAGCCGGACATCAAGCCCACGCCTGTCCGGTAAAAGGCCAGGCCCGGTAGTACGTATGAGGCTACTTACCGGGTGGGATCTCCGCCGAGAAGACCTCATCATCATCATCATCATCATCATCACCATCATCTTCTACGCTCCTCCCAGTATGGCTGCGGTGGTCAGCACAGACACATCACTGTCAGGCACTACTGGATTCCGGGGCAGAAGGTAACTTCATGGACAGCACATTAGCCCACAAGCTCCACATTCCCCTCAGACCTCTTCCGCACCACATCACGGTTCACGCCCTCACTGGTCAGCAACTTCCCACCATATCATACATCACTGAAGACATTACACTCATCACCTCTGGCAATCACTCCAAAACCATCTCTTTTCACATCCTTGACTCTCCCCTGGCACCCATTGTCCTTGGACACCCTTGGCTCCTCCTCCACAACCCTAGCATTGACTGGCTCTCTAACTCCGTTTTGTCTTGGTGTAAAAGGTGTCATGAGTCTTGTCTAGTGTCTGTCTGTGTCTGTGTCTGTGTTGCAGGAGGAGGCGGTGGATTTGTCTAACGTGCCCGCTGAGTACCTCCATCTGAAGGAAGTGTTCAGTAAGTCTCGGGCTGCTTCTCTTCCTCCGCATTGTCCTTACGACTGTGCCATAGATTTACTATCAGGTAAGTCTCCGCCTAAGGGCAAACTCTATTCACTTTCTGTTCCAGAGAGGGAGGCTATGGAGAAATATATTTCTGATTCTCTAGCTTCCAAATTCATCCGCCCTTCCTCTTCTCCTGCGGGGGCGGGGTTCTTTTTTGTGGGAAAGAAGGACGGATCTCTGCGACCTTGTATTGATTACTGGGGACTGAACAACATCACGGTAAAGAATACTTATCAATGTCAATGTCAATGTCACCTTTATTTATATAGCGCTTTAAACAAAATACATTGCGTCAAAGCAACTGAACAACATTCATTAGGACAACAGTGTCAATAATGCAAAAATGATAGTTAAAGGCAGTTCATAATTGGATTCAGTTATGTCATCTCTGTTCAGTTAAATAGTGTCTGTGCATTTATTTGCAATCAAGTCAACGATATCGCTGTAGATGAAGTGTCCCCAACTAAGCAAGCCAGAGGCGACAGCGGCAAGGAACCGAAACTCCATCGGTGACAGAATGGAGAAAAAAACCTTGGGAGAAACCAGGCTCAGTTGGGGGGCCAGTTCTCCTCTGACCAGACGAAACCAGCAGTTCAATTCCAGGCTGCAGCAAAGTCAGATCTTCTGTGCAGAAGAATCATCTGTTTACTGTGGTCTTGTCCTGGTGCTCCTCTGAGACAAGGTCTTTACAGGGGATCTGTATCTGGGGCTCTAGTTGTCCTGGTCTCCGCTGTCTTTCAGGGATGTAGAGGTCCTTTCTAGGTGCTGATCCAGCATCTGGTCTGGATACGTACTGGATCCGGGTGACTGCAGTGACCCTCTGATCTGGACACAGACTGGATCTGGTGGCCACGGTGACCTCGGAACAAGAGAGAAACAGACAAATATTAGCGTAGATGCCATTCTTCTAATGATGTAGCAAGTACATAGGTTGTTATGGGAAGTGTTTCCGGTTCCGGTTTACCTAATTAATGCAGCCTAAAAATCCTTTAACGGATTTGGATAATAAAAGCATATTAGTATGTTATGTGTATGCCAGGTTAAAGAGATGGGTCTTTAATCTAGATTTAAACTGCAAGAGTGTGTCTGCCTCCCGAACAATGTTAGGTAGGTTATTCCAGAGTTTGGGCGCCAAATAGGAAAAGGATCTGCCGCCTGCAGTTGATTTTGATATTCTAGGTATTATCAAATTGCCTGAGTTTTGAGAACGTAGCGGACGTAGAGGATTATAATGTAAAAGGAGCTCATTCAAATACTGAGGTGCTAAACCATTCAGGGCTTTATAAGTAATAAGCAATATTTTAAAATCTATGCGATGCTTGATAGGGAGCCAGTGCAGTGTTGACAGGACCGGGCTAATATGGTCATACTTCCTGGTTCTAGTAAGAACTCTTGCTGCTGCATTTTGGACTAGCTGTAGTTTGTTTACTAAGCGTGCAGAACAACCACCCAATAAAGCATTACAATAATCTAACCTTGAGGTCATAAATGCATGGATTAACATTTCTGCATTTGACATTGAGAGCATAGGCCGTAATTTAGATATATTTTTGAGATGGAAAAATGCAGTTTTACAAATGCTAGAAACGTGGCTTTCTAAGGAAAGATTGCGATCAAGTAGCACACCTAGGTTCCTAACTGATGACGAAGAATTGACAGAGCAACCATCAAGTCTTAGACAGTGTTCTAGGTTATTACAAGCAGAGTTTTTAGGTCCTATAATTAACACCTCTGTTTTTTCAGAATTTAGCAGTAAGAAATTACTCGTCATCCAGTTTTTTATATCGACTATGCAATCCATTAGTTTTTCAAATTGGTGTGTTTCACCGGGCTGCGAAGAAATATAGAGCTGAGTATCATCAGCATAACAGTGAAAGCTAACACCATGTTTCCTGATGATATCTCCCAAGGGTAACATATAAAGCGTGAAGAGTAGCGGCCCTAGTACTGAGCCTTGAGGTACTCCATACTGCACTTGTGATCGATAGGATACATCTTCATTCACTGCTACGAACTGATGGCGGTCATATAAGTACGATTTAAACCATGCTAATGCACTTCCACTGATGCCAACAAAGTATTCAAGTCTATGCAAAAGAATGTTGTGGTCAATTGTGTCAAACGCAGCACTAAGATCCAATAAAACTAATAGAGAGATACACCCACGATCAGATGATAAGAGCAGATCATTTGTAACTCTAAGAAGAGCAGTCTCAGTACTATGATACGGTCTAAATCCTGACTGGAAATCCTCACATATACCATTTTTCTCTAAGAAGGAATATAATTGTGTGGATACCACCTTTTCTAGTATCTTGGACAGAAAAGGGAGATTCGAGATTGGTCTATAATTAACTAGTTCTTTGGGGTCAAGTTGTGGTTTTTTGATGAGAGGCTTAATAACAGCCAGTTTGAAGGTTTTGGGGACATGTCCTAATGACAATGAGGAATTAATAATAGTCAGAAGAGGATCTATGACTTCTGGAAGCACCTCTTTCAGGAGCTTAGATGGTATAGGGTCTAACATACATGTTGTTGGTTTAGATGATTTAACAAGTTTATACAATTCTTCCTCTCCTATGGTAGAGAATGAGTGGAACTGTTCCTCAGGGGGTCTATAGTGCACTGTCTGATGTGATACTGTGGCTGACGGCTGAATGGTTGCAATTTTATCTCTAATAGTATCGATTTTAGAAGTAAAGTAGTTCATAAACTCATTACTGCTGTGGTGTTGGGAAATGTCAACACTTGTTGATGCTTTATTTTTCGTTAATTTAGCCACTGTATTGAATAAATACCTGGGGTTATGTTTGTTTTCTTCTAAAAGAGAAGAAAAGTAATCGGATCTAGCAGTTTTTAATGCTTTTCTGTAGGATATGTTACTTTCCCGCCAAGCAATACGAAATACCTCTAGTTTTGTTTTCCTCCAGCTGCGCTCCATTTTTCGGGCTGCTCTCTTTAGGGTGCGAGTATGCTCATTATACCATGGTGTCAAACTGTTTTCCTTAACCTTCCTTAAGCGTAAAGGAGCAACTTTATTTAAAGTGCTAGAAAAGAGAGAGTCCATAGTTTCTGTTACATCATCAAGTTGTTCTGAGGTTTTGGATATGCTAAGGAATTTGGATACATCAGGAAGATAACTTAAAAAGCAGTCTTTTGTGTTAGAAGTGATGGTTCTTCCATACTTGTAACAAGAAGTAGAATTTACAATTTTGGCTATATGAATTTTGCAAAGAACTAAATAATGATCTGAGATATCATCACTTGGCTGAATAATTTCAACACCATCAACAACAATTCCATGTGACAGTATTAAATCTAGAGTATGATTTCGACAATGAGTATGTCCTGAAACGTGTTGTCTAACACCAATAGAGTTCAGAATGTCTATAAATGCTGATCCCAATGCATCGTTTTCATTATCAACATGGATATTAAAATCACCAACTATTAAAACTTTATCTGCAGCCAGAACTAACTCAGATGTAAAATCACCAAACTCTTTAATAAAGTCTGTATGGTGCCCTGGTGGCCTGTATACAGTAGCCAGTACAAACATAACAGGGGATTTATCATTAACATTTGTTTCTTTGGATAATGTTATATGAAGTACCATTACTTCAAACGAGTTATACTTGTAGCCTACCCTCTGAGAAATCCTGAAAACGTTGTTATAAATTGAAGCAACACCTCCACCTTTGCCTTTTAGACGTGGCTCATGTTTATAACAGTAATCTTGGGGGGTGGACTCATTTAAAATAATGTAATCATCAGGTTTTAGCCAGGTTTCTGTCAAACAGAGTACATCTATATTATGATATTATGATTATGAAATTACGATATTGGTAACCGAGAATTGTTGGCAGTTAAGATGGCATTGGAGGAATGGCGACACTGGTTAGAGGGATCGGGGGTTCCTTTTATAGTATGGACTGACCACAAGAATTTAGAGTACATTAGCACCGCCAAGAGGTTGAACTCCAGGCAGGCTCGGTGGGCACTTTTTTTCGGACGTTTTGACTTTACTATCTCGTACCGCCCGGGTTCCAAGAATATCAAACCTGATTCTTTGTCGCGTATTTTTGACCATTCCGAACGCCCGTCCACTCCCGAGTGTATTTTTCCTGAGACATTAGTGGTCTCCACTCTCACATGGGAGATCGAATCGAAGGTCAGAACGGCCTTAGAAGGGGTAACGCCTCCGCCCGGGTGTCCACCGAACCGTTTATTTGTGCCGGAGGGATTAAGGTCCAACGTTATCCAGTGGGGACATTGCTCGAATGTAGCTTGCCATCCAGGGGTTAACCGTACTAGATTTTTAGTCAAGCAACGATTCTGGTGGCCACTTATGGCTCGCGACATTCACAGTTTTGTTTTGGCTTGCTCGGTTTGTGCCACTGGTAAGACTTCCAATCGGCCCCCTGATGGGTTACTCCAACCGCTGCCGGTTCCTTCGAGACCCTGGTCCCACATCGCTCTAGATTTTATTACCGCCCTCCCGCCCTCCCAGGGCAACACGGTAGTTTTAACCGTGGTGGACCGGTTCTCGAAGGCGGCCCACTTTATTCCCTTGCCCAAATTACCCTCAGCCAAGGAGACAGCGTTGACCGTCGTAGACCACATCTTTCGTTTACATGGCCTCCCGATAGATGTGGTTTCCGACAGGGGACCCCAATTTGTGGCTAAATTTTGGCAAGAATTCTGTAGACTACTGGGAGTGACTGTAAGTCTGTCCTCAGGGTTTCACCCCCAGAGCAATGGTCAAACCGAGAGAGCCAACCAAGATTTGGAAAGGGTGTTGCGATGTTTGGTCTCCAAGAATCCTTCCTCCTGGAGCCAACAATTGTCTATGGTGGAGTACGCCCACAATACCTTACCAGTATCAGCTACGGGCCTATCTCCTTTTGAGTGTAGTGTAGGTTACCAGCCACCTATTTTTCCCAGTATGGAATCCGAAGTTCACGCCTTCGTCCAGAGGTGCCACCGCACTTGGACCAGAGCCCGTGAGACTCTACTCCAAGTGGGGGCGCGCACCAAGGCCAAGGCCGATCGCCACCGGTCTAGGCCTCCCGTATACGTCGTGGGTCAAAAGGTGTGGCTTTCAACCAAGAATATTCCTCTCCGGTCCGTATCTAATAAATTGGCTCCCAAATTTATTGGCCCGTTTACTGTCACCAAGATCATTAGTCCGGTGGTAGTCCGCCTTAAACTCCCTCCTACGTACAGGAGAATTCATCCCGCCTTTCATGTGTCCAAAATCAAGCCCGTATTTCATTCTCCCATTAATCCGCCTACCCCGGTCCCTCCCCCGCCGCGTCTCGTAGATGGGGAGACCACCTATTTGGTAAATCGTATTCTAGACTCTAGAAGGAGGGGACGCGGATTTCAGTACTTGGTGGACTGGGAGGGTTACGGTCCGGAGGAGAGAAGTTGGGTACCTGCTAGGGACATCCTGGATCACTCCCTTATCGATGATTACAATCGACAGGTAAGAGATTCTGGGGACGCCAGGAGGCGTCCTTAGGAGGAGGGGTACTGTCACGGTTCGTGAATGCACCGTCTCCAGCTGTAGTCATGTTATGTCATGTTGATTGGTTCATGTGGGTGTTGCCACTGATGGCCTGATCAGCGGCAGGTGCATCTCATTCCAACCGCCTATTTAACGCCCTGTCTTTCGTCTCCTGTTTGTCAGATCGTTGTTTGAGGTCCTCGTGGCGATGTCTGTTCGTGTTCCTGTCTTTGCTCAGTGTCCTGCTTCAGTCTTCATTGGATATTCACAGTCATTCACGGATTATCACCGCCGATCACCGATCTACCATCACCGCCATCGCTACCAACGCACTCAAATCACCTACCCACCTGTCTGTGCTGCCATCGTGGTTCCTGCGTCACTCACCAGCATTCATCCATCACTACTCCTGTCAATAAACTACCTTTACTTGCATCTGCCTCCTGTCCTCCATTGTTAGCGTCACATTAGTATTCTGAAATCAGTAAAAATTATATAGCCATTCAATTTGGATACAAATATTCAAGTCACTCCATTGCATATTGTTGCCTCTAGGATACAAAATAACCCTAATCCCATAATTATTATTTTAATAACCGTTTAGTCCATTTTATGTAAGAAAATCAAACATTATGCTATCAGAACTTGGTTAAGAGCAAACTGTTTAATAATACAGGACACTTACTTTAACACCATATGAATCAAACACACCTTCAATGTCCTAATAAAACATAATATATTTACACCACATATGATCAGTTTTGTAATGAAGTAAATTATGTATAGGCATTGACTAACCATGAAAATTTTCATTTCAACAGCTCTCCCCGGTGGGCCAGCATCACCCTGTTAAATAATACAGTGCCAGCGTCATTGCTTCTGCAGCATAGATTTATGGAGATAACTTGTGGAATCAATGAGTTGTAGAAAGCTTTGATACCTTCTCTCCTTTCAAACACGTTTCATTTCTCTCCCTGCCAACCAAAGGAGAAAATTTAAATATCGCCTGAGAAACTTTTTCTTTATGGTTTCCTTATGGTTTTTTGGCAAACTATATTTTACCTTCATTCCAGGAGGACCCTGCAAACACAGAAAAATCCACACACATGTAAGACCTGAAAGTGCAATATGAACGGATAATGGACTACCTCATGAAAAACATGAAAGCACATCCTTTTTATGTTGATTTGGGTTTATTATTTTTTGGTAAAAAAGCACATATTCACACTACCATTAATGTACTGTAACACTCACTACCATTCCAGGGGGTCCCAATGGTGTGGCAAATGCCTTTTTGATGCCCTCAATTGACATACCCTGAGAACAAACACAAATATTTAAAAAAATTTACCAACAGTCATGGTTAGAAATAAAGTTTGCCTAAGCTCAAACAAACAAAGATGTTACCTCCTGGCAACCCTGGAGATCCTGGCTCTTTTTTTTTGACCTTCTTATCCCTAGGCAGTTCAAATGGCAATAATAAGAAACATATAATGAACATAATGGATATAAACAAACCATTTAATTATACCACAGTTAAAATTGTATTTAAAAAAAGTATTGTTACATTATTACATGTTTGATTTCGGATTATCTTACATTCACACCTTTTTCAACCTATGCATTAAAATAAGAAAGGATGTTAGCCAGATTTATTTCTGCTGAAGGGAATAGTTCACCCTAAAATGAAAATTAGTTTAAAATTGACTCACCTTCAGGCCATCAATGAGTTAGTTTTTCTATCTGAACAGATTAGGAGAAATTTAGCATTGCATCACTGTACTCGACCAATGGATCCTCTGCACTGATTGGATGTTGAGAGTACAAACAGTCGATAAAAACATCACAATAATCCATAAGTAATCCACATAACTTAAATTAATGTCTTGTGAAGTGAAAAACTGCGAGTTTGTAATAAATTATTTAATCACAAAGATGTTTTTAACTTCAAACCATTAAGTCTTCTATGCATAATATTTTTTTTCTTCTGTGAAAACCGTCAAAAACAGTTCTTCACTAATAAAAACACAGCTTTTCACTTCACAAGACATTATTGATGGACCGGAGACTCTGTACTGGTGTGGATTACGTTTAGAGGATCAATTGGTGAGCATGTGATGTAATGCTGTTCCAATAATTAAATAACCTCATCGACATCTTGGATGGCCTGAGGGTGAGTACATTTTCACAAAACATTTCATTTCTGGCTTAAACAATAGCTTTGTCCCTATATCACCCTTTTGTCCTACCATGTAGAACTACAATCATATATTACACTTACATCTTTTCTAGCTACTCCACGTTTCCCATCAACAACAGGTTTGCCCTACAAAAAAAGAGACCACAAGATAAGAAAAAAGGAGTAAATGAATAGCTTTTTAATAGTGTTTTAATGATTTATATCTGCTGTTAATGTCACTATACGCACAGGTGTCCCGGGTAAACCAGGCATACCAGTTATCCCAGCACGTCCAGGATCTCCTTTCTCTCCTTGCTGTTAAATGAAACAGACATGCACGCACACACAAAACCCTGAAAAGCACAGCATTAACTCCAGCTACTTTAATTATGATAATAATCTGCCCTTCAAGAACGTCTCGGTTACGTATGTAACCCTCGTTCCCTGATGGAGGGAACGAAGACGTTATGTCGAACAACATATGGGGTCTCACTTGGGAGGCCAATCATCTCTGAATTTAAGAGAAAACGCCAATGAAAATTGGCTAGTGGATTAACACACCTGAGCCACTCCCCGAGCCACGGGTATAAATAGGGCGACAGGTGCATCCACTCATTAGGTTTTACGCTGAGGAGCCGAGAACGTGTCCCGGCAACAGCGAACGGTTCAAGGTTGTGGCATGGGGACATAACGTCTCCGTTCCCTCCATCAGGGAACGAAGGTTACGTACGTAACCGAGACGTTCCCTATCTGTCGGTCACTACGAGTTATGTCGAATGACATATGGGGTCCTATGGAAAACGCCACAACCTGAACACCGTCACAACCCTGTGGCGCTGCAATTGTCGACAAGCCCTGGCGTGCCACAAAAGCTACGCTTAAGGTCGTAACCTTCCCAAAGCCCCAGCGCAAATTCACTGACCTTGGTACCGAAGGGGCCAAAGGGTGAGTACATCGCTGCTGGAGAAGGCCACGCTGCTGTTCCGCCCACATAAAGTTAATGGAAGGGATTTCAACCTTCAGAGAAAGATTGCTTCAAATCTTCCCTATTTGTTCTTTCAGCTGGCAAGACAATGGGGAAGCGAGCCTAGGAAAAGGTCGCTACGGAGACCATATCCTACCCATAGGGAGGTGACATGTGGATATACCGATATGGACTGACCCAGGGGGCAGTACTACATATGGAAGGGGTCTCTGAGGCAGGTCCTACCTTGGAGTAGGGATGGAACGGCTGCCAGAAGAGACTGACAGAACGGGTCTGCCAAGGGAAGACACGGGTTTGCCAAGAGGGAAACCTTACCGTGGAAGAATACACATATGGGATTACCCATAGGGAACCAAGCCATATGAACACCTAGCCCAGTACTGGGGCTGACCGGAACTCCGGGCATGCTAACGCCAGTACTGGGCCTGGCGACAGACTGCTCCGCCAAGTCTGACTGCCGAGGGTGCTGGAAGATGCTCGACCAGGGTACGCCAACCGGGGAACTCTACTGGGAGAAGAAAGGCGCTCACATCCCCGTGTTAGGGGGAATGGCGCAGCAAGCGTGACACCCAGCCAGCCCTTCCCGCCAATTACCTGTTACCCAACACACGGGAAGAAACTGGCTCCACACGGAGGTTGTAAAACCTCGCAAAGGTGTTAGGTGTCGCCCAGCCCGCAGCTTGACAGATGTCTGCCAGAGAGGCGCCGTGCGCCAGTGCATAGGAGGAGGCCACACTCCGTGTGGAGTGGGCCCTCACCCCCAGGGGGCACGGCTCGCCTTGGGAATGGTAAGCCAAGGCGATGGCATCCACTATCCAGTGGGCCAACCTCTGTTTAGAGACAGCCTTCCCCTTCTGCTGACCTCCAAAGCAGACCAGGAGCTGCTCAGAGCTTCTGAAGCTCTGGGTGCGGTCCACGTATATGCGAAGCGCTCTTACGGGACACAGCGACGCTAAGGCTGGATCTGCCTCCTCCAGGGGCAGCGCTTGCAGGTTCACCACCTGGTCTCGAAAGGGAGTGGTGGGAACCTTGGGCACGTATCCAGGTCGGGGTCTCAGGACAACATGAGAGTAGGCCGGCCCGAACACAAGGCACTCTTCACTTACCGAAAATGCTTGGAGGTCCCCGACCCTCTTGATGGAAGTGAGCGCGATCAGGAGCGCTGTCTTGAGAGACAGGAACTTAAGCTCGACTGAATCCAGCGGCTCAAAGGGACCCCTCTGAAGTCCCGCCAGGACAATAGAGAGGTCCCAGGAGGGAATCAGGGGTGTCCTAGGAGGATGTAACCTTCTGGCACCCCTCAGGAACCTAACGATCAGGTCATGCCTCCCCAGGGACCGGCCGTCCACTGCATCGTGATGGGCTGCAATGGCAGCCACATACACTTTCAGGGTGGAGGGTGACAGCCCACGCTCCAACCTTTCTTGCAGGAAAGAAAGCACGACTCTGACCGGGCATCTCCGGGGGTCTTCTCGGTGAGAAGAACACCAATTTGTGAACAGACTCCACTTCAGAGCATAGGCCTGCCTCGTAGAAGGGGCTCTAGCCTGAGTGATAATGTCTACCACCGCTGGGGGCAGATCACTTAGGTCTGCCGCGTCCCATCCAGAAGCCACACGTGGAGATTCCAGAGATCTGGACGCGGGTGCCAAATGGTGCCAAGCCCCTGAGAGAGAAGGTCTCTCCTCAGGGGGATGCGCCAGGGAGGGGCTGTCACAAGGAGCATGAGTTCCAAAAACCAGGTCTGCGTGGGCCAATAAGGCGCAAACAACAGGACCTGTTCCTCGTCCTCCCTGACCTTGCACAGTGTCTGTGCGAGCAGGCTCACTGGGGGAAACGCATACTTGCGTAAAGCCCGAGGCCAGCTCTGTGCCAGTGCATCTGTGCCCAGGGGGGCCTGGGACAGGGAATAGTACAGCTGGCAGTGGGAGGACTCGTGGGAAGCAAACAGGTCCACCTGGGCTTCCCCGAATCAACTCCAGATCAGCTGGACCATCTGGGGATGGAGTCGCCATTCCCCGGGGAAAGTGAGCTGTCGTGAGAGCGCGTCGGTTGCACGATTGAGCTCCCCCGGGATGTGGATAGCGCGCAGCAACTTGAGCCACGTCTGACTCCAGAGGAGGAGATGGCAGGCGAGTTGAAACATGCGACGTGATCGTAGACCGCCCTGTCGGTTGATGTACGAAACAGCCGCAGTGTTGTCCGTGCGGACCAACACAGGATAGCCAAGGCATGCAGAGCAGAGGCAGCTTGGCCCGCCGCACTGTAAGCCTTGGCAGCGAGAGCGGCCGACAGCTTACAGGCCTTGGGTGAGAGGCGCAGACTATTCCTCCCAGTGGCGGCGTTTTGCGGACACAAGTGCACTCTCCTGCTGGGGAATGTCAACGCACCCCTAGCTGCCCCGCCATCGAGGGTAGTGAGGACGGAGGAACGGAATGAGCTGCTTCCGGCCGTAAAAAGGGGCCATCCACGACTACATTACTTCCCCATGCACATCCGGGAAGAAAGGAACCAGAGCAAAATGCGGTTGTGAGCCGCGCTCTACACCGAGAACCAATCAAACAGCCGTGAGCACTCAGGGCTGGGCGGCCACCTCCATCCTGATGCTCACAGCTGCCCGGGCAAGCACGGCTGTCAACTCTGGGTCCAATTCAACACCCGAGGGGGGCAGCCCCGCCGAATCTTCATCCACAGAGGTCAACAGCCCATCCCCGATGCTACAATCGACATCTGATCCCCGGCGGCAAACTGAATGACCCGTTGGGACTGCCATAAGACAGCCCAGCAAAATCACCCAGCAGCCGCACAGGACAAACACTGCGGAAGGGGTAAGAGGTCCGTAGGGCGTGGCCCGGCGGAGAAGCTCTCACTGTCACCTCCAAATCTCCCAGAGCACTAGCCGGCGGTCCTCTGCTCGTGACAGAGAAACCGGAACGGGTAGTGACAGAGGGGTCTGCTCCTTTCCCTTTAAGAAAGGAGAGACGTGATCGCAGCGTTGCCATGGTCACACACGCAGTGCGTGCATGAACCATCCACGAACGCGCCTTCAGCGTGCTGAATGCCCAGACACGGAAGACAACGAACGTGGCCGTTGTCAGAGAACAGGAAACGACTGCATCCAGAAGGACGCGGACGAAACGGCGTCTTTAAAAAGACGCGAATCGTCCGCGATTTGCTCTTTTAGGAAATCTGCTCTCTTAGTTGAAGCGCCCAGGGGAATCGCTAAAAGGGACACCGCTGTTTGCGCCGTACCGCCAACCAGAACAGCTTCCCGACACAGCAGATGAATGGCTTTGTTGAGTATAACAGCTTTCATGCAACCATTCGGCTCCGAAGCAAAAATCTAATGAGTGGATGCACCTGTCGCCCTATTTATACCCGTGGCACGGGGAGTGGCTCAGGTGTGTTAATCCACTAGCCAATTTTCATTGGCGTTTTCTCTTAAATTCAGAGATGATTGGCCTCCCAAGTGAGACCCCATATGTCGTTCGACATAACTCGTAGTGACCGACAGATAGGGAACTAAAGGTAACCTTAAAGTGCATAGAATTTTTCTATTATTATTATTGTTTTAGCTAACTTCTTTATTTCAGATGACATTAAGCAAAATGACAAAAGGTGTTCTACAGACTCATTAGCAGACATTGTGTAGACATCTGATGCACTTTAAGACTGTACACTGGTCGCACACCCTGCAATTCAGTTAATGTCACTGACATTTAAAACATGAATCACATGATAAATTATCACGAAATACTTTTTATTAAGCCTCCCCCCTTTCCTGGGTCACCCTGCATGCACACAAAAAAACTGATAATTGTAACTTAAAACAATTACAGCAACACATATGAAGAGAATGATGAGCTGTCAGCATATTTGAGAAAAAGTTGCACAAATTAAAAGTAGTCAAACCTTAGATCCGGGCCTTCCTGGTAAACCATCCACACCATCTCTTCCTTTACTAGATCCAAGTTGGAAGTGAGAAGAATTGAGCTAATTTAAAGTGGCTCACCAGTGAATTCCCTGGAGGTCCTGGTTTACCTTCACGACCCTAAGGGAGAATAAAAGTATCATTCTGTTTTATTAAGTATATAATATAGTACATCAAAAGTGGAAACCACACTTACAGGTGGTCCAGGACGTCCTGTCACCCTCTCGGAGTCCTGGGAGCTCCCGGTTCACCAGGTTCACCCTTTAAAGACATCAAGTAAGGTTCCAAGAGATTTTTATTTCTTTTTTTTTGGTTTAAATTTTTCTAGTAAATTTGTATAAATTTAACATGTCTAAATGTTGTCTTTTCCCTTAATGGTCCAGGTGAGAATGGTGTTGTCTGACATAAAATATTGATTGGGATAACCCTGAAAATAGTCAAATAAATGCTACAAAATAAATAAACAAATAAAAAAAAGAGTAATACAGACAGCTTTTGACATGTGTAACAAACCAACCAACTGAAAATAACATGATTACATGAATATTAATTTATGTTGAATAGCTTGATTATAATATCTGGCAAGGAGAGTAAAACTCACTTGAGTTTTTCCCTGAGGTCCCAGCCTTCCCCATTGAAAATAAAATATTAATATGGTGACTCTTCTTCTGTTATGTGAGCACAGAGCATGACTGGCTCTTGAAATACTGTTTCTGTCTTAAAAAAAAAAAAAAAAAAAAAAACCTAGCATAAAGTTAAAATATGAACATGTACTGACTCACCTTTCTCTCCTTTGTATCCCTCTGGACCCTGAAAAGTATGGGCATTCATTATCAAACAGTATTGACTACTCCCTTCTATTATGGTTTGTAATTCATTTGCTCTCTGGAAGTGCTTTAGAGAAGTATTCATCAAATACTGTTTACAAAGCTGCTTACTGGAAACCCTAATTTCCCAAGCTCGCATTTTCCCCCAGGGTCACTGGGTCATCCTGGAAGACTGAGAGGGCCCTGACATTGGAGACAAGGAGAAGTGTGAGTGTTATAGACTAGACTGCGCTAAAAACATAACTAGTGTTAGGTATAGAGGATAAAATGGTTTTAATTGGAAGGGTTAAAATACAAAGGCAGATAGAGAATTTCTGACTTGAAGAGATGTTAGATGAAGACTATAGAAAACAATTGTGGGAGACAATAAAAGAAAGCTCAAAAGACAGATGGAAAATGTAAGAAGAGAGACAATATTGAGGGGGATCTAAAGTAATGTTAGCTCTTTATATAAACATTAGATGTCAACGGAATGTCTTTAACATGAGAGAAAGACAAGATTGTGCAAAGGTATGGTTCTCTCTGTGCTTGTTGTTGATTCTCACCCTCAATCCCATCTCTCCTTTCGGTCCTGGCAGACCCTGAAATCCATTAAAGCAGAAAATGTAATTTAATATGAATGAAGCATTGATTAAAAAGCAAACAAAGGGTATTTAATGGCAAAGTAACCCTTCTATCTCTAATATCCTTAGCGCAATGATGCATAGCACACACACACTCGCATACTTCTTGTACCAGTCACCCTGAGCTCTTGATTTACTTGCATCTTTACCTTAGTCCTGGAGAACCAGGGTTGCCTGAGAAACCCATCTCCCCTTTCTTTCTTTTGGACCCATCACCATCCTGGACACAATCAAAGGAAGTGGCTATGTAAATGATCAGTGTTTCTTTTTATCTTTTATTCACTCTCTATGCTAGATATTCACAATCACTGTTGTATTCTTATATAATTTCACAGGTATTAAAATACAGGAGTGTAAATGTGAGTATAAGAAACTTAGTTTAGGCCCGGGTTTCCCTGATAGTCCCTGCACTGAAAAAAAAGTGAGACAGAATAGCCTACATAATCTAAAATGAATATATATATATATATATATATATATATATATATATATATTATGATAAACTTTTGTCTATTCTAAAACCTTTTTTTGTCTAATATAATTTGAACAAATGTAGACTTTTACTTGTATGTGCAATATTATACAATATATGTTACAGATTGAGGTAGTGCTAAACGTAAAACAAAGTGAGAGAAGAGGATCTGGAACAAATAAGGAGTTTACTGATGACGAGGGAGGTACAGACTATATTAACAAGATTACATTTAGCATACATTCAACAAACACATCAACAATCACGGACGAGGAGGAACTGAACAGAACGGGTATTTATACACACAGAAGGTAATGAGGGAACTGGAAACAGGTGGGGATCAATCACTTAACTAAAACAAGAAAAGGAAGGTGACCCAATAAGGAAACAGAAAGTTCAGAAACGTGACAGTTCGCCCCCTCCCGGAACGGTGCGTCCTTGCACCGCAAGAGGAATACCAGCGGAGGGAGGGTGGGGGTTCTGGAGGTGGGCGAGGAGCAGGCCAGGAGCAGGTGACGAGGGAGCATGGAGGTAGGGACCAGGGTGGAGTGGATGGAGGGAGGAGCCCGGGGCAGGAGGAGCCAGATGGTCCACCAGAGACCAGCCAGGACGGAGATCCATGGTGGATTCGACGGCGGGAGGAGCCATGGTGAAGGGGCCGAAGACACCAGGGGGCCGACAGGCGGAGACTGCACCGGTGGGTGAGGAGCCCAAGATGGAGCAGCACAGCCACAGAGCCAGGGTGATGTCGAGGATCCGGAGGGCATAGGTGGAGCAGAAGGCTCTGGCGACCAAGGCGGAGGCGGGGTCCTGAAAGACCGCTGTGGAGCCGGAGTGACTGAGGATGACGGTGGAACCAGAGGGAAGGAGGAGCCTGACAGAGCCGGAGGGATGGAGTGATGAGGTGAAACTAGAGGAGTGGAGTCCCGAGGCGGCGGTTGGTTGACTGACCAAGGTGGAGCCGGAGGGACGAGGGAGCCCGGTGGACCAGGTGGGATGACAGGCCACGGTGGAGACGAGGGAGCTAAGAGCCAAGGCGGAGCCGCTGGGTCGAAGGACCGAGGAGGAGTCCAGGGCTCGGAGGCTGGAGGCGGAGACAGGGCCTTAACACGCAAAGGCGGAGCTGGAGACTGGCAGTCCAGCGGTGAACCATCGCGCCCAGATGGCGCGGACTGAGGGTGAGCTGCGGGACTGACTGGCACCAGCGGAGATGAGGTCGATGAACGGGCTGGTCTAGGAGGAGGAGAGAGAGGAAGGATGGGAGGAAACACAGGAGGATCAGGGCTGGACAGAACCAGCGGAAGTGGAGCAGAGGGACTGGCAGGTCTAGGAGGAGGTGGGAGAGGGAGGCTGGGAGGGAATACAGGAGACACAGAAGATTCAGAGCTGGGCGGAACCAGCGGAGACACAGGAAGTTCAGAGCTGGGCGGAACCAGCGGAGACACAGAAGATTCAGAGCTGGGCGGAACCAGCGGAGACACAGAAGATTCAGAGCTGGGCGGAACCAGCGGAGACACAGAAGATTCAGAGCTGGGCGGAACCAGCGGAGACACAGAAAATTCAGGGCTGGGCGGAACCAGCGGAGAAACAGAAATTTCAGGGCTGGACGGAACCAGCGGAGAAACAGAAAATTCAGGGCTGGGCGGAACCAGCGGAGAAACAGAAAATTCAGGGCTGGGCGGAACCAGCGGAGAATCAGAAAACTCAGGGCTGGGCGGAACCAGCGGAGAAACAGAAAATTCAGGGATGGGCGGAACCAGCGGAGAAACAGAAAATTCATAGCTGGGCGGAACCAGCGGAGAAACAGAAAATTCAGGGCTGGGCGGAACCAGCAGAGAAACAGAAAATTCAGGGCTGGGCGGAACCAGCGGAGAAACAGAAAGTTCATAGCTGGGCGGAACCAGCGGAAATGGAGCATAGGAACTGACTGGAGGAGGTAGGAGTGGGAGACTGAGAGGGTATACAGGGGGATCAGGGCTGGACGGAACCAGCGGAGAAACAGGAAGATTAGGGATTACCTCCATAGACCAGTCCATTAGATCCATAAGTTGCTCCATATTTCCCGAGACTGAATACAGCTCACCCTCAGTCGCAGGAGTGTGGGCAGGGCTTTCCTCCACGCCCTCGATCTCCACGAGGACTCCCACGATGCACGGTGTTGCCGGCTCACACACCTGGTCAGTCGCGCACTCGAGGTCCTGCTTTGGCTCGGGCTCTGCGGCTGCGGTGGGCTCTGGCTCCGTGTGGCTAGATGGTGGCTGGCTGGTCTCTGGGTCGAGAGTGGGGCTGGAGATATCCTCTTCGATGGTGCAGATAGTCCATGCAGATCCATTCTTCTCCAGCACCCACTCCACGAAAGCGGCGAAATCCTCTCGGGGACCGTTTGCTGGTAGGCGTGCCTTACTTCGCTCGCTCAGGCTGGTGTAGAAGAAGTTAGAGAGCGAGTGGTCGGGGAAGTGAGTAAGGCACGCCAGATCTAAAAAGTCCCTGGTGTGGTCCTCCAGCAGACGGTCCAGTTGCTCCAGGCATAGGAGACGGACTGCTGGGATGGCCATTCCGGGAGAGGAGGGAAAAAAAGCAAAAAATAAATGAAAGAAAAAACGCCGCTAAATTAACTATACTGTTTAGGTCCGTGATTCTGTTACAGATTGAGGTAGTGCTAAATGTAAAACAAAGTGAGAGAAGAGGATCTGCAACAAATAAGGAGTTTACTGATGACGAGGGAGGTACAGACTATATTAACAAGATTACATTTAGCATACATTCAACCAGTAGCGTAGCCAGGAATCACAAAGTAGGTGGGCCCAGAGAAAATCAGGTGGGCACAGCCTAAAATGCATCTGCTATCAAAATAGGCCAACACAACTACAGTACACCTGCTTCTTGAATACACCACAGTTTAATGAGAGCACAAGCATGTATCATGTCATCATAAGCAGTGTTAAGAACATAACGATAAGCATTTCCACTGCGCGCGGCCACACCACACACACACGCGCATCTGACAGATGCAAAAAACACCATCATTAAATCAGCAGGACAGTAGTGGACAGTGTGTAAAAACAATGCTTGGTCTGGCTCAGCGGCCACATAAACCACGTTATATAACAACATTAACTAGGCAACTAGTGTACATGGTAAACGTAGATTGGCTTACTTTTGATGCGCTTATAACAGGAGACGACGGGGCTTTGAGTTGAACACTGCAATGACTTCGTTATAGTCCAAGGATTCAGTCAATTCTCTCTCAAATGAGAGAAGGGACAAAGAGTTCAGTCTATGTGTCAACATTGTTGCTCTGATACTATTTTTTATCCGATTTACAGTGGAAAGAAACTTTAATAAGTTGCTCTGTTTCATTTTTCATACTTAGCTAAACTTCAGTGTCCCTCTGTGAAATGTGCGCCACGTCGTTGTGAAGGGGGGATGGGCTGTTCGCAATCTGACGCGGGCATTTCATAATCACCATGACAACCAAACAAGAATCAAGAAACATTAAGATTTATTTTTATAGGTCAAGTATTGTGATAATTGCAACATAATTTACTCCTTCTGTTGCGATTATCACAATACTTGACCTATAAAAATAAATCTTAATGTTTCTTGATTCTTGTTTGGTTGTCATGGTGATGATGAAATGCCCGCATAGCGCATTTCGCAGTCAGATTGCGAACAGCCCATCCCCCCTTCACAACGACGAGCACATTTCACAGAGGGACACTGAAGTTTAGCTAAGTATGTTAAACTAAAATGAAACAGAGCAACTTACTAATGTTCGTGTCAAAAATACATTATTGTTGAATATTGTTAGGCTACATTGTGAGGCCAATGACTGGATGGGCCTGACTGACAGGTGGGTGGGCCCAGGCCCACCCGTAGCTACGCGAGTGCATTCAACAAACACATCAACAATCACGGACGAGGAGGAACTGAACAGAACGGGTATTTATACACACAGAAGGTAATGAGGGAACTGGAAACAGGTGGGGATCAATCACTTAACTAAAACAAGAAAAGGAAGGTGACCCAATAAGGAAACAGAAAGTTCAGAAACGGGACAATATATAGCTTTACTTTATTTTTGATCAAATAAATACAACATTGGTGAGCATAATCTTACTGATCCCAAACTTTTAAACAGTATATATATGGTTTTTAAAATTAACATGTGGACATTTTTTCAGTTTTCTGCATTGTGTCCTGTGGTTAGAAGTGCACACTTTTCTATACAGGCCAACCTGCAAGTCTCACAAACACTCACTCTTTCTCCGCTCTCTCCTTTGGGACCAGGCTGACAGGGATTCCAAATCCAGGATTGCCCTTCAAAAACCCAGAAGACAACAAATCCGTACATTCAGACTGGCAGCTAATCAATACATACAATTAACTGTACTTTCACATCCAAAACAGCAAATGTACACCCACCTTTTCACCTTTATCACCTTGATCTCCTTTGATTCCTTGTGGTCCTGGTGGCCCAACTTGTCCAACATCTCCCTTTACATGTAGTCAAAGGGGAAAAAAGATAACCTAGCTTAAATATCTTTGCTTAAGACCGTTTGAAATAATATGAAACCAATCAACAACCAATATGAAAGGTGTCATCGAACTCAGTTGTTTTATCTAGAAGCATCACTTAAAAACTTCTAATGAAATGACCCATTTGTATAGATTTTACCCTTGAAGTGTTTTGGGACTTGCATCAAAACTTTGCATTATAAAACTGTATTTTGTCATTTGTGTGTTCATTGACAAGCAGACCCAGGGGAGCTCTTAGTTTCATATTGGTGCTCATGGCAGTAATTAACCATGTTTAAGTTGTCCAAGAGCTGGTTTTCATCAGTGCATTTGAGGAAAACCCAAGGGGAAATAACTGTCAGATTTCATTCATGAGCTGGGATGTAAAACACAAAGGTGACCTGGCTTTGGTGCAGAAAGTTGTTCACATATTTATTGATTATGTTACCCTGGCACCCTTTTTCCCAGGAGGACCAAGTATCTGTGAAATGTGAGGGGAATTATTAGCAATACTCTATTCTTAACCAAAAACAAGGCACTGAGGAATTCTGGGACATCAGTTTTACCCCTTTTGCTGGGTCACCTGGAGGGCCACGCTGCCGCTGTGAATCAAACACAGAAATTCAAATCCAACATGGTTAAATTGTAGACAGCTATAAATGCCGATGTGATAAACTGCATACGTTCACATGCATTAATTGACTACATATACTGTAATTGATGCTCAATGTGAGATCAAATACATTTACATAACATGGCAAATAAATGGTAGGTTCTGAAACATTGGCTGATTGCATTGCTGTATATTTGATTATACACACTTATTAGTTTTCAAGTGTAGTTGAAATAAGTTAAACTCGTTATTTAGAAGGGGATGTCCACAAAGATTGGGCAGGGTAGTTTATTAGATGTACTATATATGGTTAAATAAAGAAAATAGTTTAGATTCACCTCATCGTCCTTTCGTCCAGCAGCTCCAGGGAAGTTTAAAAAGAGAAAGCAAACTTTCCCTCTAATCACTGCAAAAATTATGAAATTAGTATTCAGCAAATATGAATGACCTCAGGTGCTTTGAGAGATGTTAGATCTGGTGTGGGCTCTCTGAGAGCATCTTTTAACGTTTTATCATGCCATAGTGTTTCTGAGGGAACCGAGGGATAATGAGCAGTCGAAACATTGGAGAGTGTCCTTGAGTTCCTCTCTGAAGCCTTGGGTTTAATAATGACTGCGGAAGTTTAATTAGAAACTAACTGAAAATCTGAATTGCCAGAGATGGACACACAGTGGCAAGGTTGCATGTGAAGGATATAATATAGTATTTCTTAATGTTTCATGCATGTAATTCTCTTGCCGTCTCATTATTAGGTGAAAACACCATTCAGGTGTTTCTCTTTTTAATAGGGTCGATAATGGATCCTTAGCTTTGACGTGTATTTTGGAGTCCAGCACTGGCCAGAGAGCAGCGAGGAGGCGTTTTCCCTTTTTTTATTAATCGACTTTCAATTTCCCCAGAGATCTACAGCTCATCCTTGCTCTTGATAGAACTTTGACAGCACCATACAGAGTGGAAAAGTCTGAAGAGCGAACAAACTGATTTGACTTTTTAACAAAGCATTTGTGCAGTGCAGGGATTTAAATCCATTAACTGGTTCATCACACACCTGACCTTTTCCAACAGTTGCTTTTTATAATTTTCAGGGAGGTGAACAGGTAAAATTATGGACTTGCTGCAACTCCTGGAGGTCCGCTATAGGTCCAATTTCCCCACGTTCACCCTGTCAAACAAAGCAAGTTGTTGATTAGGCTGAGGGATTTATTATCTGTAGTTTATGTAATTGAAAACAAATAATGCCCACATGCAAATAATAATGCACCATCAGACAGCCATTATTGTAAAATAAACATGAGAAGATGATCAGGTCTTGTATCATCCTGAACAGGTTTATATTGTGATAATGACCAGCTGACTATACATTATCCAACTTATAATATGACTGTTTACCAAATATACAAATCAATGAATATGAAATATTGATTAGAGGGAGATTATATTATTATGTGAGAGGAACATGCCAGATGGGGTGATACAAGAGATTTCAAACCATCCAAGTGAAATATACACTTAAGTATGATAAAATAAATGTTTGACCACAGAATGACAGAACTGACCAATTAGAAGAAAATGTTTCAGAGAGAAAGCAAGAAGCATCTCATGATTATGTTTAGTGCATTTGATGAAATATTCCATATTTCAATGAGGGAAAAAAATTCTGACCACAAGACCAGTGATCTGAACTGACTTGACATGTTTTTTTTTTTTTTTTTAGAGAAATAGCAAAAAAGACCCTTAAAGACCTTTCTTCCCCTGAACACAGACAAAAACACAACAACAGTGAAACACCCACCCATTATGGAGCACTTAACATTTTTTAACAAAATTGCATCTAAGGCTGACATCTGTTAAAAGGTTCAAGTTGATTCTCTGTGGAAGATATAATTTAACAGCACAAATTGAGAGACGAAACACTTTGATGTGAAATGGTTGTGTATAGTTGGACCTGTGAACCCTTGGCCTCCTTGGTTTCCTGCCTCGCCTTTGGATGATTATGGAAACTGCAAATTACACTTTGCACAAGACAATTGTCTTTTATTCTGCTGCATTGATTTTAAATACAACACACTTACCATTAGGCCTTGTAGTCCTGTATTAACCTGAAAAATAGATTATCACTGACTTAAGAATTACCCTTAAGATTTTTCACAGGGGAACATACATAAGTTTCATGAAATACTAATATGATTGTGCCTTGAGTACATCTGAAATATATACCTTTTCTCCTTTTGGCCCAGGTGGACCTTGAACACCCTGAATTGTTGCTTAAAATAGCTTTTAGACCACTGCTGAAAGTACAAAATGATGTATGAAACTGATTTAGATTTTCTTAAACCTTC
Organism: Carassius carassius; assembly: GCF_963082965.1. Classification (NCBI taxonomy): domain Eukaryota; kingdom Metazoa; phylum Chordata; class Actinopteri; order Cypriniformes; family Cyprinidae; genus Carassius; species Carassius carassius. The sequence goes on along the minus strand of NC_081776.1, from coordinate 10,302,098 downwards.
GGGTTACAAGTCCGATTCATGAGGCCACAGCTGCATAAAAAGCATGCACTAACATTACTTACAGCTTTCCCAATTCTCCTACTAAGATATATAAATGGTTAGGACATTGCGTAAATGTTTTAAACTACCATTTCCAGAATATACTGATTTAAATATCACCACCAACACTGTTTTTTTTATATAGTGAGATGTAAAAGAGACACTTACCATGTCACCAGGAATTCCAGGTGCCCCCTGAATCAAATTAAGAGATTGTTTATGCACATTCACAACTGTAATATTCTAAATAATCAACAATAATCTTCTCGATAAGCTACATTTGCTACAGATTTTGCAATTTTGAACTGAATTTTGTTAATTCTTTGTCCAGGAGAACCAGGGGGTCCAGTTCATCCCCGGGATGCCATCCGTTCCTGCAGAGTAGGAATAATACAGGCAAAAGCATTTGAATTAGTACAACCTTGTATAATATACACAAATACACAAAAATTGTTATATACTCCTCATATACAACAGGACATCTTCAGCGCACATATTGCTTTGAAATCAAATATAGAGCAATATGAATCCACGCATTCACATTGATGCATATCACAAAAATAAATAAGGAAGCATCTATAACAATGCTGATCTTGTTAGCAAGACCTGTCACATTTCATTTGTTATTCAAAAGAGTCCCTTTGATATGACAAGCGCTTTCATGTGTCGCCTTCTCAAAGAGATAACAGGAAGAAACAAGCAAAGTATGAATAGCAGGGAGACAGATCTGTGATATTAATAATTTGATTTATTCCTTTAATCTACTAAAACAACAACCGAGTCATAAAAACTAATTCATCATTTACAGAACGGCTCGGTTCAAATATTAAATGCTCCAGTAATTAACATACAAGTCAACATGTAATTACGAAAACGATGGCGGTGTTTTATTTATGTTTAAGTTTGTGGAACAGCGTGAGCACTTCAGATGTTAGATGTACTCAACCGTTCACCCTTCTCCCCTTTGACCTTTGGAGACAATGAGTTATAATGCACCGGGCCTTGCCTGAGTCTCTATGTCAATAGAAAAACTGAAAAAAATAAATAAATAAAATACTCTTAAAACTGCAAGAAAGACACTATATTTTTATGTTTTCTGAAGACATTGTGTGTGCAAAAGTAGTGTTATAGTTGTTAACTGAAACTAAGACTATTAAAAACATTCTTGTTATGTAAACATTAGAGATAAAAAAAAATCCAAAACATAAAAATGACAAAAGCATGTAACAAAATTACTAAAAATTAAACTAAAATTAATATACAAACTGAAAATATACAAATAAATATGATAAAAAGATCTGAATGCAAAAAAGACATTTTAGCCTAATCTATCATGCCAATATCATTAAGTTAATTGGTAAGAAAAGTTTTAGTTAAGTATAAGGTAAGTCAAATACTTAGTATGTAGTTATTGTTCTGAATGGGCCTAAGGGACTGCTTAAACCCCTATGTATAAGCAATAATAATACCGATGCTACCTTAATAAACACAACTAACACAGAGAGAAAGACTGTCTGTCAGAGTTCAAACAGAACTGTCTAACATACCAGGCCTCCATGACTAAATCCATCGCCCTGCAGTGGAGAAATTAGATTTGACCATGTTTACCTTGGAAGTGTTTACCTCGCAGCTAAGTGGACAGGCACTTCTGGTTTACTGAGAGCTTCTGGGTCACCTGTAGGGGTGTCCATTTGAGCAGACTAGGACAAAGACAAATACTAATCTGATTTATGCAGTATGTATATTGAAAATTATACCCATAATTCCACTCGGATCTGCACGACCCACTTCATCGTGTTGTTTGAACTCTAATTGTTAGGCTTCACTACAGATGCTGCTAATACACTCTCTCTTGATGATCTTGTAAGTGAAATGATCATCACATTTCAGACCTGATATCACCCTAATATTTGTCAATGCCATTTTTTGATCTCTGAATGTGTATGTGCACCTGTTTTTGTGTTCCCCCCTCCATAGTGGACTTTGCGGAGTGCTCTCAAAACTTAAAGAGTTACGGTCTTTGTGAGTGTTAAAGTTGAACTCGATCCTGTGCTGATCACTGTAGTGAACTACTGCTATCTAAGGCAAGTTAATGAGATGATAATTAATCAGTTTTGGAACATGAGGATAAGGATTTTGGGGAAATTCATGGGAAATGATACTTGAAGTCTTCATATTATGGAAAATCGATGATAAACAGTTTATTTGTGCGGTATATTTCAGCACAGATGTAAAGCTGACATAATGTAATGCCTGTCAGAGAGTTCTTGTTTCAGATTTCACATGCAAAATGGGCATTTACAAGTTCAAAAAGGCAAAACGAATGAAAACAGTCTGTTTTATTCTAAGGGTCATTGAGAGGGTGAGAAAAGAGCATGAAAACTAAACAATTAATGTTTCTGGAGCATAAAACTTTAAATCACATTTTAAATGGATACCAGGGAAAATGCTTTTACATTTTAAAAACATTTGGGAGAGTCTATTGACTGCAAAATCACTCAAAAGTTTAGATTTCAGACGAGGAAAAGTCTTTTAAGTCTAATACATTTCAAGCACACAGCGAGTTCTAGAATCTGAATTATGTGTCGTATGTGTCAAAAGCTACAATAAACGTCCAGCTTTAAATTCCTTATAACCTTCATGTTCGTGCAAAGCACACCCTCATTAGAAGGCCCTGTTGATGTCATCAAGATAACACGAATGAATCACAGATCTCTTCATCACATTATCTACACTGTCTATTCTCTTCTTCTTTATGTCTCGCATATCAGACAAAAAATGGCTTTTGTGAGAGGAACTCTTATTACTAGCTTATCTGAAATTAGTTTTTCCCTGCTATTTAGGAACACTCATTAACAAATGAACGGTCAGCCTCATTGTTCTGAAGCCATCTGAGCAGCATTAGAGCCTTAAAACACAAAAATCACATTTTTCCATTACCATGGATTATACAGAATATAATTTCTATATATGCATATTTAGAACATTTTGAAAGCCATGTGTATATATGAAGACGCAGTCTGTGTGTAAATATGGCTTTTTATGTTTCTGACCGGATATATGAAGGATTGTAGTCCAATACGTATGACATTTTCGAGTCAAAATGGGTAACGTAAATAATCTTATGGTATTAAATATACATAGTCAATGTTATTTGATATTTACAGTTTTTATGTAGTGGTTGAGTGCAGTGTAGCTGCTTTCTGCTTTTCCCTGTGTAGCCTGTGAAGCTGTGAAGATGTGCTGATAACAGTGAAGCTGACAGCAGTGAAACAAACACACACACACACACACACATGCATATTGAGCTTCAGTAAAAATACTGCTCTATACAGCTGTGGTTGCTAAAGATGGCGGCTCAAACACAGGAGCTGTCTATCAATCTCATGATATCCCTCAATCCCACTGGAACAATGGGAGGAACATCTCCATATCCCCGGACCCTGACTGTCTGAAGTGCCTAATTAACTGAGCAGAGTTTTCTTCTTGTGGCTTTGATAAATGACATGTGCCTGTCGACCGGTTGTCCCTGCAAGAAGACACACTGCCAAACAGAGAGTCAAGATTAGCTGGTACAGCTTTCCTACAGAATAAGAGGAACAAAATAAAATTTTACTGAAGACTCAATATAAATCAGACAATACTAAAAGAGTACCAGTACGAAGAGGCCGTAACTGTGAAAAGGTGAAATTAGCAAAAATATTCAGATGTAAAGCTGTTTAGGGGTTTATGGTTTACGGAGTTACATTGTCATGGCAAGAAAGATGTAAAATTGGATATAACTTTATACATAAAAGGTTAGTAAGTTAACACATGTTAACACATTAAAACATTTGAGACCACAAAACCATGTTTTACAGTCTTAAGATTTCCAGCTTTTTAAATACAGCTGTCCTTTTTCTGTGATCTGTGATTAAGTTCAGTGTTGTGAACAGTACCTGTTTGCTGTGAGAGTAAACTGGAGTAAATAAAGAGTTTGTGGCTGCTGTGTGCTGTAAAATGCTGTGGTCAAGATACTGACTCTGAGGACTCACAAATTCTGGGAGAGAACATACAACACAAATGACGCAAATCAAACATGTTATGTTTTGGAATATATCATAGTTTAATGACCCTTATTAAAACCAACAGGATAGATTTATTTCACATTCAGTATTTTATCATTTTGTAGGTTTTAATAAAGTATCAACAGTTTTTGCCTGAACTCCAGGTGAGTATGTACTCTGTGGCCCCTACAATAGGACTCCATTCCACATCGATGGAGGAGCTGGTGTATAACGTCACCTTTAAATATGAGACGTATCCAAGAGGCACTGGGGAACAGAACATATGATATAAACCCAACCAACAAGCACATTAATATATCAATAATCACTGTCAGAATGTGTTTATCAAGGAAACATGACAGGGTGTCGGGTCACTCACAGGTCCTGAATGTAGCGGTGATGCCAGGACCAACCGCAGAACCAAAGAGAACATAAAGAGAAAGCACATACTCGGTGTCATGGACCAGATTCTTCTAAACATACTAGTTTTGCAATTCAAAGCCATTCAGAATCAACTGCCTGGCCTGATCTCTCCCTAGGAACTCTTAATATACTTAAATACACACAAATAAATATACATAAATAGCTAAAATAGTTTACATCATCCAAAATATGCATTTCATTTATTTTTTTAGATATATGTTTATTACTTATTTTTGGTGGCATAAAATAAAAACATTCTTAACAATATTAATAATTATTATATTACACACACACACATCTTACTTTCATGTTTCAAGACTTTTACATTAATTTTTAAAATACTAAACATCTAACGTTTAATTAGTCTCTCTTGCCCTCCGTTTCTTTCCACATTCCCCATAAACTCAGACTCTCTATATGTATGTGTCAGAGCGTGTGGTATGAGTCACTGAGCTCTCTTTCATTAGAATGTTCTTCCAGGTCGTTCTTTTAAAGCAGATGCCCGCAGCCCATCACAGTGACAGAAGGGAGTCACTTTCAAAGACTCTTCTTTTGGAGGTGCTCTGAGGTGACATCAATTCACTTCTTTCCCAAAGTCCCGAACTTACACACACACAGACACACACACACACACACACACACACACACACAAATTCTCTTAAACACACAAAGTTGACGGCATGAGTCATGAGGCAGCACAGTGACACCTCATGTTGTCACCAACCTGTCGCTTCCATAAAAGAGAGACTATAAATCAGAGGGAGAGGAAATGAAAAGTGAAACAGACTACAAAGTGAAACTGGAAAGTGGTCAAGTGCAGGACAAGGAGACAGAAAAAGGTAACTACAGTAGGACCCCAGGCCAGTCTGTATACTTTATCTCCAGGTACAGCGTTCCACGAGGTAACAGTGCCACTGGAGCTCACCGCAGATGCTCTCAGGGTCTGTACTGCACTGCTTTCACTGAGCAAGAGCATCAACATCCTCATATGTGGTATGATTTATTAGCAGTACTGTAGCTTTTTGCACTCAATCTTCACTATTTTTAATGTCTGGCTGTTTTTAAGACACTGAATCGAGTTAAATAACACATTAAAACCCTGTTTCCATTGTGTTGGCTCCAGCTATTTTGGAAAGCAAGCATGCATCCTGTGTGATCGGCCTCTTACAGTTTGCATGTACTGTAGCACTCACATGTCTTGGCTTTGGCAGAGGTAACAGGCCCCTTCAGTGTCCACAAAGATGGGGTTGATAGGGATTCTGTACCAGAATGCAGACAATGCACCATGTAGACATTAAAGTTGTCTCCCAAGTTTACATTTTCTATGTGCCCCTCTGCAATAATATGGAAGAAGAGATATGCATGTGCATTTCTGTTTTTAAATAGGCTACATTTAGTAGTGGAGCAGCTAAGTGTTTGATACCTGATGATGACCAGGTGAGTCTGTACATTGTGGCTCCTCTGACAGATGATCAACTGCAACCAGTTTCACTGAAACACATAGAGAAGGGTAAGTGCAAAGTATAAAATAGGATGATAATGCATGATATTAATTTTTTTTTTAATTATAATTGTTTTTCAGAACATAAATTAGAAACAGAAAATAGAAAATGAAACATATAAATAAAACACAAGAGAACGTTTTTTATTTTTTCATTAAAGGTATGATGATATGTGTTATACTGCCATCAAGTGGTTAAACCAGTAACACACACGATAAATCCAAGCCAAACGATTTAATATCCAATTTTACTTCAATTATATTTATTTTTATTATTGAAAATAATGCTTTTTTATAAATGGTAATATTATTAAAATAATTAACAAAAATAAATTATTTAAAATATTAATAATGGTAATTATTCCCAAACCATAAATACCATCTAAATATATATAATGATTAAAATTATAATAAAATGAAAGTAAAATGAAAGAAATAGAAGACAGAATACAGACTTAGAGACAGTGGCAGATTCTCCAATGTGTCCCGGGTAGATGGCTTATAAAGTGAGAGAGCACTCAGTCTTAGGACTTGACCCAGTTACTTTACAGTCCTGTTCCTCATGTACATACTATGTACTTATTATAGTAATTACAATAACAATGTAATAACTAGGTACTAACCCAGAACCTACCCCTAAACCTAACCCTACCCCATGTAGTTACCTTGTGTTACCAGAACTTTCTTAGATAAAAACACTGTAAGTACACTATAAGTACATGTTAGTACACGTACTGTAAAATAAAGTGCAACCTAATATCTCCCTTCAGATCAACCTGAGAAACAGAAAGAAAAGAATATGTTCTGAACTAACCACACATGCTCACTTGCAAATACATAGTAAACATATTAGCTTATTGTCACATGAAGAAATGTGGTCTATGTGCAGCCTTCCATGTGCTGTGCTGCATGGGCTGTACATATGCTCAGGTGGCTGTGTCTCACCTGTCTCTGCTGTGCTGGGAGCAGATGGCCCTTTGGAGACAGAGGGGTGATGAGAAGCCTGTACACGGTAACATCTCCTGTGGCCTGACTCCAGGTCAGCTGCAGAGAGCTGTAACTCTCTTTAGATCCTGCTATCCTCTCCAGCACCACAACAGACAGAACAGCACACAGGATAAGAAGAAAATATAGAAGTAGCTATCCACTGAGCCCTGTTGCTGCCTGGTATATTATTAGACAATATTTAACACTTTTCTGAGGCAATTCAATGTAGTATGTGTGTCTGTGGAAACTAAACTGCACTCACACTATTCGATGAGAACAAGATTTGTGCTGGATAATGACACTAATATTAACAGTTATTGAACTGAACCAAACCAACACTCAACTGTCTTGAGCTGAATAATGACAACTTTTCAACTTTGGCAGTTTTTGAACTGAATTGAAACAACACTGAACGGAAGTGAGCTGAATAATGACACTATTATCTTCTGTATAGAGCTGCTTTACAGCTTAAACTGAACGTTTCCAAATTGATAAATTAACACTGGCATTTTCCTCTTGATTAATGTGAAGCTGCTTTTGAAACAATATGTAAAAGCACTTTATAGATAAATGGGAATTCACTTGTTGTAACTCTTTTCTCCTTTCGGATTCAGACTGTTATAAGAATTTCCTCGATTCAGCATTTAATCATGTTACTGTGTACAAACATTTTTACATTTGGAATAATATATAAATAAATAACAACATATGTAAATGTCACACTTAACTGTAGCCCAAGAATGAAAAACACATAATTTGTGTGCACATTTTACGGAAAATGAAGATCCCGTTTACATTAATTTCCAATTAATTATTTTGGGGCATTCTGTAAAACTCACCTAAGGGAGCAAAAGCAACAAAGGATGGCAGAGTTTAGCGAAGGGTCAACTGTGTTCGATAAGCTCAAAATGCAAAATTTAAACAAACAAAACATAACTATAGTTACAAACAACAGCAACAATAAAAGGTAAAAATAAAATCATGGTGGTTTTACCAGGTGGCTTTTTTAACCGGTCAGGGAGTTTCAGAAGCAGTGAAGCAGATGCGACAAGATAGTTTGGGCATAAGGTTCTCCAGAAAGGAGAAATATGACTGAGCAGTAGATGTTCCTCATGGGGCTCTGTGACGATTTTCCTCATTTCAGACTGATCAGCATTCCTTACCTCTTAAGAACATACAACATATCATCTAGTCGAAATGCCACGGGTTAACTTCTATACAGATCTGCTTCATCATATCTTACATATTATGGATCCAGGGCAGGCTGCAGGTCAAACTCGAACCTTCATCACTCATATGTGCACCTTGACTATTCACTAACCATTATTGCATTATTGATTTCCAACGTGACTATTTAACACTGTCGTAGCATGGAGGCCTGTAAGGTACAGTTGATGCTTAACAGGTGTGTGTGTGTATAGAAATGACCCTTGTGTGTCTCGGAGCTGCTGCAGTATCAGACAGTGTATCAGCTGTAAAGTGATGAGAGAACGTCATGGTGTGTTCCCCTGCTGTACATGTGTCTCATAGATGTGTCAAACGGCAAGATATATTCACGTCTCTCTGGGAAAACTGATTAGAAAGGCAGGACACGGTGTCAGTGTATGTGTGTGTGTGTGTGTGTGTGTGTGTGTGTGTGTGTGTGTGTGTGTGTGATAAAGGGGCAAGGAGGAATGGGTTTGATGAAAAATTACAGCAATTAGTCAGCCACCAGGTAATGAGCCATAATTATTTCAGCACTCTGGGCGTCAAAACAGAAAGTCAAGGAAACAAGGCTAACACACACAAACATACACGTCAGAGCCGATCCTAGACTTAAGGGAGCCTTGGGTTGTGTGTGGTTATAAACGAATGAATGAAACATATTTGTCCATGTTTCACTCTGTCTTGAATTGCATTGCGGACAGTGCTTGAGAAACAGTGTCTCTTCTGTGGCTCGGTACACTTTCAACTCTTTTTTTTTTCACATTCACATTACATGATTTAACTGATTTTTACGTAGAAAGTGCGAACTGCATTAAAATAAATAATAATTTTTCAAATGATCTTTTTCATAACAGCTGGCCAAATTCAAAAACAAAACTAAAATTAAATCATCTTTTAGAGCAAGGGGGCCCTCTGGTGTTTCAGGGGCCCTACGCAGCTTGCGTATTTTGTTTATAGGGAGGAACGGCTCTGATACACGTTTTATGTCTTACAGCATTCACCAATAATATCATTCAATATAGTTACTCTGAGCCACACGTCAAAACATGAAGAAGTGCACACAGACGTGTCATGCCCATTTAGACTACAACACAAACACTTCTGACATGAAGAACACCAAGTTTTCAATTCACCCACAGCAAACAGGGAAATGTCTGTTACAGCTTTAGCTGGACTGTCCACTGGATCATCTGACTGGACTTTAGTGATCAGAACAGCAATCTGAGGCCAGAAGGAAACATAATGTGATGCGCTAGTGATCCCAACATGCAAAAGGGTGAATCTCACACTCAAATATGAGCATAAATGTAATTAAAATTATATCACAATAAATAAAAAAAAACTTGTCTTATAGGTAAAAAATGTGATTTCTTTTTGTCTAATATGTTAATAATAGTTATAATAGTGTTCTTGTAGCTCAAGTGGTATCACATTGCGATATGAAGCGCAAGGTTAGGGGTTTGATTCCCCGGGAACACATGATACGTAAAAATTAATAGCCTGAATGCACTGTAAGTCGCTTTGGATAAAAGCGTCTGCAAAATGCATAAATTTAATATCTTAATACTGGAATCTCACAAAGCCTGTTGAGGCAAACTTGTATTTAACCTCAAAGGAAAAAGGTTGTGCTTACTTTTACAGCACTTACAGTTAAGGTTAGGTTTAGAGTTATTACTTATTATAGTATGTAGCACATACACTGTACATGTAGAAAAAAACTCAAGTGTTTGTGTAAAAAAAGAAAGTATATTTGGAATACAGAAAATCAGGCCAGTTTTCATTACTGAAATACATCACCACATACTTTTACTATTCTGATTATTTTCAACAATGATTCTCATTAATGTAATATATTACCATAATACATTACAGCAATATGAAAGGTGATATATGCTTATTCATCAGGAAAAAAATAATATCAAAAATACAATGCAAAAAAGTGTTAAGTAAACAACATTATATTCTTTATGCAGAACGTAGCTATTTTTTTATTTTGTTGTTAAATATGACTGGGACTTTTTCTTGCTAGCTTTCATGAAATCCACCCGAAAGTGTGAATTTTTATTTAAGGACTCAATCTAACATTAAGAGCATCATGCTAATACTAATGCCCTTGAAATCATGCGGCATGAATTATCATCATATTGCATACATAATTCCCCAACTGCAGCAGATCCAAACCTGCAAAATCACTTACACTCACAAATGAGTATTCTGAAAAGGAAACATCTCCTGGGTCACCTATAGTTCACCAGCAGTGGTTGTGCTGCATCTGGGTTCATCTTTATGCACTGAACACAAGCATGCCATTACAGTGCATGTATGTGATGAAAGTTTTAATAAAAGGTGAAATCTCTGCAGTTTATTAAAAATGCCTACTCATTTCTCCACACCAGGTGCTCTATGGCAAGACCAGCAGCTGTGTGCAGTTTGGAATCCTAATCAAACTCTAAATTAGGATGAGTGGGACACTGCGGAGCAGAGTGTGTGCACTGCAGCACAGGACGCAATGTCCTGACAGAATCAATGGAGTCATTGCAGGTGCAGCTATTTGAGATGTATAATTAGAAGTATATTCTGTGTATGTGTGAAAGGATGTTTCATTTGGAAATTTGGCATTTCAAAACTTTGCTGCAGTTTTAAAATGATGTACAAATATCTCTGATATTCAGTATTGTGTCCTAACCGAACAAGGTGCAATAAAATGTTAAACAATACAAGCTGTGACCACAACAAGCAGTATAATATTGTCGTTTGACTGATTTTCATTTATGCACCATCATGGGACATTCAAGGGACACTCTTTATTGGCAGGTTCCATAAATAACCTTTAACATCCATGAACCCTTTCCATTTAAAAAAGGCCCTTTATAAATTCTTAAAAAACTATAGTTCTTTATTGGCATCTATAGTCATCCATGGCAGCTTTCTATTCAACAAAACATTCTTTAGGAAAAAAGAAAACTGTTTTTCTGATGATTTAAGTGTTCTTCACACTAAGAAAACAAATGGTTCTCTGAAAGGTTTTTTAGGAAACAAATAATGGTTCTTTTATGCCATGGCATAGCCTTTTGAAACTTTTATTTTTAAGAGTATAGTGGAAAAGGGCTCTTTTTAAAAGGATTTAAAATGATTCTTTAAATTTTTAAAAAAATGTTTATTTTTTTAAAACTGATTACTGAAAGGTTCTTAGGGCAAACAAAAATTGTCCTTCTATGGAATCCTTTTGGAACCTTTATTTTTAAGGTTATGACCCCACCCACTTCGAAATGTCCTTGTTTCACAATCCCGATCCTTATAACTGTACATTAAACACTGAGTATCTTCTGATTAGCTGTGATTGTGTCATATATCATGCAGCAGTTTGTGGTCAGTGTGGACAGACAAATTCCTTGTCGGGATCTTTAAGGGCAAGTTAAGGTGCTTGAGATGTGCTAAACATTTCGGAGTAAATATGCAAAGCCATTTTAAAATCTCTGTTATGGCTCTAACATGGGTTTGGTTGTGTGTGAACTTAT